>NC_058115.1:33113077-33450577 GCF_914725855.1 Thunnus albacares | reverse complement strand
AAACTCAGGGCTTCAACCTGCCCTCAACGCTTCGTATGTGACATCTTTATCTATCTTGCTGATGAGCTGACCTCGGCTTGTCACATGCGTCCATAAACAGCCATCCGCTCTGTAGCCTTGGTTGCTATAGTTGTTGCTAAGGCTGTTGCTAAGGTGGTTGCTAAGGTGTTTCTATGTGTTGTTCACATTGTTCACTCTCATATTTTAGATGTGATTCAGCTCCAACATGTACGGATGGATTTGAGAAGTTGACATTTGGAGTAAAGAAGGAGAAAAAGAAGTGAAATCCTGCTACTATAGTTTGTTTACGTAGCCTCCGGAGCCGGAGGAAGCTTCCTGAAGCTGACCAATCAGAACAGAGCGGGCTCATCAGGAGGCGGGGCTTAAAGAGACAGGAGCTAAAACGGCCTGTTTCAGACAGAGGCTGAACTGAGGGGCTGCATAAAGGACCAGTAGAAGATAAATAAGGAGTTTTTAACTGTAACTTATGTAAAGATATTCCAGTAGAGCCCCAGAATATAAATATACACCTGGAAATGTGCAGAATATGTTTTCTTTAAAGTTATTAACATTATTTACATTTTTACTTTGTCGATTTCTCACTCAATGTCATGTTTTCTTCCTGAGCTTCTCTATATTGTGTCTCTGTACTGTTTACTTCCCTCCAGCATTTTGTTAATCATTTCATTCAATAAAAGCTTATTGAAGAAGGAAAATAAAACTGTCCAAGCTAACGGGTTTGCTAACAGTCAGTTAGCAAACTCGTTAGCTTGCAAAAGTTGAACTCTACACAAAATATTCGTGCAGATTAACTCACTCCCTCTGAGTGAATCTGCTGATTGCAGGAACTTGAAATGAACTGAATTTTGTGGCAAAATGTTGCCATTTTAAGCCTTGTTGTGTCGAGGCCTGTAGACAGATGTTAATACTTCATAGATGAACGATAGAGGAACTGATAAAACAATGAATGTGATAGATGTGATAAACCACCACAAAAACAAGAATATTACATATAGAACACCAACATTTAGGGAATATCATGTTTATAGCGATTTTAATTCTCACATTTCACTCACTAAGTCAAATTATACACATAAATAAGATCACATGAATCATATCCTGATGTCACATCAGAGAAAAATAACCACAACAGTGCAGTGACGTGTAAACTCAGCACAGACTGACTGCACTGTAGAAATATGATGAAGCTGCATCCTCCTCCTCCTCCGGTAGCTGCTACCTGCCTGTATGTTGGTGTTGTTGCCATGGAAATGAATAAATATTCACATTGGGAGGCTGAGGTGAAATAACACATGGTGGGATGCATGTAGGTGCATGAACGACAGAAACAAATTATCACTTTGTCTTTTTTATCTCCTCGGAGTGTTTAAAACACGACTCCAGGTGACTCCAGGTGACTCCAGGTGAGCGACAGTATCGACTCCCGTTAATTAAATTATCGAAACCTTAAAAGAGAGCAAACGGGTTTAAAAACAAAAGACGTGCTCAGGAGATTTATATCTGACCTGTGAGACGCAGCGCAGCAGCTCTAAACATTTATTTGCATTTAATATGTTTGTTGCTGATAAGAAGAAACAACAAGTTTCCACAGTTTATTCTCTGCTTTTTATTTTAAACCACAAAAACTCAGATGTAAAGTTTGATTTGGACAGTGAAGGTTCTCATTGTTTTGATTTTATGTTTCATTTCCCTCGATATAAAACGCATCAACAGCCTAGAAATAAAAACACGTTTCCAACCAAACGTAGCTCAAATTTTAACTTAAATATCTAGTAACTCACTACTGTTGTGTGAATATTAGAAGTTGGTTCATCAAGATAAACAGCTCGTATGAATCGTATAAGAGGAGGAGTAGGAGGAAGAGTAGAGCAGAGGAAGAGGAAGAGTCAAGAAAAACAGGACAAGATTTCTAAAAAGCGGCAAAGATCATTTAACACAAGTGTGAAGCTAACGAAATCATAATCAGAGAGAAAATCCTGAAAAGATGAAGAAGAAGACGAGGACGGAAGAGAAGAAAAAGAGGAGGGGAGGAAGAGGAGTAGCAGGAGGAATAATAAGAAAGAGGAAAAGATAAAGAAGACAACAGTGTGACGTTTTCATCCAAATGTAGCTCAAATATTTTTCCAGAAAAAAATGGGAACGTTGAGTCTTGCAAATTATTCCAATCTGATGGAGCTTCAAAGCAAACATAACATATTCTGCACATTTCCAGCCTCTATATTTATATTCTGGGGCTCTACTGGAATATCTTTACATAAGTTACAGTTAAAAACTCCTTATTTATCTTCTACTGGTCCTTTATGCAGCCCCTCAGTTCAGCCTCTGTCTGAAACAGGCCGTTTTAGCTCCTGTCTCTTTAAGGCCCCGCCTCCTGATGAGCCCACTCTGTTCTGATTGGTCAGCTTTCAGGAAGCTTCGTAAACAAACTATAGTAGCAGGATTTCACTTCTTTTTCTCCTTCTTTACTCCAAATGTCAACTTCTCAAATCCATCCGGACATGTTGGAGCTGAACAACACATGGAAACACCTTAGCAACCACCTTAGCAACCAAGGCTACAGGACAGATGGCTGTTTATGGGCATGCGCAACAAACTGACGTCAGCTCATCAACAAGGTAGAGAAAACCGTCTGAATGTTTTCAGCTCCTGCAGGTATGTGAACCACAAGCAGAGCTGATACAACGTGAACGTCTCAGTACATGAAGCCTTGTGAGACAAAGTGCTGGTATGACTGGAAGTCTGAGCATCACAAACTTGCTCCACAATTTAAAATTGCCGTGTTGAACAGGTTAATGTTGTTGGTGCACTTGGAGTCGCTGGTCCCGACTTTCCTCTTCCTACTTTCCCAGTAAACTCTTAAATTTGCTTCTCCAGGTGCTGGGAGGCTGACTTTACTGACTCTCCTCACTTATTAGTTATGTTTGTTTGCTTTGGGAACTTTGTTTTAAATGAA
Organism: Thunnus albacares; assembly: GCF_914725855.1. Taxonomy (NCBI): domain Eukaryota; kingdom Metazoa; phylum Chordata; class Actinopteri; order Scombriformes; family Scombridae; genus Thunnus; species Thunnus albacares. Next base: position 33,447,603 of record NC_058115.1, on the reverse strand, counting down.
TTTATTTTATAATATTGAATACCTGTGTGACTTCCCTTTTTTTGCCACAAAATTAAAATAAAATCTCATTAAATCCAAACGACCCACAGTGAGGACGCAGGACGGGAGGATGGCATGAGGGAGAATTCTGTTAAATCAAGAGTATAAATAAGGTATTTTTTTCTCGGGCTCCTTAGATATCTGACAGTAAATAATAGAAAACCACAAAAAACAAAGTTTAAAAGCAGTCAGTCAGTCAGGTTCAGGTGTGTGAAGCTGCTTCTTTCTCTTCTCTGCTGTTTAACTGTGTTTTTCTGTTTGTTAGTTGAAGTTTGTTTCACACTTGTTAAGGTTCGAGTCCTCCAATCAGTCGAATGCTGCAATTAACATCAATCATCCGTCACCTCTGTGTGTGTGTGTGTGTGTGTGTGTGTGTGTGTGTGTGTGTTGGATCAGAGGTGCTCAGCAGCTTCATAATGTTAATGAAAGTATTTAACCAAATGAGACAAATTAACCCAGCCACTCGTGATCAAACCCCTAATCAACCAAATCAACTTAATTGCTGCAAATAAAAGCAATTAACATCAGAGTGAGTTGTTATCTTCTTCCTCCTCCTCCTCCTCCTCCTCCTCCGTCTGCCACAGCTGCTGCTGTAACGCTGCAGCTCTCCGTCAGGACCATACAGTCAGTATTGATTACATATCTGCTGATAGATTTCTGCATGTATCGATCCTAGAGCTGCAACAATTAGTTGATCGATCAATTAGTTGCCAACTTTTAAATTAATCACCAACTACTTTGATAATCAATAAATCATTTTTAAAGAAAAAAATGTCCAAATTCTCTGATTCCAGCTTCTTAAATGTGAATATTTTCTGATTTCTTTAGTTTCTGTGACAGTAAACTGAAGATCTTTCAGTTTTGGTCAAAACAAGACATTTGAAGACGTCATCTTGGACTTTAGGAAACACTGATCGACATTTCTGACACTTCTTCAGATGTGAGGCAGGTATTCACTGCTCTTCACCTTTACAGACAAAACCGCAGCCTGTTATTTATCTGTCCCTCAGTTTTCTGTGTGCAGTTTGATAAAAACCACAAATGAACTCGATATAAACTAAAACTATTTAAGTCTTTAAACAGAGTCCCTCTTTGAGACCAGGACTACAAGACGGACTTCACTGCTGCTGGTTTATTACTAATTTGTCATTAATCAGATGATGTAGACTAATAAACCTGTAAGATAAACCTGAGGCTGTCTTTGTGGTCTCTCAATGAAGAGCGCCCCTTCTTTTATACTATTTGGTTTGCATAGGGTACGTCTACTGTCCAGCCTCTTCATATTAGCCAGTTACACCATTATAATCTCTTTACATCACCTGTTGTAGACCCAAAGTCCTAAAAATAGGTTGTGGGTGACCTGGACATGTCTGGGCATGTTTTCTTTGTTGAGACATGGCCTTTTATTTTTAAAGCTGTTAAAGTTTATTTTACACCATTATTTATTGATCCTTTCTTGAGGTTATTTTTTAAAAATAGTGAAGTTTAATACAAACATGCTTACAATGTCATCAGTGCTCTGAGTGTGAATATCTTTAACATATTATGTTAAATATTACGTGCCCTTTGCATTGATTACAAAGTTCTGTGAAGTGTACATACATCATGATTGACAATACTTCATGTTAACAACAATTGACCATAATTATGCTCAAAATTTAACATAACGATAATCATCACTTTGCGTTGCCATTTGTTCCCTTCAGCGCATCATAAGCCTTGAAAAATTATACCACATTTGGTGACGTAGTGACTTGCACGGCTACTTGGTGAACTGCTGTAGCTGGCGAGCTAACTGCTAACTTGCTAGCCGTCTTAACCAGGCTAGCTGATAGCTCCCAGAGCTTCTTTCTACTGTTCTGTTTACTTCTCCCTGACATTTTGTTCACCATTGAACACCATTTCATTGATTGAAAAGTGATTGAAGAGGGGGAAAAAAAGCTAATGTCAGTTAGCAATCAGTTAGTAAACTAGCTATCTCAGCTATGTTGCTAACGAGACAATAAGTTCACACAGTTTATTTAAAAGATGTATTGGTACAGTCGACTCCTGTCTCATAACTGTCGAAACATGAGTGGACAACGCAAACACATGAAACAACCTTAGTAACAAAGGCTTACAATGTTTTTTCCAGTTATTTAGACTGATTTTTTTCAATTTCTATTGATCTATCGCTCTGTTTCTGTATCACCAATGTCAGAGTGTTTCTGACATTTTCACAAGGATGTTTGGGACATTATTCACACGTATAGTCATTGTGTTTCAGGAGCTGCAGACATTTTAATTTAGTGGTTTTGCACCAGAATAGTGGTGAGCAGAAGAGGTTAAAGGATCATGTTCAGAGTCGTAGCAATCTGTCAGAATTTATGTCCCTTTATACAAAACAAGAACATTGTAAAGTTTATGGGCTTGTGTATGCGTGTGCATGTGTGTGTGTGTATGCGTGTGCGCGTATTTACACGTGGCCCTTATTTGCATGTTGACGTATGTGTGTGACTGTACACATGCGTGACAAAAACTCATTAAAGTAGCTCTGATGCAGTTTGGTGTGTGTGTGTGTACGTGTATGTGTGTGTGTGTGTGTGTGTGTGTGTATGTGTATGTGTGTGTGTGTGTGTGTGTGTGTGAGTACGTGTGTGTGTGCTGTTAAAGAAAAAGACAAATGGATGGGGAGAGTGAAGCTGACGGTGTCGGGGCTTGACGGAGGGGAATTCCAACCAGTCAGTGTTCCTCCACTTTCTCCTCACCTTCACCTCCAAACTCATTTTCACTTTAAATTAAATCTTCCTCCTGCGTCTCAAACATGATCCCCGCTGGCTGCATCACATAACGTCAACTTATGTAACGCTTGTAAAGACGGAAAAAGTAGTCAAAGTAACCAGCATTTTTAAATCTGGTGTGACGACGCCTTTAAACCTGCGTTAACAGATGTTTTGTTCACTAGTTTTCAATAAGAAACAAGTAGTGAGTGCAGCACTGACACATCATCAGCTTTTAAGTTGATATGTTGAACTTGTTAGCAAACAGTTGTTTATTTCCACATCCGGCAGTTACGGAGCAACATTATAATTCATTTGGAGTCGTGTTTCTGTCCACCTGGTGAATGTGAGTCCAATATTCACTCTCTTTTAGCTTCTGTTTTTACTCTCTACCAACTCCTGAGGGAAATATCTGGCTCTTTAGCTGCTAAATGCTCCACTATGTTCACCAGCTAGTCTACAGCTAACTGTGTCTGTTAGCAGGAAGTATACAGTAGCTGAAAATGACGCTATGAGACGCTGAGAGTGAACCAGAACAGTAAAGTTGCAGCCGGACAGATAAACAATGAGCTGAAACTCACTATAAAGCTCCGTAAAGCCGCTAAAATCAATAGAATTAATCTGCAACAACAGTATATTGACAGTAGATGAATCATTTAAGTCATTTTTTTTACATGAATACCAAATATTTACAAGTTTCAGCTTCTCATGTGATTATTTGCTTCTTCTCTTTGTTTTATATCTTTGGGTTTTGGACTGTTGGTCAAACAAAACAAGATATTTGAAGACGACACTTTGTGAGTTTGGGAACTGCACATTTTATAGATTAAATTTTAAATTGAGTGAGAAAGTCTAATAATGAAAATAATGGTTGGTTGCAGCCCACATCGTAACATCTGATGCAGGTAAAAAGAATCAAATGCAAGCAAACAAAAACCAGCGTCTGTAACCAGTAATTTAATCTTCCTGCTCAGACATTTAATGTCATGTGCAGCACATGCTGCTGCAACTGCCAGAAAATAACAATGTGAGAAGGAATGCAACGTCAATAAAAGTCAGTGATTCACGTCAATTGATTATCATACAGGATTTATGACACCTGTTGACTGCTCCACCTCGCTAACTGCCACGTAAACTCCATTTACTCACATGATTGATGAGCTAATCTTCCTCCCTAATGTGCTGTAGACTTCACATGTTATGTACATTTACTCAACAACCAAACTTAAGTACAATTTTAAGGTGTTTCCATTTTCTGCTTCTTTATACTTTAACTCCACCACATTTTAAAGAGAAATATTGTAGTTTTTACTCCATCACTAGTTACTAGATACAAGATAATAACTTGAGTGAACAAGTTGAATTTAATACCTTGTTATTATCGTATGCACCAGATAGGATTTTGTGCAAACAAGATGTTAAATTGACCACAAAAGATGTTGTATTTGGGTCTTCCGGGGCTCCGTACTTGTAGATTCATGTTTTATATAAGAAAACACAAGATAAACCTATAAAATACACATTACTGATAAAACTTAAATCAGTAGTTTCCAACCTGAACAGAGAGGGATGTAGCAGGCAGAGCTAAATATGAATAAAAACATGCAGAAAACCGACTGTTTATACATTATATCATTAAGGATGATTAAAACCACTTATTGTGAAAATTGAATTTAACTATTTCTAAAGCCATCCAATCTTGAATATCTGTGGGGGTCACGTGGGCTCTTAAGTCTGCCACGTTTCCGCAGGTTTCCTCATGCTTCCGTGTTTTTAGGTCCACAGAGCGTGCTCAGTAGAGTCCTTCTCCAGCTCATCTGAGACTTATGAAAAATGCTTTTTGGGCCAGTGGACACTAGGGACGTGCAGAGAGCCCAGTATTTGTATTTGTATCTGTATTTGTATTCAAATTAAACTGGAATGAGGCTTAAAAATCCTGTTTTTGTTTTTATTGCGGTTTTAGTTTTAGAAAATTAAAGTGTTGCAATAAGTGTTCATGAATAAACTACCTTATGAAGGAGGTCCCCACACCGGGTCTTGAACTGGAGTCTCCCAGATCATAGACGACTGCGCTGACTTCTGAGCTAAAACTTTACTCATCGACTCATTGCAGACAGACCTCTACCTATTTATACACCCATAACACAGAGACAGCACACTGTGTAACATGTAGGAGGGAACTTCAAAAGTGATTCTTGCTTTGCACTTTTCATTTATTGCCTATTTTTTACAATCTAACTTTGTGGAAAGGAGAAGGGGAACAACAGGTTATGGAGAGTCCTTTGGGAACACTATGCATCTGTCAGTAGCTCAGCTTTTATTCTGGGGAACACCCCCAACTCCAGGACTGATGTCCAAATAAAGAAATGTGCATCATGTAGCAGGTGGATGTGACTCCCCTTGTTGAAACCTGCTGACAGACGTAACAGCAGAGCAGAGGAGAGACACTGAGATAGCGATGTAGCTGACCTGCACGCTGGTATTTGACATGTTTTTTCTTCTTCCTAAAAACAAATATTTTAAAAATATTTGTACTTTACTTGAGTATTTCCATGTGATGCTACTTTCTACATTTCAGAGGGAACTATTGTACTTTCTACTCCACTACATTTATTTGACAGCTTTAGTTACTTTTCAGATGAAGATTTGACACAATGGATAATATAACAAGCTTTTAAAATACAACACATTGTTAAAGATGAAACCAGTGGTTTCCAACCTTTTTTGTCTTTTGACGTCTTACAAAAAGCAGTGTGTAGTCGGGGTCACATTTCACATGTCTATGAGTTGTTAACAGCTCCACCAAATAGTGATTTTTCCCTCTAAACTTCTCACATGCTTTCATTTCAATAAATGTTCAAATGATCCAATATTTCAGCAAAAATCAAAGATTAGAGAAAAAGTCCAAAAACTGAAAACAGATTTGTGTATCAGAACTTTGTTTTTTCTTCTTTCCTCTCCCATTAATCATCTCACCACCCCTCAGATTTATCTGCTGACCCTTTGGAGGGGCCCGACCCCTAGGTTGGGAACCACTGGACTAAACTAGCTAACTGTATATAAAGTAGTGTAAACTAGCTCCACCTCCAGCAGCTACAACAGTAACATGCTGCTCTAACACTGATGCTTCACTATTAATAATCTAATGATGTCATATATAATAATATATCAGTCAGAGGGACCAAACCACTACTTTTACTGCAATACTTTAACTACATCAAGCTCATAATACTTATGTACGTTTACTGCAATACTTTAACTACATCAAGCTCATAATACTTAAGTATTATTGTTGTATTGGTACTTTTACTGAAAGATTCCCTCCAGACATGTTTTTACATGTATATAAAATATTCTACTTGGGATAATAATTTGTGTTTAATATGGTTTTCCCACAAAAAATGTGTAATTACGTCATTAAAATCCTTAGAATTATATCTCGTCCTTCTCCCTCATTAAAAATTCCAGAATTCTGAGTATGTAAATATATGTAATTTCTAAAGTTTTCCTGCTGGACACCAGATGTCTCCTCCTTCACTGTAAAAGTTCATCCTCAGTGTTTGTGCCCTTGAGGTTTTAAGTTTCCACATCACACTTGTGTAAGTTGAATACTGAAACAGGATTGGCTCCAAACTAGTTGTGATGTCACAAATCCTGCTTGTAGGCCCGACGCTTAAAATCAGATTTTCAATGAGCTCAGAGAAACTTTCCTCCTTCAGCAGATGAAGGTGAAAACAAACTCTGCACATACATCATTCTGCACAGAGAAGAACAACATCCAACTGTAGGAACAAGAAGAAAAACACATTTTTTAGAGGAGGTTCTTTTTCCACCACAGACGCCATATGACAAATGTCAAAGTCTCAAAGTCTGTCCTCTTGTCGGGTCTTGACCGGTGATTAATTGACATGAAACACCTAATTTGACCTAAAACAAGGATCGACTTTCCCTAAAAACTCTCCCAGCTTTGCAAAAGGCCTGTCGGCTCAAACGGCCCGCCTTGATTTGCAGCTTCAGTAAAACCACCCGAGCCTCTGGTGTCACCATGACAACAGAGCTGGTGGGTTTGATTTACAGCTGCCATGACAGCTGCGGGGCTAATGACGGGTTGCAGCGCAGAGCCGCGTTTATAGACTAGAAGAACTGGTTGAAACGCAGGAGATCAGCTTCAGAAGTCCACAGAACTCACGATGGAGGCCAAGAGGGAGGACAAGCTGATCCTGAATCAGCACCCGAGGGCGACCTCACCCCCTACGCTGCCACCTGGACAGGCCATTCTGATTGGCTGAGAGCTGCTCGGTGGAAATGATAGGCTGGCCTCCAGCAGGGGAGCCCGGACAGTAAATGACGTTTTTTTTTTATGAATCATTCAAAGGGCTCTAATTAAGTGTAATGACGGCGGAGGAATTAGACGCGAGGGCTGCTGTGAGTCTGCAGAACAATGATTGGGATAATTACACTTAATCATGGAGAAAATAACATTTTAATTTGACGTTAATGCAGCAGGCCAGACTACACTCTCTGTTATTTAGGTTATTGGTTCATTTCCGCATTTGCTTAGTCAACCATGAAGCACTTTTCTGTTCTGAGAGGTGATGCATACATAAATCTTTTCACGTCAAACGTCTAGACCATAATTTTGACTCATTAGGTAAAAATTTCGGTTTAGTTTCTCATAATTCAGACTTACAGTGAGTATGTTTTCTTTCTATCATGCTTAATTTTTCATTTTTTAAAAAGCTTTCATGGCTGAAATGAGCTTCTGTATATTTATGACAATGTTTGTGGTAACACTTTATTTTAAGTCTCTTAATTAAGCATCCACAAGCAGCATTTAACAGTTTAAGACCTCCTCCAATGAAAAATTTTAACCTTGTTAACGTGTCCATGTGGTGTTTTCCATTTGCTAAAAAACTCAAAAACATAGATTCAGTCAGGCAGGATTTTCCTATGTCACAATTCTAAGGAACCAGTCATTTATAATTAAAGATAAATGAATCCACCTCCTCGGGTTTTCCCTGATAGCTGGTTCTAATCTGTGCGGGAGAATGGTAACCTGTTGAGCTGAAAAGTTGCGTCCGGCATGTTGCTGTTTAGCCAAGTTTCCATCAGGAGAAAAACACAACAGTCCTTCATCTTCTGATGAACGCTCAGTCGGATCACATCCATTTTGTTATCCAGTGGGCAGAAAGAGCGACGGAATGGCTGTTGTTAGCTTTTAGCTTGGCTAACAGACCGACCCGCTAACCTCTCTTCTTCTTCCGTGCACACTGCTTCCTCTCGCCTCTGAGCCGCTGAAATCTGCTTCACCAGTCCGCTGCTGCAGGGCGTTGTGTCCTCAGGAGCTGCAGTCTGCTGAACGCCGCTCTAAACTTTGGTGGAAGTTGTTGATAACGTTCAGAAGTTCGGTTGTACCTTCTTGGCCTACCTGCACTGAAGACGCTGTGCTGCTGCGCGCCGCCATGAATATATTTGCATATTCATAGATTCTGGAATTTTTAACGAGGGAGGAGTAGATGCCATTTTAAGGATTTTAAAGTAGTAATTATACTTTTTTTTTTGCAGAAAAACATATCAGACACACATTATTATTCAAAGCAGAGTATCTTTATACGTCTTAATACAAGTCTGGAGAGGATCTTTAATAAATGGTTTATTACAACTATAATCATGACAATATAGTAAAAAACAGCTGTAATATAAAATATGTCTTCATAGGGTATAATTGTTGACAAATACTGTACATTAACACTTAAAAATGACCTTTTACCTGCTTACAACTACATTATAGTGTGTTATAAGCCATTTATTAAGTACTTATATACTGATTATTAATGCTAAATGTGAATATTTTTCCTATTTTGCAAACACTGCTTCTTGTTCTTCCTGTCTGTTGTTCCTGGTTGTTAGCAGGTCTATAAAGTTGTAAAAAACAGACAGGAGTTTTGTGTACGGCGTGTACTGCAGACGAAAAGGTGCCGGTGGCGCCAACATAAATCTATCATGAACGGGTTTTAAGGTCTGAATGAATCACTGTATGTTAATTGTTTCCGTTATGAACTTGGTTTCCAACCTTCTTGGATTGTGACCTTTTTAAAATGAAGCAACGTCTACTCGTCATCTGCTCTGTCACTGATGAGTAAACCAAAAGTAATGTTATCTCTATTTAACGAGTCCTGAAGTGATAAAACTATCCAATATCTCAATAATAAAACAGCAAAGATATATTTCCTCGTAACTCCTCAGATTTATATCCCACCAGTTTGGTTGCAGTAGCAGCCTTTTCAACACGTGCTCATACCAAAAACGACAGAATAGGTTCCAGTGACTCCCAAACTACATATATGAGTGTTTTCAGCGCCCTCTAGAGGACGGATGATGTTTTCAGAACAACCCGTAGGAGCGTAACGTTAAAATGCTGCTTTCCAAAACTGTTAAAACATCAGTGTTAAACAATGATGTTTTATGACATGACAACGCTGTGGTTAAGGTCTGGTTAGGTTTAGGCACAAAAACCACTTGGTTAGATTTAGGGAAAGATCATGGTTTGGCTTAAAATGATCACTTGAAATGTGGTTAGTCAAACTTCATCGTCATGGCAACCTTAAACACAAAGTTACGGTTTAGGATTGAAAATGTCCCGACTCGAAGCGAACAGCGGCCTTCTGCAGCCTGGTCCACTTTTTGCCTCTCTGCCATCTGACTAAAGTCACCTTATACTGATGTCATGTGACCTGCGTCACTTCCCCGGGTCGTAATCAGTCGCAAAATGGCGTAAATGTAACTACAGATCATTCCTAATGCTAATGCTCGCTAGCGACAAACAGGCCTAAAACCATTCAAACTAAATGTACTTACCAGAAAAACTGAACAGCCGACTCCTAGAAGGTCTTGTAGTTCAACCAAATGCTGAACAAGACTCTTTTAAAACGACCAAAATATTACAGTTAACTTTCATGAACTGAAGACACACCGTGAAACAGCAGCAGCTACACCTGTACTCTGCGAATCTGGGTTTACACCATGGTTACATTACGTTATCAATGTTGTCACCGTGATAGCGATTTGTCAATCACAAGGTAGGCACACCCTAAATCATAGACTGCTTTATCGCCTATTGTACTCTAAACAGGGCCATAAAGAAATTTTACAAAATTAAGACTTGAAACTAGCGATTGAGACCATAAACTCATTAGGAAAGTGTTTACAGAGGTAATAAATCAAGAGAGAAGTAGGGTCATTTTCTCAGAGACTTCTTTTTGCAACCAGTAGAGTCGCCCCCTGCTGGTCATTAGAGAGAACGCAGGTCAGATCAGGAACTACCTGCTTGATTTTCGACCCATACTGTGGTTTTTCTTGGACGGGCTGGCCTTTTGTTAGTTTTATGTTCTGCATAGGTTTATATTAACGGCTCACACTGTCGATGAATCAGAATGAAACTGGAATATTTGCCATCAGAGATGAATGAATTAAATATTTATGCATTAGTCGTGTTTAAAAGCAATTTTACGTGTATATGCAGCCAAAACTCTGCACGTTGTTTTGGTTGATGTTGATGATTACTTTTTATTTTTTCATTTTGCTTTATTTGCTTGCTCTATTTTTAATTTTAATTTAAAATAATTATGTTTTGCATTACTTTATTATATTTATTTCATTTTATCATAATTCTTACAGTATGTCTTGTGTGTGTATTGCTTCAAACTATTTTATACGATATTTTCTAATAAACATTAATCAATGACGATTTGTTGATTGTAGTCTGTTTTATTAATCTGAATCTGTAAAGTAACTAGTAACTAAAGATATCAAGTAAATTTAGTTCTAATATTCTATTATTTTTCTAATTGTCTAGTTCTAATATTTGCCTCTGAGTTGTAGTAAAGTGGAAGAAAAGAGAAGCAGAGCATTGAAATAAAGTACCTCAAAACTGTTCTTTAGTACAGTACTTCAGTATAAATGTACTTTTCACCACTGTTGATGGAACATTCTGAGCCTCAGTAATGTAAAAAAAACATGTATTGATAAAACCAAAGCAACATTTTAATTGATTTGATCACTCTGATCGTTTTGCTGACTGTAATTGTTCTGTATCAACCAGCAAGGATCAATATGTTTAGTGACATCATTCTGATTGATGTCAGGTTGTGATGTCATGTTTTGTTTGTTCGCATGATGGTGAATCTGCTCCACAGAGTTACAAGCTGCATTTGCTTCTCAACACTTCTGGTTCACACACACAGGTCTGGATGTAGCTGTAAACACTTTTACTGGAGGAAAAGTCACAAATTATTATTATGAGCCAAGATCTCAAATTACAAGCGACTTTTTTCTCTAATGTTAAAGTGGATTTACTGATGTTGATCCTGAACACATCACAGAGAAACACACATCTTTCTAAAGGGGAGCTTCTGCTGATCTTCAAAGTTTTTTTGTTTATTGTTTGACACCTTAATAAAGTTAATTTGTTAATAAGTTGTGTTTCTGTTGTGCCAGCAGTTGTTTTATCTCTGCTAACTTCTTATTGAGGAATGAAAATCCTCTGAGGATTTTTGGAAGGTGCAAATATGATCCAAACATAGAAAGATGACAATAATTATTCAGTGACCTTGAGAGGAGCATCATTTTCCAGTGATTATGACATAACAAGCTTTGAGCTCTGATTGTGAGAATGATTGTCTTCTAATGATTGGCAAAAGGCAGATTGGGTTTTTTTGAGCTCAGGAATTAATTAGGAGGAAGCAAAACCTGTTATGTCGTGATCACAAAAGAATCATTCTGTGATTGAGAAAAAAAACCCCAAAATAATTACACCTGTGATGTTTTCGGGCTTCTGAATGAAGGTGGAAGTGTAGAAAGTGATGCATTGCCGGAGGTTTGAACAGCTACACACACACTGATGTCACCTGAATACAAACATAATGTGTCTGTACATCACACACACTCGCAGACTGTTTCCTCTCACAGGTAACAGTCTCCTCTCGCAGGACAATGTGATCGAACCTGTCGTGCAGGTGAACGGCAGTCAGAGAGAGAAAACACAAAAACACCAATTACACGAATGTTTGGAATACAAACAGCCGCCCATCATGCTGCTCAGACAGGATATCAGTTTCCAGTCGGCAACGAACGGCGACTATCAGATGTCCTGACGTGTGCCGCCAGCAACCAGCACCTGCTCACAAAACAGCTGACATAGAGGTTGAAATGTTGTGCCTCATGGACGAGGAAAATAAAAGTTGTAGAGAGAAATAAGAGCTGAAAACAGAACGAAACGTCGAGTCTAAACCCGCCGGCAAAGACAATCGACTAACTAGCTATTGACATGCATTCATCCACAAAATCCTGTTTTACCAGACCATTACTTCATAACTTTTGAATTCCTATTACTGGATTACACGCCATTAGACAAAAATGTCTTCACTAGATGTCTATCTGAGAGCGCTGTAGCTAAATTTAAGGGAGCAGTTCCATCAGCACTGAATTCAATGCCATGTCTCATACAACAGAGGACTCTTAGGCTAACTTTAGTCCGTCCCATATTTATCATCTTGTTGATAGTGCCGCAGGCTCATTGCGCATGACACTCGACTCCATTGCCCCTTTAAAAAAAGAGGATAATAAAACATAAGAGGTTAGCTCCATGGTATAACTCCCAAACCCACAAATTAAAGCAAACATCACGGAGATTTGAAAGGATTTGGCGTTCCATGAAACTGAAGAATCTTGCTTAGTCTGGCAAGATAGTCTCAAAACATATAGGAAGGCCCTCTGTAATGTCAGAGCCGCCTATTACTCATCATTAATAGAGGAGAATAAAAACAGCCCTGGGTTTCTTTTCAGCACTTTGGCTGACAAAGAGTCATAACTCCATTGATCCATGTATTCCTATAGCTCTCAGTAGTAATGACTTTATGAGCTTCTTTAATGATAAAATTCTAACTATCAGAGACAAATTTAACCACCTCCTGCCCTCAACAGGCACTGATTTATCCCCAAACACATGAACCTTAGAAACAGCTGTAAAACCTGATACATATTTAGACTGTTTTTCTCCCATTGACCTCCCTGAACTAACTTCAACGATGTCTTCAGCTAAACCATCAACCTGTCTCTTAGACCCCATCCCAAATAGGCGGCTTAAGGAAGTCTTACCCTTTGTGGTGTAGCCTGACCGGAGTGGCTGGTCACTTGGTAAACTTTATCCAGGTATCACAAGGTGGTTTATTTACAAAAAAAGTGGCACCATGCTACACATGTAACAAAAACAACAAAAAAAATTATGTACAAAACAAAAAACAACTAAATAGTTAACTTGGCCTAACTGATCAAAACTCAACTCATATCAACTGAACTTATATTAACACAGCTACACACTGATGTACTAACCCCCCGACAGCCAAAAAGCAACTGCTTAAATAGACCCTTCCATCAGCAGTCCATCAAAGTCAATCTGGGCTGTACCATTGCTGCAGGTGCATCCCATGTCTCTCCTAAAACAGGTCAGAAATAAAGTTATTCAATCTTGCCAACCTCCATGGTGAAACACTTTACCATAGCTTACCATATAACACACTTGCAACCATACATAAACTGATCAAAGTCACAGTAAATAACTCACTTAACATAATTAACTACCACCCACGCCACATTATCCAACCCAGTGACATCACCAATGATGTCACCCAGTGTATAAATACAGGCCATTGTTGGGTGCCTCCTCCTTTTGTCTGTGGAGCACATGGTGGGTATGGTAAGTAGCACAGAAAGAATAGGATTGAATTATGAAATGCCGACCTAACCCAATAAACAATAACTAAACTTAACAATACTTGTCGGTGTTTTACTTTAACCAAAAATGTTGCTGGTATGTGAACTGTAACCAAACATAATGCAAACCACAAACAAACCTTGGATAGTATGTGTCTGCAAGTTACAGATTGATCATGAACATATGGCTAAACAAACAATTACCAAGCATGGTTAAATTTGTAAGCTATGTGGCATTGATGGAGAAAGTAGGGACAAATGGTGTATTCTCACCCACTTTGTCACACCCTTAGTTAGGACTTCTTTACTAGATATGATCAATCTGTCTTTAGTAACAGGCTATGTACCACGGTCCTTTAAAATAGCTGTAATTAAACCTCTTCTTAAGAAGCCTACTCTTGATTCAGGCATTTTAGCTAACTATAGACCTATATCTAACCTTCCATTTCTCTCTAAGATCCTTGGGAAAGCAGTCTCTAATCAGTTATGTGACTTTCTACATAACAATAGTTTATTTGATGATTTTCAGTCAGGATTTAGAGTGCATCATAGCACAGAGACAGCACTGGTGAAAGTTACAAATGATCTCCTAACTGCATCAGACAAAGCATTTCTCTCTGTACTTGTCTTGTTAGATCTTAGTGCTGCATTTGACACAACTGACCATCACATCCTATTACAGAGACTAGAACATTTAATTGGCATTAAAGGAACTGCATTAAGCTGGTTTAAATCCAATTTATTAGATTGATTTGTTTGTACACGTTAACAATGAATCTTCCAGCACACAAAAGTTAGACATGGACTTCCACAAGGTTCTGTGCTTGGACCAATAGCATTGGTCCAAGCACAATATCTTATATACCTTATATATACTTCCTGTAGGTAATATTATTCAGAAACACTCCATAAATGTTCATCTCTATGCAGATGATACCCAAATATACTTATCAATGAAGCCAGATAAAACCAATCACTTAAACAAACTCCTAGCATGCCTTAAGGACAAAGACCTGGATGACCTGCAATTTTCTGCTACTAAACTCAGATAAAACTGAAGTTATTGTGCTTGGCCCTAAACATCATAGAAGCATGTTATCTAATGATATAGCTACTCTGGATGGCATTACCCTGGCCTCCAGCACCACTGTAAGGAATCTGGGAGTTATCTTTGATCAGGATATGTCATTTAACTCCAACATAAAGCAAATTTCAAGGACCGCCTTTTTTCACTTACATAATATCACAAAAATCAGGCACATCCTGTCCCAAAAAGATGCAGAAAAACTAGTCCGCGCATTTGCTACTTCTAGGCTGGATTATTGGAATTCCTTATTATCAGGCTGCCCTAACAAGTCCCTAAAGACTCTCCAGCTGGTCCAGAATGCAGCTGCACATGTACTAACAAAAACTAGAAAAAGAGACCACATTTCTCCCATTTTAGCTTTGCTGCATTGGCTTCCTGTAAAATCTAGAATAGAATTTAAAATCCTTCTCCTAACTTACAAAGCCCTTAATGGTCAGACACCATTATATCTTAAAGAGCTCATAGTACTGTATTATCCCACTAGAACACTGCGCTCCCAGAATGCAGGCTTACTGGTGGTTCCTAGAGTCTCCAAAAGTAGAATGGGAGGCAGAGCCTTCAGCTATCAGGCTCCTCTCCTGTGGAACCATCTTCCAGATTCGGTCCGGGGGGCAGACACCCTCTCTATGTTTAAGAGTAGGCTTAAAACTTTCCTTTTTGATAAAGCTTATAGTTAGGGCCAACCAAGCTCGCCTTGGATCAGCCCCTAGTTATGCTGCTATAGGCCTAGACTGCTGGGGGACTTCCCATGATGCACTGAGCTCCTCTCTCCTCTTCTCCATCTGTATGTATTCATTTACCATGAATGCATGTTACTAACTTGGCTTCTTCCCCAGAGTTTTTGTGCTTTCTCGTCTCACAAGTTCCTTTGATCATGGTTGCGGACTGCTTGGTTATGAATCCCAAGTTTTCAGCAACCATGGCTGCAGGGACCCCATGCTGCTGTACTGCTGTGGTTCTGCTTGATGCCCACACCTGCTATTATTACTATTATTAGTCATATTTCTATGACTACTATCATTATTATTGTTGTTATCATGCTTCTCTGTGTCTCTCTCCTTCCCTCCTTCTCTCTCTCTCAACCCAACTGGCAGATGTCCGGCCACCTAGAGTCTGGTTCTGCTTGAGGTTTCTACCCGTTAAAGGGGAATTTTTCCTTGCTGCTGTCGCCAAGTGCTGCTCATGGAGGAATGTTGGGTCTCTGTAAATTAAAGAGTACGGTCTAGACCTGCTCTACGTGAAAAGTGCCCTGAGATAACTTCCAAAAATAAATCGACTTGACTTGACTTATAATGACATTTAATAATGATAATTATGCTTAATAGCACTAAATACATCACAGTCAGTCTAAAAGTGTCAATAGTGAGTCAAATGGAGGAGCATCAGATAAATGCTGACACCAGACTGACTTCATGTATGAAGAACAGACAAACAGCAGCATGTGGGAGACTTTAGAAGTGACGCAGCAGCAGAAAACACGAAAGTACAACAAGTCCTCCGAATGAGATGTCCAGATACGTGGTTTGATCATGTGACTCCAAGACGACACATAGGAGCATTTTTTTAATCTGGCGCCTCTATCGGTCGTAATCAGCAGAACGACTTCATCTGTCTGTGCTTTACATCTTTGTGTCTGGTTATGTTTAGATACAAAAACCACTTGGTTAGGTTTAGGGAAAGATGATGGTTTGGGTTAAAATGATCACTTTGTTAAGGTTAGAGAAACATGTGGTGTGGGTTAAAGTTATTACTTCCTTAAAGAGGACATATTCTGCACATGTCCAGCTCTATATTTATATTCTGGGGCTCTACTGGAATATCTTTACATAAGTTACAGTTAAAAACTCCTTATTTATCTTCTACTGCTCCTTTATGCAGCCCCTCAGTTCAGCCTCTGTCTGAAACAGGCCGTTTTAGCTCCTATCTCTTTAAGGCCCCGCCTCCTGATGAGCCCACTCTGTTCTGATTGGTCAGCTTCAGGAAGCTTCGTAAACAAACTATAGTAGCAGGATTTCACTTCTTTTTCTCCTCCTTTACTCCAAATGTCAACTTCTCAAATCCATCCGTACATGTTGGAGCTGAATCACATCTGAGAGTGAACAATGTGACCAACACATGGAAACACCTTAGCAACCACGACTACAGAACAGACGGCTGTGGGACGAGCCGATGTCAGCTCATCAACAAGGTAGAAAAAGAACGTTGCAAACAAAGGGTTTAGAGCAGGTTGACGCCCCGACTTTTGACTTGCAGGCAGCATTTCTACAGACGTTCACCTCAGGTTTTGGATTACATGACAATTAGACAAGAGACAAATGTGCACAATAAGTACCAAATATAAAATCTAAAATATACATAACAATAAATACAAAAATGTTCACATTATACATATGAAGGGAGAGTTTATGGAGAGAGAAAGTTTCCATGATTTGACATTGTTGAGGTCTATGCCTGCAAAGGTTTTTAAACACACACAAACATTTGTACAGATCATCTGTCCACATTGACTCCTTCAACTCTGACATGAAAACCACCAAAACTGGACGACTACCAACAGCTACACTCAGCATGAAGGATCTGCCACAAGAAGCCAGATGTTCCTGTTTTAAATAAAGTTTTGGAAAGAAGACTCATTGAATCCATCTTCACCCTCATCTGCCTCTGCGCCTGGTGTTTGGTGTTTGATGCGGGACCAGCTGACGGCTGACTGACAGCTGATGGGTTGCTGCGTTGTCGTCTTTGTTTACAGCGTCGACAGTTTTGCGTGTTTGATGCAGGATTAGAGCTCATTAAGAGAGCGAGGCCGGCGGCTGTTCAAAATACCACACACACACACACACACACACACACTATACTGCTCGCTCTCTGCAGGCCTTGCTGATGTTCTCAATGTCACACTGAGTTTTACTCATTCTGAAGTGTGAAGTTCAGCATCTGTTCTGTTCTTCAGAGGAATCTTAAAGCTAACATGATCTGAACCCATAAATTCACACTGTTTTTATGTAAAGACGAGTCCTTGGCAGTTCACATCCTCCTGACTTTATACTGAAGTTCTCTGAGAAATTTATAATATAACACAAAGTCAAGATGTAGAAATATGTAGAAAATGTGATCGCTGTTATTAGTCTTTGGAGCCGTTCCTAAACAAACTAACATGACCAAACTCTTCATGGTGAAGACGGAGGTCCACAGCACAGAGGAATAAGAAATATCAGGCTTTGGATCCAAACGCGAGATTTGTTGACAAGATGAAAAATATAGAAAATTGCCAGACTGATCCTTTAAAAGGAAACTTGATGATTAGCGAGATGGGCGACCCCACCAGCCAATCAGATACAAGTCAAGAGGCTTAGGTTCCTCCCCCTCCGGTGTGAATTTAAATGGGAAACAGTTGGTAATTGCAGCTTTAATTGGTATTCTTCTAATTGTTAAACTCTGACTCCAAATTACAGTCAAACGTTTTAAAAAACAAATTCATACATCTTGAGTTTAAATGGATCTGACAGGTTTGTTTTTGTGTTATTAAGATTTTAGTAGTTGTGTCACAGAGATTACATCTGAGATGATTAAGTCTATTTAACCGTATCTGTTTTTAAGTATTTCTTGCTTCTTACAAACTCAACTGATTAGTGGGTATTTTTCCAATAATTAGTATCATATTACATAATTCTTTCCACTAATTTTTCAGAGATTAATGAGAAATGACTTGACCTGTAAGATAATGTGTTTTTTATTTTTATTTTTGTGATTATTTTTTAAATTTCTGTCCCTCCTCTGGCTGTTCTGTTCAGATTAAAGGTTTGATACTGAACAATAAACATGTGCATCTGTGTGTGATTGTAAAAGACGACAATGAACTCTCCTGGTTAAATTAAACACCATCAGGTAACGTTACAGTCACCACACATCCACTACAGACACTAACACAGTCTGAATGGAGCTTCAGTGTGACCATTGTGCTGCTGTGACCTTTGACCACCTGAATGCTGTAATGAATGGAGGGAAAGGGGCTGTTTTATCTATCAACATCTTTTCTGTACGGTGATTAAAAAACATAAATATCTCACGGAAAGTTTCAAGTGTGCCTACAATTAGTCTTCTGATGTATAGTAACAATATTTTGTCTCTTTGTATTTAATCATCCGGTATGAGCACATGTCTTTTGTTAGAAACAGCGCAGCACATCACCTGGAGTATAAAACAGGAGAGTGAAAGCTGATTTCAGCGCCAGAAGGCGACAGCCAGCAAAACTGGCAAACATGATTGGACAGCTTCCTAACTGGCATCCGGCTTCCCGGCGGACCCCGAGGCGAGCTGAGGCTGACGTAGCTGCCGATCGGACCGTCCCCTGTCATTAATTTCCTTCTGATACAAGTCAGCACAGGTGATGCCGCACAGGTAAGCAGCTGCAGGGTCTCCTGCTGAGACACACTGAGGCCTCATTTTGTGGTTCTTTATTAGAGGGGAAGGGGGCGGCGATGGTTTGGATTCCCAGAAATGGAAAGTGTTTTGGTTTAAGTAAACAGACGGTCCCTAGCTTCACCTGAGACAGTCACCAACATCTGTGTCTGTTACAAAAAAGGAAGGTGGACCTCCCAGAGTTCTCCTGGCACAATCTTATATTAGACACACAGAGCTGAACAAAAATCTACTGATTTATATTTCTAGAAAACGTTGGAAGTTTTCCTCATTCACTTCAATACAGCATATAGTGCAAAGCTGCAACAAACATTATTTTTTATTATTGATTCATCTCCCAATTGTTTTCTAGATTAATCAATTAATCATTAGGTATATAAAAATTCAGAAAATGGAGAAAAATGTCCATCACAATTTTCCAGCGTCTGAGAAGATTCTGTCTTTAAATGTCTTGTTGGACCAACAGTCCAAAACCCAAAGATCTGTAGCTGGAACCAGAGAATGACTTTCATCTTTGTTTAGAGAATAGATGTGTTAATTTTCTGTCGATAATTGATACAGTTCTAATCTAGTGGCCATTAAAGGAACTGCAGGTAATAATTAAAGGCTCCATAACGGTGTGTTCACACACATGGATACAAAATACTCTCTGTCCTCTTATGAATCTGTCACAATTCCTGATTACAGGAGACTGTTGAGTCTACATCTGGGTCCTCCACCTGTCTGCCTCGTACACCTACCTGTGTGTACTTCTGTGCGTGTGTTTCCTTGAGCACGAAATTTACATACTCTGTTCGGATTGGACAGTTGTTTTCTGACATAGCTGCTGAAGTGATGAACCAACAATTTGTTTCCACGTGTCGTCGTTCTTTTAACGGTCTCGGCAGCTCGTTAAATACAAATTGTAGATAAAGTGGAGACTGTGCTGATCAACTTCTCTGTTTAGTTTAAAGTTATTTCAATAAACATGAGTTTAAAATGAATTAAATGTGCTTGTTAAACCTGCATCAACTGATGTTTTGTTCACTAGTTTTCAATAAGACATAAGCGGTGAACACATCACTGACATATCATCGGCTTTTAAGTTGATATGTTGAACTTGTTAGCAAACAGATGCTTATTTCCACATCCAGCAGTTATGGAGCAACATTATCATTCATTTGGAGTCGTGTTTCTGTCCACCTGGTGAATGTAAGTCCAATATTCACTCTCTGTTAGCTCTGTTTTTGCAACTCCTGAGGGAAATATCTGGCTCTTTAGCTGCTAAATGCTCCACTATGTTCACCAGCTAGTCTACAGCTAACTGTGTCTGTTTGCTGTTTGGTACTGAGCAGGTAGTGTACAGTGGCTTTTTACAGCTTTTTCTCTGAAAACAGCTTCCTGCTGAGGCCCAAAACGACGCTATGAGAACGCTGAGAGTGAACCAAAACAGTAATGTTACAGCCGGACAGATAAACAATGAGCTGAAACTCACTATAAAGCTCCATAAAGCCGAGAGGAGCTGCAGAGTCTCTGTAGGTTCATCACTACGAGCTACAACCAACACATTACACACTGACAGCTCAGACTGTGGAGTTATTGAAATATTGATTATAGCTTTTAAAACCTCAGATGTGGCGCTTCATTACAGCAGCACTTAAACGCAACATCACACCAAACATTGTTCTGTCTGACGAGTCTCAGCTCTGACTTCCTGTTCTTTTCATCTGCAAACACAAGCAGCCTTTCTGCCTCTGAAGGTGTTGAACAAAAGCTGGAGGCATGAGCTGAGTGGGGGGGGTGGGGGTATGTGTCATGTGAGTTTTTTTTTTTGTGAGCCTATATCTTTGACACTTGTTTCACAACACACACTAATTGCAGCTTTATGCAGATGTGGAAGGCGTTTTAACGTGTCGCTTCGGGTTCAGCTGAGTGTTCCTGCTTCCTTCGCTGTTGGAGTTCCCCGCAAACAAACAACATCTAATAACGACACGCCGGCAGGTGAAAATGAAGCCTTAAACACCGTCATTTCTGAAGGTGAGGCGGCGTGCCGAAGGTGAGCCCGAGCACGGTGTTAATTATTACCACAGCGCCTCATTACGGCTCGACTCTGACAACATCGAGGAAGGAATGAAGGAAGGAGGGTCAGCGGATACGAAGCTTTCTGTGAACCTGACGGAGTTCAGGTGACGCTGGTGTTGTTCTGTTGATGTGATGGAAAAACAAACTGAAGAGACACTGAACTCAGTGATGCTAGGACAACATGCTTAGGAAGGTCCACCTTAAACGTCAGTCCACCTTAAGTGAGCCCGGTCAGGTTGTCACTAACTTCGGGGCCACATAACACTTTCCTGTCTTATCAACCGCTGAACTGCTGGAACAGGCATTTTCATTATTTGAATTTTACCAGTATGCAGTGTAGGATGCACAAATATAGGGAAAGTTTAGCCTGTTTAAAGATTAAATGTTTTCAGTGATAATTTTGCTGAAGCTAAGCTTAGCCTAGCCTCTTAATAACTAGGCTTAAAAAACAAATTTGTCCTATTTTTGATTTATTTCAGTTTGACTTTTCATTACCAGACGGATGGACCTATAAATACCAGAACAAGATTTCTTATTCACAAAATGTGATATTTTTTATCGTTGATTTTGTTCATTCTGTCATCCAGCTCTGTTTTCTGCTTTAATTTAACAACATCAACATTCAGTTTTCCTGCATAATACAACAGAAAAAGATGTAAAATGACCAGGAGCGACACTGTGTTTCATTTTAATAGTGATATGTTTATGTTAAATGATCTTAGCTCGGCTTGTTGTGCTTGTGTATCAGTCTGAACGTTGTTGTATCAGCACATTGACATATGCATGAATATATTTGGCCAATAAAGCTGATTTTGATTTGGATACAACGTCTTGATGTAGTGGCAGAAGCAGAAAAACATGTTGCTGACCTGTTATGTCAGTTCTGGTCCTGTAAAAGCTGCTGGAAGAGTTTCACAAACTGGAACAAAAGCTTTAATCACAGCACAAAATGCTGCGGCTGAAGGTATGAACCTTGTCACAGTTTACTTCTGCATTGCTAATTAACCCCCCCCTCCATACCCCCACAATAAACGATTTTTATTCAAATTAGCTCCTTTTTGCTCGTTAGTGCACCTGTCTTCTCCTGCACCTAATTAAAAGCCAAATCCTGCAAATTTCTGCATCCGCCGATGGTGGCTCTGTTACCAAATATTGAGCAAGGTAGCACTGTGCTAATTAATGTTAGGAGGAGGTGGTGGGGGGTGGACCAGCTCATTTACATAAACCTGTGCAGGAAAAGAAAGAAAAACAACAAGACCTCCAGTCGTCGCGCTACAGTCGGTCGCTGTTGTTGTTCCTGAAGGCCCTCAAGCCGTTTTAACACACAAACTGGCCTCGTCGTCTTCTTCTTCTCCTCGTGTATCTACGTTGGCAGACTCAGTTCAGCAGGAGGAAATCTCAACAACTCATTAGATTTTATTCTATTCTGAGTCGACGGCAGAAACAAAGTGTTAGACTGGGAGAAAAAAAAAGGATCCTGCAGGTTTCAAAGGTGAATATTTAGTTTTTTTACGCCAGAAATGAACGTGTAAATAATGTTTGATTTCATTGATGCTAGCTGGGTGCTAATCACATTCAAGACAAAGGAAAATTGAATATTGCAACAATTAGCAGGTCTGATGGAGACAGTCACACAACCTTAGTGCAGTGCTTATATTTAACTCTAATAAATGACTAAAACAGTGTCTGAGGAATTGCAATTAAGCACCAACAGAGGTGTCGGCGAAAGCAAACACCGCCGGAATCTAAAGAAGTGACAACAGAGAAGACAAGAGAAGAAGAGAAGAGAGTTTTAATCAATACTTTATTTTGTTCACTTATCTAATCAGTGCGAAAACATCTCTATTCTATGCTACTAAAACAGATTTTATTATTAAACAGAAAAGTGCGGCTTCAAAAAACTAAGTGTCCAGTAGAGTTGTAACGATTAATCGATTAGTTGTCAACTATTAATTTAATTAGCAACTATTTTGATAATTGAATAATTGTCATTTTCTTTCCAAATTCTCTGATTCCAGCTTCTTAAATGTGAATATTTTCTGGTGTCTTTAGTCTCTATGACAGTAAACTGAATATCTTTGTGTTTGTGGACAAAATGAGACATTTATAGACATCATCTTGGACTGAACAGTGATCAACATTTTTCTGACATTTTATAGATTTAAAATACTCTAAATCTTGTGTGTTCTCCCTCCTTGTACAGCTCCCTGAACCTGTGCTCAGAATAATTGATATTGAAAATAATTGTTAGTTTGTCACAGCCCTAATACTGACCACCACTTTTAATTATTTCAACTTTGTTCCTGAGAAATAATGTTTTGCCTGCGATTTTAGGGGACGGCTAAGAATACTACAATACCCATGAGTCTCGGTGGCCGCTGCAGGGGAGAGGAAGCGAGTCAGAAATTAAACGTAAACTCATTTAATCTGCAGATTGTAAAATCAGTTTTCTCAACATCATAATCTTTAGCTTCTGGTCACTGTTAGCAACACATGTGATATAATTTAAGCTCTGTGATTGGCTGTTTCTTGCTGAAATGCACCCTGGGAGTCGTAGTTAATTTCGACCCTGACAGACACAGCCTTGTACCTTCGACTTTATACTAAAGAACCAGATATTTTCTGACACAGTTGTTCTTTTTCTGTACTGATGATTCAACCAGGAGATTTGAATGTTGATACAAACTGTAGAAGACTGACGTCACATCTCCCCAGTATCTCCTCCAACTTTGCAAATCTATTATCATTCATTTTATGATGCGGTAAAGTATATTATCACAGTACAGGTGCGGTCACTGACACGTCTTTAACTTTCTGTTGTCAGATGAATTCATACCAATAAAAACTGATTTCACACAAACATCCATCAGCCTGTTAAGCCACAGCAGTTATCATTTTAACCGCATCAGCCACATAATCTTTTACAGCCGTACAGTTGCTATTACTCATAATACGATTATTATTCTATTGGTTGTCAAAGGTAAGTATCATAAAATGAGTTATTCAAAAGAAGCCAAGATACGCTATAAAATAAGTGATGACAGACTTTTAGGCAGCAGGAAGTTGGCTTCTGAACATTACTGGCAACAGTGAGGACAGATTTATAACCTGAACGGAAATGTGATCAGGTCACAATATTACATCTGAGCTCAGGGCAGATATTTAATAATATTTTTTCACTGTAATTAATATCATGTCAAATAACCTAGAAAAGAAAGAAGAGAAGCAGAGAGACACAAGCTGCTAAAATAAGCTTTAAAAGATTATCAGTGATCATAACACGACTCACAGATGTGTAAATTATGTACAAGTGAGCTAATAATTAAAGTTAATAAAGACATTCCTGTAATTTCTGTACAGGGTTAGTTTTTAACTGTGACCAGAAGTGTATTTTTACACTTCATGACCCCGTTTTACACAAGATATATGTTCGCAAACAGGAGACATATTTTCAAGTCCTACAAGGCTCTTGTGTGCAATGCTTATGTGTGAATCACAGTATGGTGTTTATTTTTATGAGAGAAAAGTGTTCAAAAAAAACCACAAAAAGAAACAGGTTCCAGGTCTATTATCTTCTGTTTTCACACGTCACTACAGTGATTGTGTGTTGAGCTCCCGATCGCTGCCAAAACACAGGTGACCTACACTGTGTGTGAGGACCGAAGCTGCTGCTGTTGCTAACATGCAGCTTTGTGTGCTGTGTAGACATTGTGCTAACTATGTCTATAAAGGTGGAACTAGACGCCCTACCTGGCTTCATCTCCCTATCCTCTTCATCTCCTTTAACAAATCTAAACCTACAACAACTCTGAGATGATTGAAGCACGTCACATAAGCTGAATCCTTTTTGGTTTTAATGAACTGAGCTAATAGAAGTTCAAAAATACACAATAAAATACAGAACTGTGCAAAAGTTTTAGGCACTAAAGTGAGGTGGCTTTCAAGAATGCCATGAATAGTTTTTATTTATCAGTTAACTTGATACAAAGTTGAGTAAACAGCAGAAACCTAAAGTTAATCAATATTTGTTGTTAGCAGCTTTGTCTTTAAAACAGCAGCAGTTCTCAGTGTTTCAGGTACTCAGCAGGTCAGTTGTTCCTGCATCTTGGAGAAGTTGCCACAGTTCTTCTGTGGATTTAAGCGTCTCAGCTGCTTCTGTCTCCTCACGACTGACGACATGGCTGGTTTGGGTGATCAGAGTGCAGTCAGAGAGTGTTTGTCCAGATGAAAGTACAGGTGTAAATGCACTCAAGACACATTGAGGACAGATTGTGATCTGACTGGCCAAACCACCTCTGGAGGTGGTCAGGAACACGTTGTGACCACAATGAACACAAGTGTAAATGTAACTGCTTTGTAAGTCCACATAAAACAACTACATGGGTGGAAATATGTAGCAGCCATTAGCCAGTTAGTGAGCTAAGCTACTAGCAAGAAAGCAGCAAGAAAGCTGTAGATATCCAAGACACTTGTGGATGGAGTCAAGACGGCTTCTTCTCCCACTTCAAAAAGCTAGCAAAAGTCCTTACAAAGGTGCAGCTTCACGGATGGTTACCATCTTTTTGTTGTTGTTGTTGTTGTTGTTGTTTTGGACCTGTGCGAACAAGAGGAGGATGTGACGTGGCTGGACAGAGCCATCGGATCTCAATCTTTACACCGGAGACACATATTAATACCAGGTATAAATCCAATCAGGTTAAATCATATCTAGATAGAACGAGAGGCATGTTAATTCAAGGTGTAAAGAGACTCTAACCCTAACCCTAACCCCCTAACCCTCTAACCCTAACCCCCTAACCCTACCCCTAACCCTCTAACCCTTTCCCTAACCCTCTAACCCTAACCCCTAACCTTATCCCTCTAATCCTAACCCTCTATCCCTATCCCCCTAACCCTAACCCTAACCCTAACCCCTAACCCCCTAACCCCCTAACCCTACCCCTCTAACCCTTTCCCTAACCCTCTAACCCTAACCCCCTAACCCTAACCCCCTAACCCTTAACCCCCTAACCCTACCCCTAATCCTCTAACCCTTTCCCTAACCCTCTAACCCTAACCCCCTAACCCTCTAACCCTAACCCTACCCCTAACCCTCTAACCCTAACCCTCTAATCCTAACCCTAACCCCCTAACCCTACCCCTAACCCTCTAACCCTTTCCCTAACTCTCTAACCCTAACCCCTAACCTTATCCCTCTAACCCTAACCCTATCCCCCTAACCCTAACCCCCTAACCCTACCCCTAACCCTCTAACCCTTTCCCTAACCCTCTAACCCTAACCCCCTAACCCTCTGACCCTACCCCTACCCCTAACCCCTAACCCTACCCCTAACCCTCTAACCCTAATCCCTAACCTTATCCCTCTAACCCTAACCCTCTAACCCTATCCCCTAACCCCCTAACCCTACCCCTAACCCTCTAACCCTAACCCTCTAATCCTAACCCTAACCCCCTAACCCTCTAACCCTAACCCCTAACCCTAACTCTCTAACCCTAACCCTCTAACCCTAACCCCCTAACCCTCTAACCCTCTAACCCTAACCCTCTAACCCTAACCCCCTAACCCCTAACCCCCTAACCCTACCCCTAACCCTCTAACCCTAACCCTCTAATCCTAACCCTAACCCCCTAACCCTCTAACCCTAACCCCTAACCCTAACTCTCTAACCCTAACCCTCTAACCCTAACCCCCTAACCCTCTAACCCTCTAACCCTAACCCTCTAACCCTAACCCCCTAACCCTCTAACCCTAACTCTCTAACCCTCTAACCCTAACCCTCTAATCCTAACTCTAACCCCCTAACCCTAACTCTCTAATCCTAACCCTAAAATCCTAACCCCCTAACCCTAACCCTCATCCTAACCCTCTAACCCTAACCCCCTAACCCTAACCCTAACCCTAACCCTTTAACCCTAACCCTAACCCTAACCCCCTAACCCTAACCCTCTAACCCTCTAACCCTAACCCTTGTCCTGCTGCAGATGATCAGACGCCTCCCTGATGGTGTTGCATTATGGAGAAGAATCTAAACATCTAAATTACCTAAATCTTTTGCACAGTACTGTATATATGTATTATATAGTACACAACATACATACATTTTCAGTCTATCTCTGATGCATTCATTAAGTGTAATTGTCTTCTTAAAAATTATTTTCATCAATTAAATTTCTGCTTCTCCACCAGCTGGTACTGAGGAGAGAAATGTTGTTGCAGCAGTTTTAACATGTTTCAAACAAACTGTACCTTCCATATGAAGTGATGGTGGTTTGAACCTTTAGTGTTATTTAACTGCCTCAGTGTTTATCATTTAGTGTCTTTCCCTCCTCAGGTTTCCCAGCCTGAGTAAAGACATTAGTGAGTGAGCTGGGATCATTTGTTTAAAAAGGTATCAGCAGGTTAAGAGGAGGCCTCGTTATCCGTCTCGCTCCTTTCAAACACTGAAAGCGAGCCTTTTTCTCTGACCCTCCTCCTTCTCTCTGCTTGTTTAGCTGCAGCCATGCATGCTTAAAACGGGGGAGGAGGACGGCACATCCTGCAAATTAGCAGGCTGATTTCCCTCGCGGGGTTTGGACGGAGGATCCCACGGCCGATCGCCAGGCCTTAAACACTGAGGCCGGCGTCACAGTGGCTGAGCGTAGATGGCCGCCTGCGATTCAAAATGCTCCAGCCGGTGTTATTACAAGCAGGGATTACCCAAATGTCTCCTGCACGGTCTGTTTGGCTCCAGCAGCAGAGGATGCGAGGAGCCGTCATCATCAGAGAGGAGAAGTCACCATTAAAGTTTGGTTGGTTCTTTTGGTGAATGGTTGTAAAGAAATACAAAGAAACAGGGATATTCTTGCATGTTTTCCCACCAGTTATTGAAAAAGTTTCATATTCCAAGCATGGCTTATCGATGGCCATATTATAACGTATAATAACGTTCTGCATGAGCTACATACAGCTATTAAATCGCCTGTGGTTTTAACAAGTCCACTGAGCTCCTCTAGAGCTAAAGTACAGGCAGGCTTCACTTCAGGGCACCAATGATCCAAGTTATGTTTCTTTTTTAGCAGTAAAAGTCATATCATATAGTTGACATGTGTTTTTAACTGTTTTAAGTGGCATTTTCTTTTGTCATTTTCATGCCAGGGCTCACCAAAACAAGTTCCCCCGACACTAGTCAAAAGTTACTAATAGTCTGCTATGCTAATTAGCTTTAGCAGGAGTTTAGCTGGGTTTTATTCTCCATGTTTGGATTTAGCTGCTATGGCAACGTATTGCTGCCACTATGACAAAAAAAATATTTGTTCAGTTTCTTGTTATAACATGAAACTTCTGTCATTTTAACACAGTCCTTTCACATTATAAACCAGTCATTCTGTCATGTTACAGACATATTCTGCATGTTTCTAGGTCTGTATTTATATTCTGGGGCTCTACTGGAATATCTTCAGCTTCATATGTAAACAAACTATAGTAGCAGGATTTCACTTCTTTTTTTCCTTCTTTAGTCTTAAAATGTCAACTTCTCAAATTCTCAGATCTGAAATATGAGAGTGGACAATGGACAGGACAGATACAAGTCTATGGACATGTGACGAGCGGACGTCATCTTCTCAGGAAAGTAGAAAAAAATCGTGAACGGAGTGTTCAGAGCAGCTGAAACCTGAGTTTTGTCTTGCAGGGAGCATTTTTATATATGTTCACCTCAAGTTTTGGAGCTGTGACCATGTTTAACCTGTTAAATGACACTGTTGCACTGACCCATGGGACATTTAAGCCTCTGTTACTTTAGTTCAGGAAGTTGTACAGTTTAAAGAGTTGCCTTTTAAATGAGACCACAGTTATAAACAGTAGGCTTTTTATTTTGGGTATATTCGAGCTCGAGGTGGCTGGTAAGAGGTTAACATCTGTCTACAGCTGCAATGATTAGTCGATTAACCGACAACTGCAACTGTTTCAATGATCGTTTCACTCCATTCTTCCATTTTTTAAGCAAAAATGCCAAAAATCCTTGTTTCCAGCTTCTCTAATGTGAAAATGTGCTGATTTCCTTTGTTTTCTATCATTGTAACTGAATATCTGAGTTTTGGACTGTTGGTCGAACAATAACAGACATGATGTCATCATCTAGAGCATTTTTCCAATATTTTCTGAAGTTTTATTGGCCAAACAGTTAAACGATTAATTGAAAAAATAATCAGCAGATTAACTGCTAATGAAAATAATTTAGTAGTTTGCAGCCCTACATCTGACATCACAACAGTATATAAATCACAAAAAGCACAATATGTCCCCTTTAAGATGGCCCAAACAAATGTTCATTATCAGTTAATCTTCTGGTTATTATCTTTGATTAATTGATTACATGTTTGGTTTATAAAAACTTAAAAAACAGTCATAAACGTTCATCACAGTTCCCTAGAGCTCAAAGTGATGTCGTCAGATCTCATGTTTTGTCTGAGCAAGAATCTAAAACCCAAAGATATTCAGTTTATTATCATGTAAGACAACAAAAAACAACAAATACTCATATTTAAGAACCTGCAACCATCAAATATTTGGCATTTTAGCTTAAAAAAAAGACCTTCTGTCTTACTGAAAACGCAGACATGAGCAAAGAACAAGTATATATTTTGTATTTCCCCAAATGTTGAACTATTTCTGCAAAAGAAATTGAATTGAAATTGGTAAAAGCTGTTAAATGGTTTATATAAAACCTACACAGAGGAACCTGCAGGATTAAAGTGAACTCACCACTAATAGAGACATTAACTTAACATCCGTGTTTCTCTGGCTTCACCCTCCCTTGTCCACTCATGTAAATAAAGGAGGGTAATAATGGCATACATGCTTTACATAAGTGCAATGAGCCTGTAAACTACTTTGGGTTTGTCTCTGTGTGCTGGGAAATATTTAAAATAATGAGTCTGTTTGTTTCATTCATTGTGAGAACAAACTGCTTCACACAGATTATCAGATACTTAAATGTGGTGATACAGACGCTGAAACCAGCTCTCCTCGTTTAGCAGATATTCAGTCCTCATTTAACAAGAAAAATTCTTCTTCTGGCTTCCAAGCTGCTCTCCTACTGTTCTCCTGTCGCCTCCGGATTTTCAGAGCAGGCTCTGATTTTAGTTTTTGGCTTTCGTGTCTTATTGGTAGTAATATCCTTCTTCTAACCAAATGAATGGCTGAAATCTGGGAATCAAACAAAACCCGAACCTCTTCTCTTTTCTGGTTTTCACATCACTGATCACACGAGACTCGAGGATCTTTAAAGAGAGCCGGAGTTCAGATGTAAATCTACTATTAACTAAAACTTTTCACCACCCAGCTTTTATGCACATGTTTGAATTTGCATAAAATAAATCTGACTGGAAACTAAAACATTTATGAAGCCATTGAGCCATTCATGGAGAGAAAAAACTACATTGTGCGTAATAACTCATGCTCTTAGTTTATCATAACTTATCTTGCCGTTAGTCTTGTCTACTCTCAGTCTGGCTCACGTGGATTTTATACAGTTTTATTTTGATGTTGCACTGAGAAATGTGGATATACTTCATGTTTTGGCTGTTAAACACAATCTTTGGGATCCATTAAAGGTATTTTACAGGATAACAGACTGTTTCACAGTAAAAAACAACAACTTGTCATCCAGTTTATAAATAGTTGGTTTCAGTGTTCTGAAGCTAATTGACTCACTTGTCCGACTCATTGAAAGCAACGCAGCAAAAACACTTGCTGTCCTCTGCAAGAAGGGAGGAGGCGAGATATGAAATCGAGACCAGGAATTAGTCATTTGTGCACATAAATGATTGAAGCAAAAGCAGGAATTATAAAATCATGTGCAGATAGTTTTTATTTCTCTCCATGACTCTCTGCAAAAAACAAAAAACAAGGTTTTAATATCGCAGGGAAGTTTTAACACTTGGCTGAGGTATAAAGGTGAGTTTTCCCTCTGTTTCCTTCTCGTCTCCACGTTTCTGAAGGAAATTCCATAAAGCTTCAGGATATGTTCAAATTTTTTGCTCAAGTTGAAACATTTTCAACTCATATGGAAGCATCTTCGCGCTCAAATTTGCACCTCACCGCGTTTTTTTTCCTCGACTTTGTGTGCATGTTTTGTCTGAGCACGCATGAAGAGTTGACATATCGGAAATAAGAAAGATGCATTTAAGGCTGATGAAAAACAGCTTGATGTTACAGTATAGCTGCTACATCTCTACTGCATGTCCTGTTCCAACAGATCTCCACTCCAACCAAGAAATAAAGAATAAAAACAGCTCTTGTTGCGTGTGACGCTACTCTTGATCACTATAGCAGTAGATGGAGTAATGTGAGGGCAAACAAGTCATGTTCCCAGGGAGCCTGGAGTCGATGAGAGCCTTTAGCTTGAAGGACTTTGTCTTAAGTGGGTAGAAATATGTGTCAAAAGTAAAGTTTTACCTCCATTATTCAGGTATGATTTTTGTTTTGACCCTTAAACCTGCATTAATTGATGTTTTTGTAGTTTAACAAGCTGTAAACACAATATTGACATAAATAACTTTTTTTTATTTAACCTTTGACTGAGCAGGAAAGTCTCATTGAGGCCGCAAACATCAGACATATAAATAAAACAAAACTAAAAACAAGCTAACAATGTTACGAAGGCTGAAATAGGATGAGAAAAACAATATTGTATATAACATATTATTGTTGTGGTTTGATTTGAGGACAAATCAGTGAGTTTATCACAACCAGCGACACCTTTCACACTAAAAATAACCATGTGATCCGTTGATAACTTAATAATATTGATTAGAGCAGCTAAGAACCTTCATTTCGCCAACACTTCCTCCTAGATACAGTCATTTCACAGCAGCAGTTCAGCGCGCAGGCAGTAAAAGCTGAGAGATCAACAATCAGCTTTCTCCTCACACAGTATAATAATAGTTCACATTTGGTGCGAATTGCACAGAGAGCCTCCGAAGGAAACACAAAACTGATTGGGCTGTTGCTACAGAAACCTCTTGCCAGCACAGGACAGTCGGTGTGAGTTTAAAGCGTTGGTTTAAAAGTTGTAATCGTAAGCATATGCACCACAATCTGTTCTGTTATTTATTGGTGCGCTAATCACCAAGCACAGCAACATTTTCTCTCCCTCACCCTCCTCTCTCCGCCTGCACGAGGAGCTCGCATGAATCTGGAAGGATTTCACAAGTAATAATTCATAGGCTAATCTCACTCCATGACTCTAATTAACGCATCATTAAAAGCATAATTCAGATAATTATAATTTCTCACTTTTTAAATGAGAGATGGGGAAGAAGGGGAAGGGTGTCTGAGGAGCCAATTTAGTGGAGTGAAACAGATTCTGAGGCAGCGCCGAGCCGAGCGGGTGGGTGGAGAGAAACAGAGCGAGACGATTTAAAAAAAAAAAAAAAAGGAAAGAAAGAAAGAAATACTGAAAGAAAAGCAGCTTGGAGCTCAGTACAAAACATTTCAAACATTAACGTCTAACATGATCTGGATCTCTGCACACGTGACGAAGCTACAGCATGAAAAACTAACATGTTGCATTCAGGGTCACAGCGAGTATTTAGGTCACGACTTTCAGTAAATTTCTCAACCAGAACTGTATTTGTGGCGGTGAGGAGGGCGTTCATACACAAATATGTTCCCTTTGATCCATTAGGTGTCTAAGGTTTAATTTCCTTCATTTACAGATTTAAAGAAAGCCGAAGTCAAACTGGAACTTCCAGGTTCGGCTCCAGAAGTAAGAAAACCTCATTAAAATCTCACTAACATGTGTAACTCTCAGCGTCGGATCAGAACCTCTCTCAGTACGTCGTGTGTCTCGCTTCATATGTTTAGATAAGGAACGGGAGTTTTCTGAAAAAACATTTAATATCGTTGTTTATTCAGTATATTTTAGCAGGCTTTAACAAACATCATTTCCCATAAGTCCTAGAGGTTTGCGGGCTAAACGTCACGTCTCGACAGAGGAGACGAGCGAGAGGAGGATGGCGGTGGCGGCGGCGGCGAGTTGAGACACGTCTGTAATAACAGCAGGACAGATAGAGGAAGTCTTTACAGCTCAGATTACAGCTATAAACAGCAACAATGATGCAGGAGGAAGATTCAGGGAGGTTTACAGATGTGGACGAAACCAAGTTACAGTGACGTAAGTACTTGTAGTTCTTTCAATGGGAGCTGTAGTTTTTTCTGTTGTTTAACCAATAGGAAGGGAGCAGCGACTCCAGGTGTGCGTATTGTGTTAGCGGCTGTTTTATTTCCTTCTTTTCTTTAACCAGATTTGAAAATGCTCATGTTTCTCTCTCATGTTGCTCCAGACTTCAAACTGTTATTGATGACATCAGCGGAAATATCGGCGTGTATAGATTTCAGGTGTGCAGTGTGATGTCATCAGGAGGCGACCCAGCAGATGTTCCTTCTTTCTGGCGACTGTCCAAATCAATTATCCCACCTTCAACACACACACGCACACACACACACCTCCGGTTCTCTCATCAGAGGTGTGAACGAGGTAAGCATCTCTCTCTCTCTCTTCCATATTTCCAAAAGAACTCCCAACGCCATTAAAAAACCTGTCTGTTAAATTATGCATCTCCTCTCGGCGGCTGCAGAGGATTCTGGGTATTGGACCTCACAAAACAGGCTCTGAGTGCTGTAATATGTTAAACAATTAACCCTTTCAGTCACAGACCAACAACTGTGTTATCGTCATACTCGTCATCTTGTTGTTACTACAGTATTTTGCTTGTTTGTTGGGGGTCACCTGCATACCACGTAGCATGTCTGTAATATTAATACAAATACAATAATTTAAATATAAATAAGTTTTTATATAAATAAATAAAATTCCACAAATTTTTACAGTTGCCGTATGTGCACATATCACCTGGTGAAATTGCACATTGCATTGAAGAGTTAATCCAGTTTATTCACATAGACTCCGTCTACTCGGTTTATGTAAGCAATTGTAGGAAAACGTTGAGAAAAATCGGAAAACAAATGTAAGCGTTGTGTCCAGGTTGGTCTAAATATGGCGTGCACCAACTTTGGTGAGGTTCGGATGAAATATGGAGAACAGGAAGTGAAAAATGTTTACCAGGATCCAAGAAATCTACAGACACAAGAAATTCTTCTACATGTTCATGAGTTATTAGCCAAAAATACTCAATATTCTGTAACTGGCCATATGGTGGCGCTATTGGTGATATTTTTTTAAAGGCTGAGGGCATCCACACAGGGATCCTGTGTACCAGGTTTGATGTCTGTAGCTTTTATAGTTTTTGAGATATTGGATGAGAACTTTTTTGGCGGCCATTTTTTTCCAACGTTTATTATTGGACCAAAAATGTGCTACTTTTCTGCAATTTGTACGAAGATCGTATGTCGGATCGCTACCAAAACTTATAACACAGGTGTCCTCTGATGCTACAACATCCAACATTTCATGGGAGCCAAAAAAGTGATGGAAGAAGTATAATAATATGAAGTGTGCAGGATTACAACAGCTGTTCTATGCACCTAATAAATATTTACTTAATTATGTTCAGTTAAAAGTCTCTTATGAGCTTCAAATATGGAGGCGTTGCACATTTTCTTTTTCACAATAACCAGGACTACGTGAAAATGAAGGTTTGTTTGATATGAATACCTGAATTCAATATTTATGATCATAGAAGAGAAGTTTTACGACCAAATGTGACAGATTATTAAAGAAGTATTGATATGTTGATTGACAGCAAGATGTGCTTGGTCAGCCAATAGAATACACTGTTTACAGTTTCTAATTGATCTGATCAATATTTATTTAGTATACGTACATATACATATTATTTTGATCCCTGACTGCGGTTTCTCAAAAGCGACACAAAGGTGACAACATTCAGATATCAACAACCGAAGAGTCACAACCAAAGCAGGTAAACAGATACATAGACGCAGTCTGAGGATAAAACCTAAAACATACTGTAGATATGTTGTGTATGTTTTGAGCTACAGGTTTAAACGCTCACCTCTGAAGGCTTAAAGGTCTGTTGCTCGCTCCTCGAATCCACGAGAATCTGGCGGGAGACAAGATGGTGGACAACAGCCGCGATTCCAGTCGTAAAGCCTGAGGAATCCTGTAAGGAAGTTAAGAAATGAGGTGAAATAAAGCTGAATAAAGACTTTGTCACTGTTGTTTCAGCAGCAACCTTCAGTGAGTATGTGTCGGGTATTTACTGAAGTCAGTTCATCACCACAGAGTTATTTTTAAGAGATAAACAGACATGTAAAGAATATATAGGATATGATATGAACATCATTTCATTACACTTTTTCATGTTAATAATGTTCAAACATGACGTTCCTGTAGAGCTGCAACGATTTATTGATCGCCAGAAAATTATTCAGCAACCATTTTTGTTATTTGATTTTTCATTTAAGTCAATATTTCAAGCAAAAATGCCAGAAATTATTTGCTTCGAGCTTCTGCAATGTGAAGATTTGCTGCTCTTTGTTTTATATCAGTGTGAACTTATTATCTTTGAGTTTTAGACTGTTGGTTGAACAAAAAAACCACATCTGATGTCATCGTCTGGGACATCAGGAAATGTGATGGACATTTATCAATATATATATTGGTCTACATTCCTACATCTGCTGCATTTATAATGAATTTAAGAAAATCAAAATACTGAAAAACAAACTAAAAAGTGAAACTGTTAAAAGGCTGAGAGCTGAGAGTGTTTACCTCTCACACGCTGAATAATAAAGGTGACAAAATATTCACAAACCCTCCAAAAAAACCAAACTTGAACAGAACTAACAAAAAAATAAAACAACATTTACTCTCGTCTGTGGCTGTTGGAGACCGTCCTCATTATGAGTGCTGGATTGTTTGTGCCTTCTCACCTACCTGAGAGCTGGAGGTGTCAGCTCCGCCAGCTCCGCCGCCGCCGCCGCAGGTGTACAGATGATGTCACCTTCCCTCCCCCACCTTCTCCTAAACAACACAGAAACTGCACAACCATCACCGTCACCACCGCCGCCGCAGCAGAAGACTGTGATTCACACACACCACTCTACCTGAAGTTTGAAGATGGAGAAACATCACACTAAAGCTGAGAAAAGGTTGAGTTTTATCACTCGTTGTTTAGTTTAACGAGAGTAATTGGAGAATTTATTATCAGGAAATGAGGATCTTTCTCCTGTAAGACAAGACAGTCTGATGACGGACAATCGATTAATGTAGTCGTGCAGAAGTGGAAGGGTTCATCAAAGGGGTTCAGTATTAACAAAATCAGCTGTTAAAACTGTTAATAAATGTAAATAGATGAGTGGGGAAAGTTTAGCTCCACATAAGAGCCGATAGATGTTTTACTCTGTAATATTTGTGTTTTTCTGAGGCAACAAAACATCTTTTTCTCTCCGCTTCAGTCTGGACTTTGTATAAATCTACCAGCGGTTTCAGACCAAGTATCTTCCCACAAAGATTCATTGTTTCTGCAGAATGTTTGCAGTGACTCACACGAGGTGAAAACTGAACCAAAGTGGATTCAAAAGGACAACAGCAGCTCTTAACTAGCAAAAAAAAGTATGTCTCACTTACTTGTGTCCATAGAGGATCTTTGTAAACACCATGCAGATGGATAAATGGTGTGAAGGTGTGTTTACTGTCTACCTGTGACTGTGCAGGTAAGCCAGGCCTGCTGAAGGGGTCACATGTCATGCAGTACTTCCTTAATGTGATGTATTTCCTGTTTCCTGTTAACCAATAGGATGTAACTTGATGAAATGGGCAAAGGAGCAGGATTGTTTCATAATGTGTGACGGTTTTATTAGTTTTACATTTTAGTTCACTACAGCAGTGTGAGTTCATGTCATATATAGAAGTAAATAAAAGATAAACATTAGCTTCCAGAAACACGCTGCAAAAACTACTGATCTCTAACAAAAAAGGCACAAAATGCCAAAAATACTGATAAATACTGTAAATCATTTGGTTGTTTTCTCCCTGCAGCGTTTTTTTTTATCTAAATGTTGCACGTGTTGTTGTTAAATTCATGATGTTTTCTTCATTTGCCTTTTCTATTTGCATGTGTTTTCTAAATTGCGGTGCATTGAGCATAGAAAAAAAGAGTAAAGAAGGTAGTAGAAGAAGAAGGTTTTTTTTTTCTTGTTTGTTGCAGAATGATGTATGTGCAGAGAAAAACACATCAGACACAGATTATTATTCTAACCAGATCATTTTATATGTGCATATTTAATGTAGTGAGGTAAATAGTGTCACATTTCCTTTTCAAAATCTATGTACATGAAAAGCAGAAAGTCTCTTTGGGAACACTGAAGGAAATTATCAGAACCTGAATGTTTAATAGTTCATTAGTTGAGTGAATGTAATTACTGTGAAATCATGACTAGTCAAAGCGTTTCCTTCCAGAATGTAACAGACATTTCTGCTGTAGATTTTTCCACCAGCCTCCCTCCTCCGAACCCTCCAGTAGCTGAAGTGTTTCTGCGTTTGGCTGCTGGCTGCTGAAGGCCTGGAGCTGCAGATGGCCGGCTCGTGCCCAGTCCGAAATTTTCCACACAAGATGGCTGGACCGGCTCCCGCTCGCCAACGGCCGGCTGCAAACACAATGACGAACGTCCAGTCACTTCTCCACGAAAAAACGGAGCACACAAAGCCCGATCTGAGCGAGCGGGCCTCCAGTCGACATTTCACCCTCCACCTGCTGCAGAAGTCTGAGACATGCTGACGGAGACTTTTATTCATCTGCTGCTGAATCTCTCCTAAAAATAGATGGAGGAAAAAAGCACAGGACAGCTCATGAATATTTGTTTGTCAGGGTATTTTAGGTGGATTTAAGTTATGAATCATGAATCAACACTGGCTTGTTTTACTGCCGTCATTTCTGTATTTAGATCTCTTAAAATTTAGCAAAAAAAGAGGCATTAGGGAGGTAAACTGCACATTTTCCAACCAGTCTCTCTACCAAATATTGTTTGAAAAGCACAATTATCTGTCACATTTCATGCTTTTAATCCTCATAAGTGTAGGTGTATTTTCTGATTTGATTTTTAATTTTTTGGATCAGCACATTTCAATTGTTCTCCAGCGTTTGGAGGGATAATTTGTGCGTCCCCTCCTCTCATGGTGGGTGTCTGAGGCCTGACCCGAACAGACGACGGCGGTGAGAGCCCAGCTTCTACCCAGATGATGTGGTCGGACACGATGGTGGGAGTTTGGCCCGGTTCGGTCTAGCGTCGACGTGTGGGCGTCGGCCTGGATTTGGGCTTCCGTTCGGATGCGCGTCCATAGTGGACGGTGGAGGTTTGGGGACAGATCACGGATGAATCGAGGTCACTGTGGGCTGGCGGCGGAGTTTGGGATGAAGCCTCCGTGTGGGCGTTTTAGTCAAGTCAGTGATGATGTTTCAGTTTCTTCTGTTTCGTTTGTAATGTTGCTGTCCTAGAATTCATGTATCTCCAAAATGTTGAGCTATTTTCATTAATCCAGTGGGGTTTTTGAATGGTGCATTTAGCATAAGAGGTAGGAGAATTTTTCCACCCCATAAACCAACATTTAATCCTTCAGTTTATCTGAAAAACTCAAAATCAACAGCTTTGGTGATGCAGAGAGCGACGATATAATCTGTATTTTCTGTACTATGTGTACCTTAGTTTTCTCTACTTTGGGTTTCAGAAATGCAGCCAAATCTCTTATTCAGAAAATATCAGTAAATGCAAAAAGTTAAAGACATCTAGGCAGAGTTTTTACCATTGGACGGAGCCAGGCTAGCTGTTTCCAGTCAGTTATGCTAAGCTAAGATATGTTGGAGGTAATAAGAAAACAAATTTAAGCCCGTTTCACAAAACATTGAACTAAACCTTTAAGTCTTCAAATCCTTTACTAAAGAGAAATATTAGTGAACAAGACTAAGAGTCTGCAGACATCATAACAGCTCTGTGAGGAAAAGCTAAATGCTAACATCAACATGCTACAGTAACACACTCACAATGATAATGCTAGCATGTGTGATGTTTAGCAGGTATAATGTTGTGCTATATGCACCATAAACACAGCATATAGCTAATGGGAATGTCATTAGTTTTGCAGGTTATTTGGTCTCAAATCAAAGTATTAGACAAAATGAAACTTTGTCCAGATGGTGGCATACATACATGTTTTGAAATAAAGTTTATCAAATCAAATTAAATCAAATGGCGCCAGATGAAAAGTTGGGAGATCAAAGTCAGTAGGAGGCTGTTTACACTTTTTTTAAAAAATGTGTTTCGGTGATCTGAACACAAGTGGACAACTGAGACACATCGCCGTTCACACCTGTGTCTATCATGCGTGTCCAAGGTGTCCAGCTAACTTCATTACTGCAGGCGTCATTAGAAGGTCAAAGGGCCCCGCGAACAGTTAATATGTCAGTCTGTCACCAGACAAACGCCAGATTTGTTTTGCACGGGCTAACTAAGAAAACAAAAATGTTTTAAGAACTAATATATATGTAGAGACTTCCAACTGTTGACATTGGCATGAAAAAAGTCATTTGGTGTTGGTGTGTTGACGTCCTCCTGTTCATACTGACCATTAGAAGATCCCTTCATAATGACCTTACAATGGAAGTGATGGAGGACAAAATCCACAGTCCTCCTTCTGTGTAAAAAATGTATTTAAAAGTTTATCTGAAGCTAATATGAAGCTTCAGCGTCCAAATGAGTCAAATCAAGTAGATATCTTTCAACGTTACAGTCTTTTTAGTGCCAAAGCTCTTTTTGTTACTATACTTCCACCTGCAGCTCAACAGGGAAACACTGTCCGAGGAAACACAAAGAGGGAATTTGTGATGCTAAAAAGACTGTAAATGTGTCAGATATCCACTTGATATGACTAACTCAGACTGATGAAGCTGAATATAAGCTTCAGCTTCATATAAGCAGACGATAGTTATGTTGAAATCTTTTGAGCTTTGGGATCAAACATAAATACACATACAGTACTGTACATTAGTTTCTGGCACTGAGTGAAGTTGATCAGTTGCCTAGTTGGCCGCCATCTTCATAATGTCTCCATTAGTTCTTCAAGAGGAAAAACAAACATATGGATGAAATCTGGATAAACGCCACCAGAGGGAATACATTCGATTATATCTGCAAACGGTGAGAACTGATGATGTGGAGGGAAGGTCGAGTTATGTTTATGTTGTTCAGACAAAGCACAAGTTCTCCAGGTACTTAGAAACTATATGTCTCCTTAAATAAACTGGTGTTTGCTGCCGGTGGAGAAGTATTGAGAAGAAGAAGACAACCGTTGTTGTCCAAAAACTATTAAAAACAGGAAATAGTCTTTGGAGCCGTTTCTTAACAAACTAACGTGACCAAACTCTTCATGATGAAGGAACATGTGACCCAGTGCAGCGGTGTGACAACAACGAGGAATAAATAAGATATATCAGGCTTTGATACACACACAATACTTGTTAGTAGATCAGTTCATTGTTGGTTTGGATCCAAACATGAGATTTGTTGACATGAAGGAAAATATAGATAGGAATTGTGATTTCTATTGTTTTTCACAATTGGATTCCTCACTATTTTTAACTTATAGTTACTACTTTCATACTAATATTTACACTTATCTTCTTATGTTTTACATTTACATACTGTATATAAGGTACAGACACTTTCTGTCTGTATGAATCTTGTCTCATGAATGTCTGAGGACCAAAACATCGGGTCTCATGGACGAAGCACTTGTACAAACAGATTTATTCTCAAGAGGCATGTATGAGTGATATAGAGAAAAATGTGACCTTCATCATTTTCTCGTACATATAATTAATTTTCTCTGAGAAATGAACGAAATGTACAAGTTCAGAGCTGTTGTCATGAGTCATGAACAGTCTGACTTTCTTCACAGGGGAAAAACACTGGTTTGACCTGGAATCATAACGTCTTAATGGATTTGGAGTTAAAAAATGATTCTTTAATAAACCACAATGAAATAAATGATTAAAACAAACTTCATGCAAAATGAATATTCTGTTCAGCGTATCATCATCATCATCATCATCATCATCATCACGCTGCCAGTTCCCTGATGTGCTGATGATGTCAGTGGTAAACAGTGTAACATCAGCTACTGTAGGCAGTAATATTCTCTCCTCTAACATTTACAACTTCATGTCAAAGTGTTCCCTCTTTATTTCTGTCACTGCTGCTCTGATGGATTCATATTTTCTAATTGTTTCGGGTCCCTCACTGCTGACAATCCTAAACTTGTGTTTTTGTCTGCCGATTTCTGAAAACAGGACTTGAATATGAAGTTCTGCATTGTAAAATTCTTCTTTTCACTCTTTGGGAACGTTTTGTGAATGAAACAAGCGGAGCGGAACACGTCGCCTTATATGGACATCTTAGGGGCGTCAATGATGCTAAATGTCAGGAAAGTTCAGCTCCTCATGAACAGGTGACATTCATCAGGCTGAAACAAGCAATTTATGACAAGTTCAGGCAGTTAAGAGAGTTTGAACACTCGTACGAACAAACCTCACAGAAAAAGAGTCAGAGAGGTTTAGGAGAAGAAAAGATTCTTGCATGAAGCTCATTGTAAAAGCTTTTGGTCCTTTTCAATGTCATGGAGTTAGAGGTAGAATATTTGTTGTGGAGTAGACATATAAAGTAGCATAAA
This sequence comes from Thunnus albacares, assembly GCF_914725855.1. Lineage (NCBI taxonomy): Eukaryota > Metazoa > Chordata > Actinopteri > Scombriformes > Scombridae > Thunnus > Thunnus albacares. The sequence continues at coordinate 33,405,778 of NC_058115.1, read as the reverse complement.
GTGGAAACACTGCAGTAAAAGTCCTTTATGCCTCTGTCAGAGCTCACAGACTTGTCAGATCTTAACCATAACCGCTGCTGTGTTTCTGGTTAACCAGTTGCCGCGACGCTTGTTGTGAACATTCTCGGTCAACAAAGACTTCAGACGGTACGTAGAACCGTTACTGACACCAGACGTCTGTCGCTGATAGACTGCAATTATCGATTTGCACAGATTTACTGCTGTCAAAGTGAGGAAACCACAACCGAGTCAGGAGATAAAGACTTCAGAGATCTTTATCTCGCAGTCTGTCAGATGATTCATGGTGAGGAGCTGCAGGGAGTTCAGGCGCAACAGACAGAAACTCACAGCAAAACAGTCATAGAACTGGCTTTTAAAAATAGAAAAAGCTCCAAATAATGCTTAATTTACAGTCGGAGAGGCTTCTGGTGTAAACAGCTTTTGTATATGGCAGGTGTTAATTTTTCACCCATGAGGGGAAACCTGCAAGCATTACAGCACCGAACCAGATGAAAACAAATTTGCACATGAAATTCATAATTAGGAATCATAATTATCTCTATTTTCATAAGTGTTATGAACTGATACCAGAAAAGTTTTTGGGTCCCTAAAAGGTTGAAATGATTTAATGATTTTGTGTCTGACAGGCTCAATGCCCCTGAAATTTAAAATAATGAAGCCACAGATGAAGTGCAGAGAAAAGCTCTTCTTCCCGTCGTACAGGAAGGCTTCGGGTGTGAAGTCGCCATGAGAACGCCGCAGGGCGCGATGCATGTCTGCAGCTGCTGCATGTCAGTCAATAAAACATGAAACAGCCTTCAGGCGTTCACCAGGTAACTGTAACAACCTCTAAATCTGTCCTGTCATCCTGACTCTCTCTCAGTCCGTCAAACACAACAAAAGAAACTGAAATCCTGAACGCAAAGACCAACGCAGGTAAGTGTTTAGCATGTTAGCTTGTTAGCATACTAACATTTGCATGTTTACTTGTATAAAGTTCGACCTGTCTTAAAGGGGAAGTTTGACGTTTTGAGCAAAACACTTTTCTCTTTCGGGCAGAGAGTTAGATGTTCAGATTGATTCCTCTCATGTCTGAACAGTAGATTTGAAGCTACAGCTAGCAGCCAGTTAGCTTAGCTTAGCATAAAGATTAGAAACAGTTGGAAACAGCTAGCGTGGCTCTGTCCAAAGGTAATAAAATCTACCTACAGTACCTCTAAAGCTCACTGATTAACATGTTAAATATATACTCAGTGACTTCATTCCTTCCAGTCAAGTGCCTCTCAAAGTCTATTGTTAGCTTCAGATAGGGAGGCTATGGTTTACTGCACATTTTCTTTTCAGAATAACCAGTATAACTATTTGAAAATGAAGATTTGTTTGATGTGGATAGCTGCATTTAAGATTTATGATGAGCTCATTTTGCTCAGAAGCACCAGGGCTGTTCATGTGTTGATTGACAGAAAGATAGACCAATCAGCTGTGTGCAATCCTTGCTTTAAAACATCTATAATGTATATTTCTATAACCTCACTGTCTGAGCTGTGAGTGTATAATGTGTCAGTGAAACCAGTGTTTGGTGAATCCATGGCGGTGAGTACCGCTGCTCTCTGTTGGAGCTGGACTCCTTGTTGACTTCTTTGTTTTGGTGCTTGGACTCGGGCCTCCGAAAACGCTTTCCAAAGCCAGTCGAGAGGAGCGAGAGAGCACGACAGAGAGAGGAAGAATTGAAGAGAGAGGGAGAGAGAGAAGCAAAATGAGCGTTTAGCCGCTGGTGTGAATTGCCTTTCGCACCAGACAGATTTCCTGATCCCATAATGGCTCGAGCTCGCGTTTCCTGGTGCAAATTCTCGGCGGTGCTTGTGTCGGCTGCACATGCTCCGGCGGCCTAATGAGGCAGCATTAGCCAGGGGAGCCGCAGTAATTAGAGCCAACGTCAGCGCCGAGGACAGATGGCACGCTAAGACAAGCCTCTCGACTTCACCTCCGCCGTGTGTGTGTGTGTGTGTGTGTGTGTGTGTGTCCTGACAGAAGAGAGAGGAGAAGAAGAAGAAGAAGAAGAAGAAGGCAAATGTGTCAGAAGAGAGAGAAGAGAGAGACAGAGATTTTAAAATGTGTCAGAGAGGAGGGAGGAGGAACACAACAGAGAGTGCGCTGAAGAGGAAGGAAGACATGTTTTTTTTTGAGAGGATGAAAATAGAAGAGAGAAAGGAAAAAAGGGGACAGTACATGGCCAAAAGTATGTGGACATTGCAGCCATGTGGAGGAAATATTCACATAATTTACTGCAATTAAAAAAAAAACTACATTACAAATAAAAAAACAAGACAAAATATACTAAAGAGCATCAAAAGAAATGTCCCCGTCAGCGTTGTTTTTATCATATTATTGGATTGTTATTATCACATTAACAAGTAAAGCACTGCTTTAATGTTGTAGTTGGTTGACATGGAGCAACTTATACTGCTTTACATATTTTGGGGGGGTTTAATCACAACAATGCATCATATTTTATAAACTGAGGTGTAGAGCACCTTTCATACAGATTAGTGTGATTACAGATGACTGACAAGCTGATAATAAGACAGTAATTTCCTTTTTTTTCCCTTAAAAAGTCTCCTGGAGCATTTATAGCACTACTATAGTACAAAAACAATATATAGCAGTCTGGATGACACATACAGTGACTCTGCCATCCACCTGTAATTAATACAGGTATCTGGAGCTCGTTAGCCACAGTGACGTCTTCCAGCGGCTAATGCTAGCTTGGAGCCTCGGTACGAGAGGGGGCGGTATAGACCAGAAGCACGTTCACGTGTTGATTGACAGCCGTGAGCTCCCGCCCCTGACTTTGAACTCCTCTGATTGGTTAGAGTAGATGAGGAGTTACGAAAGTCTTCACTTCTCCACATTAGGATATGCTTTGGAGCACATTTCAAATAAAAAAAAATAAAATTAAATAAGAAAAAAACTTACATACTGTAGCTTTACTGTAAATAATCAAATTCATGTTCAGCGTTATACACACCAACACATGTAAATCAGAAACTTCTGACATATTTTGGTACTTTAATGCAAATCAGCAATAACAAAATATGTTGTTAACATGATGCAGTTCCACTAATACCTGGTGATATAAAACTCTGAAAGAGGTCATTCTGCTTAATGAGTACAGATAATACTTCTGTACTTTTATTTTTATTCTATTTATTTTATTCTATTTATTTCAGTTAAATTTTGAATGCAAGATTTTTACTTGTAATGGAGTATATTTATAGTGTAGTATTGGTACTTTTAGTTAAGTAAAGGATCTGAATACTTCTTCCACATGTGAATATAACAGTTTAGGATGACGATATGCAGATATGAGGATGAAGAGGTGAGAGCAAATGAAAAAATCAACTGATATATAACAAAAAGTGGAGAAGTAATAAAAGATGGACTGTTGGACAGAAGGGTGAAGAGAACATAAACATTGACGGACAAAGAAAAAGCGGAAAAAGAATGAAATAAAACACAAGTGCTGGAAGAAAAGAAAGAAAGAGGAAAGAAAAACAAAGAAGTTCAGGGAATTGCAAAAAAGAAAGGAGTGAGGAGGAGAAACTGATCAGAGAAAAGAAGAAGAAAATGCAGTGACAGAAAACTGAAGGTAAAACAGGAGAAAGAAGAGATGACGACTCACAGAAAGAGTAGAAGGAATAAAGGAAGTCTGGTTTGTTTGACGAGAAAGAAAAAAGGGATGAATAAAGGAGGACAAACAGGAGAGAGAAGACAAAATGTGTTGGTAAAGAAAAGAGGTAGCGTATGGAGAGAGAAATGTGGGGTGAGAGTGTGGAGGACGGATGATAAAAATAGAGGTGAGGAAGGAGAGAAAGCAGAGAGAGGATGATGAAAGAGGAGGGAAGCTTGAAGGAAGAAGGAAGACTGAATGAAACAAATATAGACGGAGGACAGGAGAAAAAGGAATGATGTCATGAAATGACAAAAAGAGAGAGAAGGAAAGAAAGGAAGGAAGAGATCGGGGGATTGAAAGAGAAAAATGACGGGAAGGAAAAGAGACAAACATGTCAGACGTTTTGTCTTTAACATGTCACAATCTTTGGGTTCGGTGACGGAGATCAGACACTTGAAGAGGATTTATCACCACTTAACAGCTCCACACCTGTCTGTCAGCAACACTGAATAAACACCAGAAGAAGAAATGATCTTCCTCTACACTGCAGATAGAGAGATACGTCTGAAGAGATGAGATGAAATCAAATGAAATGAGGCGAGATAAGAGTGAGACGAGATGAATGAATAGGAGAAATGAACTAGAAGAAGATGATACAATGAGATAAAACTAAATGAAACATAAAGCAGGAGAGTTTTTATAAGACATCAGCTAACAGGGAGTTGAGATTAAAAGAGCGTTGGTTGGGACCTCGCACTCTGGCCCTTCGGGATCAGATCATTTTGCTTTTTAAAAATGAGAGATATTTCTTACAAGTGTGGTGTGCTTTTATTTTGAAAGTTTGATTGACATGTGTACTGTCAGGTGTGTAGAGACAATAAGTAACTGCAGCTGGACACAGAAAAATACTCATATATTTGAATGGAGAGTATGAGTGAACCCACACCTTTTTGAACATTTACTGCTTCCACATAGTTTTAGATACAAACTTCATTTGAACTTTAAATGAGTCACGAGACTTTGACCTACAAATCTTGAATTTACATGTTTTTTCTATCTTTTATTGTTTTTGAGATATTAGAGTGTTAGTTTTAAAGTCTTTTCTTGCTCCTCCTGTGATTTTATAATGAGTGTGTATTGCGGAATGTTTCACAGCACTGAGGGAGTGACATCACCAGGAGCAGTTGGAGAGGAGGATTTTAGAGTACGCTTCTTGTGAAATATCCTCATAAATCCCATGACTTTGGCCAAATCTTACATTAAAAATCATATTTTATGGTAGGAAATTTTGTGGCGAATCCATTGATACAGGTTTGAAAGTGGTCAGACTTATAGTTTAGACGTCAGAAGCCTCTGATTGACACAAAGTTCATGCCCATAGATTGCCTCCCCATTGTTTTACATTGTAAGGGTGATGTGGCCCTGCAACCGTTTGAGTTATTACAAAGTTTTTTTCAGCACAGTGTCATAAGTCATCTATCAAGTTTGAAGCCGACACCATTAACGCCCTCGGAGGAGATAGCGTTTGTTCGGGGGCCAAAATTGGGGCAAAGTCTTATTATGAAAGGCTATAAACCGTGGTGGCCATTATAGTTACATAGGTGGCGCTAGAGAGCACATTTTGGCACTTTCGGGGTTAATTTTGACATTTTATCAAATTTTTCACCAGACCTGATGTGCGTGCCAAATTTGGTGAGGTTTTGAGCATGTTTAGGGGGTCAAATTAAGGGTTTAAGTGGCGTAATAATAAAGAAACAAACAAACAAACACACGAAAAACAATAGGATCCTCACCCTTAGGCAAGGACTACTGTTTACAGTAGTCCTAATAATGAAGTGTTCAACACATGGAGGAACAGACTGAGTCCTCTACCTGCAGGAGCCTGGTGGGCAGAGTTGAGTCGTCAGGAGGATTCACCCCATCTGGACTTCTCAGCCTCTATATAAGCTGGAGGCAGTCAGTCATTTGCCCTCTCTCCCCTCTGGCTTCCACCATGTTGGATTTTGGTTGTGTTTAGTTTCATTTATCTTTAAGTTATATACAATAAATCCGTTTTAGTTACAACTTATGTGTGGTCTCCCCTCCTTTGTCCAGCATTGAGCCGACAGTATAAATACTGAACTAGTGCTGTAAACAGAACCGTGTTACGTTTACATTCGTCACTGGGAAGATGCTTTTATTCAAAGCGACTTATTCAGAGGAATTAGAGGACAGAGACTCTGAAAGAGCCGCAGTACAAACTCTAAAGACCAGGTACGAGTGCAATGATAAAGAGCAAGTGCAACAAAGTACTAAAAGGTTAAACTTCACACACGGTTCATATTCTGACTCATAATTACTCTCTACACCAAACTTCTGAACCACAAATGTTCTTTTCATTCATAAATACCTTATTAGTCATTAATTAATGGGTGATTAATCCTGTAATGGAGAAAAAACATTAATGATTGCACTGTACTGTACTATGTTACCTAAAACAAGAGAACATTGCAGTCATTATGATGTCATTGAGACTTACTGAGGGTGAAGAATACAACAACATTTTTGAATAAACACGGGTCAAATTTAACCCTCTTTATGTACAACAATGTACAAAAAAGTTTAAATATTTCAATTTTTATATATTCTGGATCACTTTAGGAAGAGTCATAAAATTTCAGTGTAAAAGAAAAGCGTTAAAGGTGCTTTTAATGCTCTCAAATGTAAAAAATAGAAGAGTTAAAGGGGCTCAAGAGGAGAGCAGACGTTTCTTGAACGCACCAGCAGACTGTGTGGAGCCACAAATGAGAAGAGTCCAGTCGTAACATCCATCTCATTTATTGTTCTCTAATGTTAACGGGCCTCCATGTATGGATGAGCAGGTTAATGCAGAGTAATAAAGTAATTCATCATCTCGTCGGTATCGTCTCCTCAGGTGATGTTGACATGTGTGTGTAATTGGCCGGCAGACGACCTGGCAGAGCTGCGCACTCGTTAACAGTGATTATGATAACAGCGCGCGCCGTGTTACAGCTCTACCTGTCCTCGCCACGCCGCCGCCGCCGCCTCTGACACCATAGTTTTGACTGTACATAATTATCATTGTCACTATTTTTCAATGTGTTTCATAAGCATGTTGTTGATGGTAATTTATTGTTCATGTAATCAAATATTGCCATGCGTTCTGCTTTTGCCCGGTGGCACGTTTAGTGTTAATTAGGCTGCAGGAGAACAGTGTGGATGGAGGGAGAAAAAAAAACGAGAGAAATGTGGAAAGTTGTTGACAGCCAATCAACTTCTCACTTTCAGAGAGAGAGAGAGAGAGAGAGATGGAGTGTGTGGTGCAAATAGTAGGATGAAAAACACTGGTGGCAAACGGCTGCAGATCTGCAGCCAAGCGCGGCCTGTTTGGTATCATTAGCAAGTTTTTTTTTTTTGGAGTGCGGATATTAATATGATTTGTCATCTCAACTTATGAACATATGAATCAGTGTTTACTAACGAGCTGCAGCACCGTCTGCAGGGAACGCTTCAACTGAAAACTTCGTGTTGGATTGCATCTTTAATAACAAACAGCCTGATTGTGAGGACATGATGACGAGTTCAAACACAGAACAATAAACTCCTGCTGACTCATGCAGATTCTCAGTCGACATGTTCTTGCAGAATTTTAAATTTCCTGCAAGAACTGAAAATAATAACATTAACTACACCTCAACCCTCTCATACAGTATTTGCACCTGCAGGATTACAACAGCAATGTAACATCAAGTATATCAGTTTTCATAATCAAATCTGTAAAAAAAGACAATATCTGTGATTTGTATTGGACTTTATATTTATTATCACCACATGCAAACTTATGTCCAGATCATTAAAGTCATAATAACATCACAAAATAATCAAATATCTTAACATTAAATGTTCTATCATGAAACAATGAAATAACTATTTGGAATATTATTATTACTTATCCTACAAAATCTCAAAAGAAATATAAATATGTAATATAAGTATAATAAGACATGTGAGAATTTGCTGCTTTTCTTTGTCTCACATGAACTGAATAAGAAAACTGAATATTTCGGGGTTTTGAACTGTTGGTCGGACAAAACAAGACATTTGAAGATGTAACCTTTGGCTTTTTGAAACTGTGATTGGTATTTCTCACAATTTGTTGACATTATAGAAAAAAATAATGGACAGATTAATCGATAATGAAAATAATAGATAGTTGTGGGTGTATTTTTAATGAAAATGTAATCAAAAGAAAATCTACAGTGTATCATGTTCATAAAAAGAAATTATAAATTGTTCTGTTGACATGTTAGAATGAAGATGTGCAAACGTCTGCAGCTTCCAGATCAGTGTTTTAAGTTGATTATAAAGCCAGTAAACAGGCAACAACGACACGTATGAAATATACAATACAAGACGTTTTCCAAAAGTCTGGTGTTACAGGAGTGAAATGATGATGATGATGATGATGGACGACTCTTTCACAGACAGATGAAGCCACAAATGTTACAGGTTTCATGTCTGTAAGGGGTTCATGACAGGTGAGGTGGGATTTAAACCTCCAACCCTGCAGAGTTGACGCTTCACTCTTCTCTCTGGAGGAAAGATGCCACCTCAGCTGCTGACTGCAGCGCTGCCACACCAGCGACAAAACACACACACACATAATAACACTTACACATACATGTATACACAAAGAACACACACACACACATCTATAAACACACACACATTCAATTACACATGAACGTACACAAAAAGAACACGTCCACAAACTCACACACACACACAAAACACACGTCTTCAAACACACACACATAAAAAACACTTACACATACATGTACAGATAAAAACACACATCCACAAACAGACAGAATCACATGTAATCACTGAAATGTGCAAAAAAAAACACACAAACACAACACAGTAAATTAATGTACACATTTGCACATCACACACACAACATACACACACACACCTATCACCCTGCTCACCAACACCTTCAGTGTACATCCTTACACCTGCAGCACACACACGCACACACACACACACACTTGCAGTTCAGATTTTACAAATACCGGAAACTTGGCTGCTCCAGGGGGATATTTTTTACCTCTTCCATCTGCACACACACACATACACACACACACACACACACACACACAGTATAACACGCACACACATGTTCACACACACACACACAAATTCCCTGGCATGCACAAAAACACACAACAGCCGGAGGAAGCATCAGTCCTCAGATGATCTCCACTTCCCAGCGTGATTGAAGGCCCTTAATCAACACACACACACACACAGACACACACACACACTCACACACACACACACACATACACACAGCTGTTGTCCTTTGCATGTGAGGAGTGACAGCACATCCTGCATTGTGTTAACTGAAGAGCTGAGATGATCAATTAACGTGCTGTACAAACATCCAAGTAGAAAATAAATAGATAATAAAGTAGATAATAAAGAGCAGATTTATTTATAACACGTTTCTATGACAACTTTCAACATGAATGAAGCAGTAAAAGATCATCAATCAGGGATCAGAGAGGCACAAATCATTAAAATACACAACATAACAAACTTTATGGGTTTAGAGGGAAAAATCACTATTTGGTGGAGCTGTTAACAACTCATAGACATGTGAAATGTGACCCCGACTACACACTGCTTTTTGTAAGACGTCAAAAGACAAAAAGGTTGGAAACCACTGGTTTCATCTTTAACAATGTGTTGTATTTTAAAAGCTTGTTATATTATCCATTGTGTCAAATCTTCATCTGAAAAGTAACTAAAGCTGTCAAATAAATGTAGTGGAGAAGAAAGTACAATATTTCCCTCTGAAATGTAGTGGAGTGGATGTATAAAGTATCATAGGTACAGAAGCAAATGTTTAATATTTATATACTCTGCATATCAAACCGTTGCTTGTGTGCATGTAAACAAATTCAGCAAAACAGGTTTGTTTTATTCCATCAGCTCCAGGTTGAGTTTGAGAGATAAATAGTTAAAATGATCAGTCATCAGGACAGATATGATCATTTCCACCGAGCTGAAGCTGATCAGGGTGTGAGTGATGATGGAGCCGTGAGGGTGGAAATACCTCTGAGTGTGTGTATGTATGTGTGTATGTGTGTGTAAATTTATGTCATAATTATGAAAGTGTGAGAATTTGTGTGTGCTTAGAGGATGTGATTGGGGGCTAAATGGAGTCCATGTTGGAGGGGGGAGGAGGGGGAAGGGAGGGGGTGAAAGTACGGAGATGGGTGGAGTTTACACACACACACACACACACACACACACACACACGCACTAACGTGGCGGCGTGGAAAGCCCTGAGCAACAATCTGTGGTGACAACAACATGCTACCTTCATTATCAGCTCTCTCTCCCTCTCTCTCTCTCTCCCCACACCTTCCTCTCTGCAGCCTGCTGAACAGCTGAGGTGTCAAAGCTAAACAAGGCGAGGAGGAGGAGGAGGAGGAGGAGGAGGAAGGATGATGGGTGGTGGGAGGGAGGGTGGAGGTGTAGCTGTGTGTGAGGGGGAGGGGGAGGAAGGGGGGGTTGTGGGTAACTGGGCTGGGTTCGGTTCCCACCAGCATCACCAGACCAGTTTGGAATGGACACAGAAACAAAACCAGAGCTGCAGCATTTATTTTAATCTATTTATCAGTTTTCTTTTCTGTTAGTTTTGTTCAAATGTCAATAATAATAACAAATATTAACCTTCCTATTAACCAACCTTTGTGTTTCCATCTAAAACTGGATTTTTTGTTAATAAAACCTAAAACAACACCAATAATGTAGTTTTAAAGCATGAAAGTAACAAAGTTTTACACACATTTATGTCTTTATCCATTTTTCTTTTAACATATTTACATGATGTCCCACTAACGCTCGTCTAAAGATTCAAGATTCAAGAACTTTATTGTCATCATGCAAACACAACAAAACTACAGTTGCGTCAACCTCATGCGGTGCATTCGTGTACATACACATATTTACTTTACACATTCATACAAAGAATAAATCAGACAGAAATATTAAAAATATCAGCGATAAAGAGTATAAAATATAAGCAGTACAGATTGATCTGTAGCGCCTGCCTGATGGGAGGAGCTTAAACAGATGGCGTTCAGGGTGTGTAATGTCTTTTATGAAGTTGTGAAGATGTTCTAGTGATGGCAGCTCCGTTCCAACAATGTCTTCTGCTGTTTTCATAACATGCTGGAGGGCTTTTCTGTCAGCGTCGCTGCAGCTGCTGTATCAGGCTGTCATGTAGTTTTACTGAGAAGGTTGATAAATAGTAATAATATATTAATATTTAATATAATAAAATATAATAAATGCACCAACCAGAATCTATACATGAGCGAGCACCAACATAAGTCATAATTTTACATAATTTACAGGCCGTATTAGTAACACAGTATTTATTGTTCATAATCAGCATATAAACTGTTTATAACACACTATGATGTAGTTATAAGCATTTAAAGTGTTTAATAATGTTCAGTTTTTATCAACAATTATAACAACAATTATCTGAAGACATATTCTATATTATTGCAACTGTGTTTTACTGTATTATCATTTATTATCTGTTTATACAGCAGCAAACACTTCATGGTGTCCACAGGACTCAGTTATACATGAATAAACACTTATATCTGCTGACAGCTACATTATACTGTGTTAAAAACCATTTATTAACTCTTTATAGACTGATTATTATTGATAAATAGGTGGACTTAGTGTTACCCAGAAGGAAAAAAAACATATGATGATGCAAAAATCTGCAATATCTTCATATAAAATTCAGTTTCTGACTCCTAAGCCTTGCTAGTAGCATGTTATGGATGACTGTGTCTCCTGGTCCAACACACACTGAAATATCCCAAAATCTACTGGATGGATTTCCATTAAATTTGCTAAAAAAATATTTAACTTTCCCTCAGGATGAATCCTGATAACTTTGGTGATTCTCTGATGTTTGTCCAACACTTTGGTTTCAGTCATAAGTCTATGAGTTTATACTCAACTGTTTATGTCCAATCCTATGAATTCTCTGCAGGTAATTTCCTCCAACATGTATTTGACAAAGCAAATTGTTAATAGATACAAACAGAATTTATAGGAGTCAGGGTTGAAATGTAACATATAGACGATTTGCTTTCACATATAAATGATATAAACGAAGCGGCTCGAGGCGGCCGATGGCTGAAGAAGGACTTTACATGTTGATGTTGGTTCCTGGAGGGACGGTGAAGGATCATTTGAGATGTTTTGACCTTTGTAAAAGCTCTTCAGGTGTCACGCTCCTTCACTTCCTGCTGCTGCTGCGTGTGTGTGTGTGTGTGTGTGTGTGTGTGTGTGTGTGTGTGTGTGTGTGTGTGTGTGTGTGAGACAGGCCGGTGTGTTTGGAGTTAGCAGTGGACGACAGATCGGCCCTGAGGCGCTGCAGGTGTTTGAGATGAGTAAGAAAAGGAGGGAGTTCAAGAAAAGAAAGAAACAGAGGAAGAAGAACAACAGAGACATGAAGAAAGAAAAGAAAGACAGACGGAAAAACAAAGAAGTGAACTAGTAGTTTAGTTTATTTGCAAAACAGTTGCATGATTTAATGTGGCATAGTGTTATTAAAAATGACTCTTGTAATTTTACATGACTGTAGAGAAGTAATGTCAAATCAGAAGTGTTGTCTTTTTCAGGATGTTCTTGGTTAATGGTTTATTTTTAAGATTAAAGCTCTGGACACATCAGGATTTAAAACGGCAAAATTCTTTGGTGAATGAAATTAATTTGGGCGCGGTTCAGCACTGCGCCGAGGAAAGTCTGGGGCTGAAACACGTCCGTTTTTTTGCTGGTGTGCATCATTAAAAAAGTGATATACACGTATCTGTGTGTGCTGATGAATTCATTTGTTATTGTTGTTATTTTTTTGCACCCATTACACTCTAAAGACTGAGTTTAGCATGCCAGTTCTTTCATTTAAACAGCATTAATTCCAATGAGATCTTGTGATCAGTTGATTCACTCGCTTGTTGAAGTAAATCTGAACAGATTTTCATGTCAAGTTTCTGAACTCTACAAATTCTCGCTGTTGACCAACATCAAGCCGTGTTGTCAGAGCTGAAGAGTCCAAAATGAAGGAAGCTGTTACAGCTTATGAGTTGTGTGTCACCATCCAGTTTTATCTCTCTGAGTAAAAACTGCACCACTACAGAGACATGGTTTGAAGACAGTTATGAGACAGGAGTCAATATTACAAATGTGTCTCCTGAATAAACTGTGTGAACTTCTTGTCCTGTTATCACTAACTGACAGTTAGCAAGCTCGTTAGCTCTGATAGCTTTATTTCCTCTCTTCAATAACATTTTATTGAATAAAATAGTTTGCAGTGGTGAACAAAATGTCAGTCTAAGGTAAAGAGAACAGCAGACAGGAAACAGAGAGAAGCGCCGGGAGACGTTGTGACTGACTAGCGCGTTAGAGGTTAGCTTGACCGCTACCGAGTTTACCAACTAGCCCTGCAAGTAGTCGCTTCGTCGCCGAGCTTCTGGTCCCACCTGTTTCCAGTAGATGAGCAAATGTCACGTTGTTGTGTGACACTACGTAAGCGTTGGTGTGTTGTCAAACTTCATCAGAAATCAAAACCTGGCCGTCATGGACGGGAGAGACGTTGTATTGTTTAAATAACGGTGCACATGCTCAATTTGTGCATTTAAAAGAATCTGAGTTTCCTGTTTTCTGATATGTAAAAGTAGTCGTGTAGATAAAAAGCAAATGTAAACAGACTGAGTGAATAAATTATGTCGCACATGAATCATGCGACTTAAACGATGAGGAGACTGTAACCTTCCTCACATCAATACATGAAACTAACAGAAATGTCATATTTCCATCATGTTTTCCATCGTTTGAACTTTGACTGCCGCTCTTTTAATGACGTCATGTCATTGTGTCTCTTCTTCTGCAGCGGTTTAACGGCATCGACTGGAGAATTAGCGCCACCTGCTGTTTAACTGCTAATATTCACACAGCAGTAGCAGATGGAAACAAACATTCACGTTCCATCTTCTGAAGCACAAACTGGGGCTGCAGTTATACAGTGTTTCACTAATACGTTGCTACCACAGCTGGGAGGGTTCATCGTATGAAACAGACCTCAGAGTCTTGCCTGTTATGTCACAGTTAAAGGTGTTCAGTACATTTGATACAAACAAATCTTCAAAGTGAACCGATGATACTGAATCACCTTTGTCACTGACTGAATCAGGAGCTTTTAGCAGTGAAGCTTCACTCAAACTCACAAACAAACTCTGGAGCGGTTCGTTTGTGGTGGGAACCTGATCTGACCTCCATCTGACCAACTACAAGGCTGCAAGTTTGAGCTAAACTGGACTAACAACCAAGTATGTCTACGTTCTCGCTCCCACCCCGAACACATCTGACCAATGAGAGGACAGAACCTTCTCACCAGGATGTGACTTGAAGCATTTCGGTTCACTTGGAATTTATTCTGTATAAAAATGAAAAGAAAATGAAAAGGAAACACAAGCTCAGCTGTGATTCACAGCATGTTGCCTCCTAGTTAAAGCTTATTAAAAGACAGTAGCACCTACAGAAACGACCATAATCTGATAACTCTGCTGTAAATAACAGCTGCTGAGCTGTTAAACGTATGTGCAGCGCTTGTATAGACTGAAGGTCCTGAACTGAAGACCTGAAGGTGAGAAGTGAACAAACATGCAAGTATGAATCTTTTATTCTTTGAATTGAACTGAACTTGAAAATGAAGGGATTTGTGATTTCCAGGCACTCAAACCTGTAACCTCCGAGTTACAGGACGGTCTGTCTCGTCACGAGCCGCCTCTGCCATCATCTTCTGCTAATTACGACGCTAACAGACGGTCGGCTCTCCCACACCTATCAGACACAACCAGCACACTGGCAGCAACATGTAACACGGCAGATAATTTTGGAAAGTCAGCTTGTGCAAAGATTTCACAGTTTGTCTCTTAATGTTCTGAATATCTGGCTCCCAGTTTAAACTGTTCAAACACTGACTGTCTGTACTGCACAGAAGATCTGCTGCAGTTCACCCAGTAATGAGCTAAACTACACACTAAAAAATGATTGTTTTTGTGAATTAAATATAGTTATTCTGAGCCAATGTTTCACACAATGGTGAACAAGTTTGACCTTAAAACTGTCCCACATTTAATGTTAGTTGTACAAATCAATGTGCATAAGACATTCAAAACTGCAAAACATAAACTTATTAACAGTCAGTAACAAATAGTGACATGTAAATTTAAAAAGAATGGATCATAATCATACTATCTATAATATATTTTAGTCCAGTAATATAGAAAATAGTTACTCTTTTTTTTTTCATTATTCAAGTTCATTGTACTAATTTATTTCACTTATTAAGTTTTTGAGTTGGAATAATTCCACTATATTATTTTGGACTTTTGCAGAACTAAGTTTGCTATTTCATACTATTGTTTGATCAACTGTGTAACATCTAAGCTGCTTGTCAAGGTGTAATTTTGGTTCCTACCTGCTGTTGTTTTACAGGGACAGTTGTGAGCGTAACAGTAATAGTAACAGAGTAACGTGCAGCACAGGGAGAAGGTGTGTATACTGTCCATGGATGTATTATAAGAGCCGGATACTGGACTAAAAATGGCGCCCATTCAGTCCTGTAGGAATCGCTCGGCTGGCACATAAGCCAAAAAAAGTTCCTAGCTTCCGGGTTTACTTCCGCGCAGTAGTGTTTCCCCCGCTGGCCCCGCCCACCAGTTCCTGCTCCGCCCATAGACTTTACATTATGATGACATCACAGATTTTTAAAACGCTTTTTTCGGCTCGAGGAAAGTTTTACAAACATAAAACCTCCATGGATCAAAATTTCATAATAGAAAGAGTCATAATTGATGTTGTTTGCAGTTCGAGGCGTCCTGTCAACAGTTTTACAGGCGTCTCTTTTACAATGGTGGTTTATGGGGAAAATGCTTTTTGGGCCACAGGAAGATTTTTCACTGCAATACCACGAGTGACCACTGGGAAAAATTGGCTGCAAGGCTGAGCAGCGGCGCCCTATCCAGCTGTTATTATACATCCATGATGCTGTCCTGCTGTGTGGGTGTTGACTGAACAAGGGGATTCAAAGAGAAACTGTGGCTTATGAGTTGTCTCAATGCACTCCAGACTTCTAAATGTACCAAGTGTTTTGAGTATTTTGAGTATTTTGAGTATTTTGAGTATTTTGGGTATTTTGAGTTTTCCAGTACTGGGTGTTGCACCTCTCAGGCCATTACAATTCAGGACACTCTAACCAGATGTGTATGTGTCAAGTGGTAATAAATACATTTATACTTCATTATCCCCCCAAAATATTAGGATGTATGCTAAATACAGCTGATAACTTATGAAAACAGTTTGTTTTTTCAGGCTAACAGGCAAACAAACACTGTCTGACTCTGGTACATGAATGAGTCCCAGACGGTGTTTGGTATTCTTCGGCATTCGGGCAGCAGATCAGCATGTACAGGAAGTGGGGAGGGCAGCGCGTCTGTAGAGCTGGTATCAGTATCAGTAGTTACGTCGGGTTTAGTTTAATAGTTTTTAGTAGTGAACAGTCTCAGCACAGCAGCGAGGCGAGCGCATACAGCTACGGTAATACCCGAGGGACAAACATACGAGTCACCACCTGCACTGCGTAAAGCAGCTAAACGTTGTCACCAACACACCTCTGGGTCAAAACAACCACACACGGGTGCTAACCGTTAGCTAACGTGATTTTTAGTGTGTACATTATTTCACCTTGACATTCTACGAGTACAATTTCAAAACTAAAACAAGAACACAATACAACACAGGAGTGCTGCTAACAACAATAAAATATAGTATAAACTTATAGTATAATTATCTATAAAGTACAGTATAAAAAAGTAAAGAAGATAATATGATCTCAGGGGTTTCATAAATTATATTTCTATAAATTTTATGATGTAAGAATTTATTACTTTTTTATTGCAGTCAGTTAAAAAAGAAATAAAAGAGTTAAAAAGACTGAAGGACTGTTGGGGATTTTGGGAAAGTTTGGGAAATAACCCTGATGATGTCACAGTGATGTCATCAGTCCAGTACTTGAGCCTCAGTTCCCTCCCGCCTCGGTTGTCCTCTATCATCTAAACAAACACACAGATCAGAGCGGGCAGGCCGCGGGGATCAGAACCGACAACCCCGCGTCGGGGGCCGCGCGGCGTCTTCCCGCTTCGTCTCCGCTGAACGCCGGATCATTTGAGGGAAAAGCATATGTACGTGCATCTGCTTCCTGTGACTCCGGGAGAACCGAAGACGCTCGTCGATGGCGTCTCGAGCCGCCGAGGACCGATTTTAAACCGAGCGGCCATCTGGCTTTCTGTTCCTGGAGTTCCTCTTGGCACCCGAGGGTGCAGCCGGAGGAGGGGGGGGGGGGGGGGGGGGGGCAAGAGGAGTCGCCCTCTCCTCGACACGATGAGACAAAAGAGTCTCTAAAGACAAGAAAGCGACGACTGCTCATCCAACTAAACTCACCAGAGACCGAAGAGAAGCACGTGGTCACAGATCAGCTCTGAGGGATCAGAAAAACACTGGAGGATGAAAATATCAGATTAAAACACCAGAAAAGACACATTAAGATGTGGAACACAAGATAAATGCAGAAATATTAAGACTGAATTTTGCAAAATCAGATTGTTGCACAGAAAAAAAAGGATGAAAATAAGCAATGAAATGCATGAAACATAATGAAAAGTAATGCATGTTTGTTCTGGTGTGATTACAGATGTTACTGATCATTAAATTAGACACACAGCAGAGCTCTACTTACAGATGTGAGCATCAGGGTAAAATATGTAAAAAATATCAGCACGTACACAGTGATAAAATCACAACAATATAATCAATATGCAGAAAATAAAGTCAGGACTCGTGTAAAGATTAAAATAATGTTTTTGTCAAAAGACTTTTTGAAGATAAACACTTTATGATAATATTAATTTAAGCAGTAGAGAGTCTTAATGCTTGAAGCCTTTTGTCTTGTAAAAAAGTAAAATATGTCCATTAAAGCAGAAGGAAACCAGTCACCCTCTCGCTCTCTCTCCTGTCAGACTGTCTGATTCTCTCTGTTTGAGCTCCTCATCATCTGTGACAGCCGTCGTTCTCAGCTGTTTGACAGATGATTCAGCGCTCGCCGTCTCTGCAGTAAAGACGTCGTTTTCATTCGTCATCAATTTATTTCCTCTGTGGCAGAAAAACACGAGTCTCCAGAAACTCCTGCAGGTTAAACTGAGCTAACAAACACTTTAGTGCTGACCGACTCACTATAAACACACTGGAAGAAACTCACTAGCCTAGCAACATCATGGCTACAAACAACCCAGAATGCAACATTGGAAGAGCGCTCTCTCTCCATTCAAGAATAAATTATCTGCTGTTGTGAACATATCAGTAACTCTGATATGACGTGAATGCAGCATGAAGCTGTAACTCAGTGTTAATCTACTCAGCTCTGCATGAGAGGAGGTAAAATGCTTTGTGAGGTTTCATTCAGTCGTAGAGCTGCTGGATAGAGTTTAAATTTCATCTTCTTCCTCCAAAATCCTCCGTAAATCCTCTGTAGAGTTTGACAGGTATCAGGGGGAAATTATTTGATAACTGCACATGATTTACTGTCAGCAAATGTTCATTTTTAGCCTGAAATGAATCATTCTTGTGCACAATCTGTGCCCACAAATACTGCAACGCAGACTGCTGGTTTAGAGTTTTATCTATGACAATAATATTGGATCAGTCACTGTTGGTAAAATATTATCTAAGACTGCCAACTAACTTAAGTTCCTGTTTTGCAGAACAATACTTTCTGACTTATTGTATCATCATTAACACATAGATAGACTTGCAGGTGGTGCAATATAATATTTTACTGTATTTATCAAATGCATCTCTTCTAACTGATGTTGACATACAACCAATTTTGTTAAAGACAAAAGGAGCTCGTAGAAGTCAGCTTCAGACTTATTAATGGAACAAGGATGCAGATTTATAATGAAATTTTCAATGACGGTTTTACTTTTGCCATCAAATTGTCTGTGTTGTAATAAAATGGACGTTATTAAATTGCAGTGAGTTTGGATTTCAGGATTTTATTGTTAAGTTTTATGTTGAACGTCTTGTGTTTCTTTGTCTTTTAACATCTTGGGACCAAGTTGGGAATAAGTAATAATCATAATAATAATCATAATCATAACCATAAATAAATCATATCATTCAGCTACTACGACAGGTGAGTGAGTATTACAAAGTGTTGTTTTGTAATTTGGGTGAACTGAACCTTTAACTTTTCTTCCAGCTGAGTTTTTTGTTATTTCTTTCTCTTCTCTCTGAGTTCGGCCACATTGTCTTTATTATTTTCTTTGTGAGTGAATTAGATTTTTCCAGCCGGTCCCTGATCCTGGTCTCAGCTCTCACCTTTCCTCCCCCCCTCCTCACCCATCACCCTCTGCTGTGACACCACACACAGGGGGGAGAGGAGAGGAGTGGGGAGGGTTTCTGGATTGAAGGATTTGGCAGACTTTAGTCTCTGAGAGTCCAGCGGAAATGGGAGGACAGGTTCATCAAAGCTCCCCCTCTCAGTCCCACCCCTCCCTCCCTCCCCATGAACAGGAGACGCCATAATGAGGCTGAAAGAGCGGGGAGGAGCTCTGGAGGGCCGGCAACTGTCGGCCTGCGTCCCGCCGCCAAACAGACGTGACATGAAACTCTCATTGGGGCTTTCTTTCCAGGTTTGCCTCATTCAGGCGGGAGGAAGCGACAGTTGGTGGGTTTTGGAACGAATCCACGCAGAAGGATTCTTCCATCTCGCCTAGTGTTACTAACTCTTAAAGGTTTCTGCTTCCCGCTCGCCGCCGCCGATAACCTCCCTAATGACCCGCGTGAACACAGTCCTGAGGAATGTTCGCTCACCTTAGCGGAGGAAGTGATCAGCACAAGCCTTTTCTGCTAATTGAGGAGAAAATAATACGGTGCGCGCCCCCGGCCGCGGCCCGACAAATGAGAAGAGGTGTTTAGAGAATGAGAGGTGGACGGGGGCCCGACAGCGGGGCCTCACTGTGTCGGCGCAACATGAAGGGGATCAGCAACGAGGAAGGGGGAGGAGGGGGGTTCTTGAACAAATCCGAAAGGAACAAAGTGGGATTATCAGGTTCCCAGCGGCATGGGGCTATTCCTCCCATAACGTCATTAGACGGTATTAAAGCTCTCTGCTTTTCTCTCCCTTCATACGAGTGAAAACCCCGAGCAGGCCTGCAGGAGATTAACCCAACACAACGTCTAATTGACAAACCGGGACTGCTGGTTGTCAATGAAGTGATGTTATCCCTGCCGTCGCTTTGAACGGCAGAACAAGAGAAGCACAAAAAGGATTAGTAACGCTGATAGCTGCGAGAGTTTAACTTCCTTCCTCAGAAGTTGATTTTATTTCAAATAAAGATGTTTAGGAATGAGTCACAAACTGCAGCAGTTTCTGTTTTGTGGTTTGATTTTACAGGCAGAATATTTTAAAGCTTTAGGGAGGACACCCACTGGATTCATGTTTTAATACCCTCAAAATGTAATTATATTTTTCTTTCATACAACTTTATTCACCTTCACTCCACCTCCGAGGCCATATTAACAAAGTTTTCAGTACATATATACATTTCTCTCTACCACATCCTCCTAAATAGTACTTAAAGTTTCCTAATAAGACCTTTGACCTTGTTGCTCTGGACGACATCATGTTTTATGAGTTTTACTATTTTTATTTATTGTCAGGCTATTTTATATGTTTCTATGTGAAGCACTTTGTAACTTTGTTTTGATAAGTTCTATATAAACAAAGATATTTTTATTATTTTTATTATTCATGTTTTGTTAATTAACATATTCACTCTGTTCACTCTGATTGTTTTTTTTGTTTTTTTATTTGCCGTTATGACAGATGAGTAACAGGAGTAGAGATATTGCAGTAATGTGTCTTTTTCCAGCTTTTTTGGTTTGATGAATAATTTTTCAGTGTCTACGTAGTGCAGATTTGTACAAACAATCATCTCTGGTGTTGTTTTGATTAGATGATGAGCTGATTGGATCCTTATTAACTCACCAGCAATAAAAATATGCTTTTAAAAGTTCATAATTGTTGTATTTTTCAAACAAGAACATCAGCTCGTCGTCCATAAACGTGCCTCCGTTCTGTAGCCTTTGTTGCTAAGGTGGTTGCTAAGGTGTTTCCATGTGTTGTCCACTCTCATATTTCAGATGTGATTCAGCTCCAACATGTACGGATGGATTTGACAAGTTGACATTTGGAGTAAAGAAGGAGAAAAAGAAGTGAAATCCTGCTACTATAGTTTGTTTACGTAGCCTGAGGAAGCCGGAGGAAGCCTCCTGAAGCTAACCAATCAGAACAGAGTGGGCTCATCAGGAGGCGTGGCCTTAAAGAGACAGGAGCTAAAACGGCCTGTTTCAGACAGAGGCTGAACTGAGGGGCTGCATAAAGGACCAGTAGAAGATAATTAAGGAGTTTATAACTGGAGATCATGCAAAGATATTCCAGTAAAGCCCCAGAATATAAATATAAACCTTGAAATGTGCAGGATATGTGTCCTTTAATGATTAAATTGAAAGGGTGAGTGGAAATGACATCAACAAATGTTTGTCTGTTGGTCATCACAATCCCATAATTGAATCTTTATTCAAGGTTATTGTAGCCAAACTTAAGTTTAGTTCAGTTCAGATCAGCAAGATATATAAAGTACTGTATATAAAGTAGTGTAAACTAGCTCCACCTCCAGCAG
The DNA here is from genome assembly GCF_914725855.1 of Thunnus albacares. NCBI lineage: Eukaryota > Metazoa > Chordata > Actinopteri > Scombriformes > Scombridae > Thunnus > Thunnus albacares. Next base: position 33,384,199 of record NC_058115.1, on the reverse strand, counting down.
CTACAACAGTAACATGCTGCTCTAACACTGATGCTTCACTATTAATAATCTAATGATGTCATATATAATAATATATCAGTCAGAGGGACCAAACCACTACTTTTACTGCAATACTTTAACTACATCAAGCTCATAATACTTATGTACTTTTACTGCAATACTTTAACTACATCAAGCTCATAATACTTATGTACTTTTACTGCAATACTTTAACTACATCAAGCTCATAATACTTATGTACTTTTACTGCAGTAGGATTTTTCATGCAGGAGTGTTACTTGTAATGGAGTATTTAGATATGAATCTAAACAGCTCAGTAAAAGAAAATCAATTACAATAATTGATTCATGACTCCTGCTGGTGGACTGTACGACAATCAGCCAACAGGACGCTGGACGCAGAAACTGGAGTCTGATTCATTCTTGCGTCCACTTCACCTCCCCCCCAAAAGCTCATTTCAACCCACCACTCTGCAGAGAAAGCAGCCGTGCCTAATGTCCCACTTGAGCCCCCATAGTCGTAGGCTGTAATTAAAGGGTGATTAAGAGGCTGGAGCTACATGAATGGGAGCCTAAATAGTCTAAATACCCCATGCTGCTCTGCTGTTGGACACAGCGTGGAGGACTTAATTGATTCGGGCTAATCAGCGGTCAGAATTAAAACAGTCACAGTTGTCTGGGAGAGACGAGAAAGAGGGGGAGATGGAGGGGAGGAAAAGTGAGAGGAAATGAGTGGAGGAGGAGAACAGAAGGTTGAGGCAAAAGAAAAGAGGAGGAGGAGGAGAAGTGAGGATGTGTGTTATTGTGGAGGGAAGAAGCAGCTCGGCAGAAGGCGTCTTGTAATATCCTGCATAAATTAAGAGGCTCACACACACACACACACACACTGGCGGACATTAAAGGAACAGTTTGTCGGACAATTAGGTGATATGGAGACTCATTAGCATCGAACGTGACGGCCAATTACACGTCCGACTTTGGCATCATGACGACTCTGCAGCCCCAAAGATTCAAGTTACAGTTAAAGGAAAATTCTTGTGTTTTTTAAAGAATCTTTTAAGTCTTATTTTTGTATTTTTAGAAATGTTTTACTCACCAAATTAATCGCTGAGATCTGACTCCAACAGGGCGGGAACAAGAGAGATCAGACAGGTTGTAAACAAAGCTTCAGTCGAGCCTGATTATCTAAACCATTACAGTTTATTTCTGATTGGTTACAAGGATGGTTCAATACTGAGTCCACAGCTTTAACACCACACTGCTGGGTTCAGCTCCTCTCCCTCCTCACTGCTCCACAACATTATTATTGTTTTGTGAGTTAAATCAACATTTTCAGTCAAGTGTTCCTGTAATATGTCAGTTAGGTTTTTTAAATAGTTGAATAGATTGGTTGATAGTGTGGTTTATCTTTGTTTACAGGTCAGATTAGTGGGTTAGCAGATATCTTTGGGCTTAAATTTAATAAATTTTTATAGGTCAGTAGAGACATTTTATTGTTCCATGTTTCTGTTTCCACTCTGGTTTTAAAACAGAGCTTCTAACAAACAGAGAGATGGTTTACGACACTAAACACATAATGATGATTTCAGCTGTATTTTAATTGTTGATTTTCTCTGACAGCTGACAATGAGGATGATTTTAACCTCCGATTCCATCACTGCAGCTCAGAATAACATAACTGGAAATAAACACAATAGCTTATCTTTTATTAGAAAAATAAGTCACACTGTTAATTGGCTCCCATGACTATAAATGCAACATTTGGGTCAGATAGACTTATCAGTCATTAACTACTTTTACTCTCTTTGCTTCGGTAGCAGAACCAGTCTGATATTACCTTTAAGTTGTTTTATGTGCATATTCAGATGGTTTCTTCATCATCCAGGAACAATGACCAACTACAATCTGAGTTTAACCAGCAGCAAACAACAGCGTAAGGTGACGCTTGAGGAAAACCTACAAAACATGAACACTATGATAATGATTTCAGACTTTGACTGGTTCCTTTGACTCCAGCGGTGATGAAATATATGGAAAGAATTATGGTGAGCAAGCTGCAGTCTGAGGTGGACCCACAGTTAGACCTAGTAGTATATTGCACATGGTAAGTGGTGAGTAAACATCTGGTGAGTGAACATCTGGAGAATCACAAGGCCTCTGTTACACTATTGTTTGTTGATTTCAGTTCTGCATTTAACACTTGCAGCCCCACATATTACTATACACACTGAATCAGCTCAATATCAACCCATTCATTATTAAGTGGTACCATTCATTCCTCATACCGCTTCCAGCATGTCAGTGACTGAATGCATTGAAAATCAATATATTGTAAAGTTTTCTGATGACACTGCCATGCTGGGACCTATGCTAAATAACTATATATATATATATATAATAAGTCTACCATCCAGAACTTTGTGCAGTGGTGTGACAAACATCTTCTCATCCTCAACACAAAAAAACAAACAAACCCCAAATCTCTTGGTGATCATGCAGTGGTCATCAGTGACCACACCGTAGTGCAGATGGACTCTGGTTATCCACATGGATAACAAACTAGTGTGGAAGGTCCATGTGGAGGATGTCTGCTCCAGGAAGTGCTGCTTATTCCATCATGCAGCAGTGGGGAGCCTCCTGGATGTATTTTTAAAAACTGAACTGGACTCAAAGATGACGTCCACTCATTCCTATGAAAGTTGCTCGATGGCGGATGAAGCCAAAAAATTGGCTTCCCATTGTAAAAAAATTACCTGGATCTTGCTCAGGTTTCCTGATTTTTGGGCCCATAGAGCATGCTCAGTAGAGACTTCTGCTTTCCTGTTGGCTCCTCGTTCACTTGAAAGGAGATAAAATAATTTAGTCGTGCAGCTCTTTTTGACTTTCCAAATGTATCAGACTGAATGGATCAAACTCTGATAATAAAACGAATCATTTTGCTCAGAAACATTTATTCACTGTTATACAGCTGCTCCTTGTCCAATGATTGTATGTGGGGAAAAATGCTTTTTTTGGCCAGTGTGCATCACATGACAGACAGGAAGTTGTAATTACACGGTTTGGCCACTATCTCAAATTGGCTTCATCTCCCGGTGCTGTTTCTGGGGCGTTGAAGAGCCTCCTATTGTATCTCTGCATGGTTTGGCAACCTGACAGTACAGTCAAAGGCCCAAATCACCCAACTTTCAGAGACAGCCATGAAAATCTCAGGAGTCCATCAACATCCCAGCCTTCAGGCTATTTTTCAAACAAACCATAACAAACCATAATCAGACAGGCTCAATAAATCATCTCAGACCCCTGAGATGATTTATTGGCACCACTGTTTCAAACATTCATCTGTCCTTCTGTCCATTAAAGCCCTTAACACCACCGAGGCCGACATATGTGTTTGCCGTATCTGTCCTTCTTGTCGTTGATCGCCGTGATATATTGTGCTCCATGTGTGCAGTTTTTCTAATGAAGATGGGCATGTGCAATTGATGGATTAATGTGCTCATTTTTTATTGTTGTTTTGCTGTGATTTTATACTACAGAGTTACTACTGTTACTACTGTGATGTCCAAAGCAAATTTCTCACTGGGACTATAAAGTCTATCTTATCTTATCAAGGTCAAGGTCACTATATTGTCTCCCTCAGGAGAGATTTGTCTTGGACAAAAGAAACTGCTGCATGCGACTGTAATTTCTCACTATAACATGATAAGTTGGTCAGTTGTTATGACAAGAAACTTCCAAATGTCGTTAAAACAAAAGATTCACTCAGTGGTTAAATAGAAGGTATTGTATAGCCTACACTGCTACACTTATTTTGATTGTATGGTTATAACTTACAACTTCAATCATCATATACCCGTCATAATCAAATGTCAGTCATATTAAAAAGCCATTCATTTTCACAAGCTTTCCACAATTTGGATAATAATCACAGGTAACTCAGAAATAATAATTTGGTATCTGTAATAATGAGTAAATATCTCAGAATAACAGTGCAAACATGAGAAGGATCTCATTATAATGAGAAACTTGACACTTTTTTTTGGCAGCCACACGTTGCCGTAGTTGACAACAAAAGAGTCTACTGGATTATATTTTTAATTTTTTAATTTCCTGTACTGTTACACACCAAGCAGGTAGCTGCCAGTCTGAAGAATGAAGCCAATGTGGAAGTGACTCTACTTTTCACTTGATTTATTACCTCAGTAAACACTTTCCTAATGAGTTTATGGTCTCAATCACTAGTTTCAAGTCTATTTCAATACAACATGATGTTCATTTTGTAAATGATGGTCCCATTTAGAGTAAAATACACAATGAAGCAGGGTATAGGGCATGCATACCTCGTGATTGACAAGTTGCTACCACGGTGACAACGTTGATTACATAACGTAACCATGGCGTAACCTCAGATACACGAGTATAGGCGTAGCTGTCGCTATTCCAGTGTGTTTTCAGTTCATGAAAGTTAAATGTAACATTTTGCTCACCTAAAAAAGTCTTGTTCAGTGTTTGGTTAAACTACAAGACCGTCTAAGGAGTCAGATGTTCAGTTTTTCCAGTAAGAACATTTAGTTTTAATGGTTTTAAGCATTTTAGTGAAAACTAGCATTAGCATTATCACAGTTAACCATAGACTGTAAATGCACCATGCTAACCGGTGCTAACAAAGCTAGCAGCTAGCGCTAGGGTCAGCTCCAAATATGGTCACTTGGCTCCAAAAATCAAAGACGGTGACGGTCGAATCCAAGATGGTGATGCTCAAATCCAAGATGGTGATGGTCAAATCCAAGATGGTGATGGTCAAATCCAAGATGGCGACAGCAGGCCACAAACCAATAAGTGACGTCACAGTGGCTACGTCCATATTTCTTTACAATCTATGTTACACGCATGATGAACACACACTCACCACCAGTTTGTCTTTAAACAATAATAATAATAATTGTTCAGTGTTATTATAAACCCTTGTAAATGAAAATCAACACTTCCTGTAGATGTTTCACATTGAAGCATACTAGGAAAGAGAGGGATGGCTTTTAATGTGAAACATCTGTGCAGGAAGTGTTGAGCTTTCACTTTGTCCGATGATCAAATCCAATGGAAATTAATTACATTTTCTAGCATATTATCACTGATCCTCTCTCTTCTCTTTCTTAATAAAGGCATATTACACTTAATTTGAAACTAAACTCTTGAAAAAAAACGTGTTGCTTGCAAGAAAACACTCTTAATCAACGCCCATTATTAAAACTGCAGCGTGATAACAGCCTGAAGTCTCAGACACAAGAGGCTCTCAGCAGCATATGTCACATTACACACAGTCACAGTGCTGAACGCTAAAAAAAACGAGCCGTGTGAGAAAACCGCAGTCCTTCAAATAGCGTCATCAAAAAACAACAGCACCACACGGCGCGGGAAACAATGGCCGCCTTGTATGTCGGCGTGTGTTTGGCACGACTGCATGTTCAAATATGTCACAACAACATGTTCGGCCGCAGAGTGGAGTGAAGTCGACGCCTCCGCTTCTCACAGAGCGAGTAAACTGCAAATGAATCAGAAGTGACACACACACACACACATAAAATAAACAACCACAATCTCTCAGAGGAAGTCAGACACACACACACACACACATTCACATACATGTAATGATGAATTTCGGCCCAACAACAACAATCAACAACTTGAGTTTATCTCCATGTGGCTGCTGCAGCTTCACACCTAATCTCTGTAACAGCTGCTGGATGCAGGATGTTACTGTCACAGCTGACGTACACGATCACAAATGAATCTCCAAATTATATCTGTTAATTCTAATTATTCTTCCTAACTTACTGTACTTAAGTGTGTGATTGAGTGTTTGAGACACTTATGAGAATGAGAATTAAAGGACCAGTGTGGAGGATTTAGTGGCATCTAGCGTTGAGGTTGCAGATTGCAACCAGCTGAATACTCCTCCCCTCCCCTTCCAGGCGTGTAGCAGAACCTACGACGGTCGCAAAACTTGCAAAAACCTCAAAAAACGCAAAATGCCGTCTCTAGAGCCAGTGTTTGGTTTGTCTGTTCTGGGCTGCTGTAGAATCATGGCGGTGCAACGTGGAAGAGGATCCGCTCCCTGTGTAGATATAAAGGCTCGTTCTAAAGTAACAAAAACACAACAATCCTTATTTTCAGGTAATTATACACTAATTAAAACATACTCATGAATATTATATTCCGTTTCTGCCGAGTCCGTTCTGCTAGATGCCACTAAATTCTACACACTGGTCCTTTAAAGGCCTGGTCACACCAGCATTTAAAACAACAAAATTTTGGACCAAAATCTCTTAAAGGAAGGGTTCACAATTTTTCATGTGTGTCTTAAATCAACAGTCAAGAATCCAAATGAACATTAAAACATGTTTTTCTTGCTGTAATCATTCCTCCTGTTCATACTGACCATTAGAAGATCCCTTCATAATGACCTTACAATGGAAGTGATGGAGGACAAAATCCACAGTCCTCCTTCTGTGCAAAAATAAAAGTTTATCTGAAGCTAATATGAAGCTTCAGCGTCCAAATGAGTCAAATCAAGTAGATATCTTTCAACGTTACAGTCTTTTTAGCGCCAAAGTCCCTCTTTTTGTTACTATTCTTCCACCTGCAGCTCAACAGGGAAACACTGTCCGAGGAAACACAAAGAGGGAATTTGATGCTAAAAAGACTGTAAATGTGTCAGATATCCACTTGATATGACTAACTCAGACTGATGAAGCTGAATATAAGCTTCACATCTACTTTTAAATACATTTTTGCACTAAATGTGGTTTGAACGTCTAAAAGTGAGAGATGTAGTGGCGCCGATTTTTTGTAGAATATGGAACGTAAACTCCAGGAACACGCTTCATCTTTCCAGAAAGACTGATAAAAGTTTCCACATCACACTTGTTTAAACTGCATACTGGACCACGATTGGCTCCAAACTGGTTGTGATTTAAGGTGAGCTTAAAAACAAACTCTGCACAGAGAAGAAGAAGAAGACATTTATAAAGAAAGGATACCAGTTTTTTACATGTCGATGTCGTCGAGCTGCTCTGTGTTGACTCAGTGATTTAACAGATGTGGGTTCAGTCTGAGGTTTTTTTCTTCTTCTGCAACAAAGTTCAAGTGGGTGTTAACAGCTTAAATAAACAGTCTCATAGTCGACCAGCCGAGTGTTGCCTGGAGACACGCCGGCAGGTTGTTAGAGAGTCCGGCGAGGGGGAGATATCTCATTATCTTCAGCAAACGTGTTGCTGTTCTGTCTGCTGCTCGGTCATAAATATGTTGTTTTAAGCTGATGTGGCTTTAGTTTCCCTCGTCAGTGTCACTTTGAATGATGGGACGCAGATTAGAGATGCGTCATTTAGTCACATAGGCTGAACTAGAAAGCACATAATCCTACAAATTACTGCATTTTTTTTTACAATTGTTTTCGTCGTTTTTACTTTAATAGCTGACAGTTGATACTAACAAGACCTTTAGGGAGAGACATGGGATGACTTGCAGCAAAAAAAGATAGAAAACCAGAAAACTGAATACTATATAAAACAGATAAAGGACAATAACAAATAAAATAACAAAACAATCTGCTGCATGAAGCCGTTTACTTTTCATTTCTGGGTCATTTTTAAGTGAACTCAGTAACTACGGTGTCTGTAGCTTCTTCTTCGTAGCAACAACGGCTGAGGATCATGGGTATTGTAGTATTTTTTAGCCATCCACCAAAATCAGAATCAGCTTTATTGGCCAGGTATATTTATACATACAAGGAATTTGACTTTGGTTTCTAGTGGATCTCAGTGAACAAAGTTTAGGAAGATACAAAACAAGGACAACAAAGCTAAACAAAGACAATAAGCATCAACATATCACTGTTATATACAAGCGAGTAGCTAGTAGCAAAACGTGATTTCTGAGAAAAGAAGATGAGATCATTCAAACTGGTGGTCAGAAGATGAAGATATATATTGGTTACGTTATCCAGGAGAGCCCTGAGTTCATGTGTTCTATAATAAGGAGAGGAGGAGATCGTTTAAAGATGAATTTGAAATGTGAATACAGACTGAGGAGAAACACTTGTGGATCCAGCGGACTCTCACACTTCACAACTCTACGTGAGGTGTCACTGGAGATTAAGATAAAGAACTGTTGTTGTGATTTATAGTGTGAAATGTTAGAATAATAAAAATGACTCTAAACATAATTTACAAACTCAAAAAGTTTATTTACTCTTTAAACTTTTGTTTTCTGCCTTTTAGGGGAGAATTTAAATTGAGTTTACAGTAAAAATCATTCAGTGGATTGTTGGCTCGAGTTGAGTCGAGTATCACATGACTTCATTATTTCATGACATTATGTGTGTGTGTGTGTGTGTGTGTGTTTGTGTGTGTGTGTGTGTGTGTGTGTGTGTGTGTCTCCTAATGACACATCACTGTGGTTTGGTTAATGATGGAAGCCAAGCTGCAGGTACAGATGGCAGAGAGGAGACAGTTACCAGCAACACGCACATAAACACACAGTGAAATACACTCATACAGGTGAACTGATACATATACAGTTCATATACACACACACACACGATATAGACGTCACATGACACCTACACACATCATACATCCCTGTAGGAGTGTATTAGTTGTGTTTAAGGCCTGCTGGGAGCTAGTTAACCGTCCACTCAGGGGATCTAAACTCTCCACTCGTGTCTGACAACCACACAAACAAACAAACAAACAAACAAACACAGAAACGCTGCTGCAGCTGTAGTTTGAGGGGAATAAATTACAGATGAATAGATACAAATACTGGTCAAACAGAGGCAGAATAACGTCAGCACAGAGCACCAGGCTCCTGGCTCTCTACATCAACATTAGCTTTAGATTAGTGTAGGTGTAACGTTCTTCCTCGCTGGTCAGTTTCAGCTCTGCTGGTGTTTGTCTGTAGTGATGTAGGTGAGTAGAGGAGCTACGGATGAACTAATGACATCTGTAATCACACACTGAAGCTCCTGATTAGTAAAACAGTCAATAATATCTCTCTTCAGAGGTTGATTTAGCTGTTTGACCTGTTGCTCTGCTGTTAATAAGAAGCATCTGACATTATCCTGTAGTTTTTATTTGTTGATGAAAAAATGAAGATTTTTCATCATAGTGCTTATTTTCTATGGTTCCTTTTAATTTTACTTATGTGTCATTTTTGTTGTGGAGAAAAAAGGTTTCTTTGACTAAATGAACACTGATACAACAGTGCTGCCTCTGTGAACATGTACAGATGTTTAAATGAATAAATAACTAATTAACTATGTACATGTTACTGCTTTTCTATAAAACATAATAAATATGTATGACAGAAAATGTGCAAATGAGGGCTCTTACTTTCTAAACACGTCTGCACTGTCATTCATTTTGTGCAGTTTATATCTCCCTCAACACACACACACACACACACACACACACACACACACACACACACACCTTACATGACATGCATCATACAATATGTATTATAAATTCACACACACATCAGTACACACTTAAACACACACACATACACACCTGAGCTCAGCAGTAGGTCTGTGCCACACCTGGCAGGAGTGTGTGTGTGTGTGTGTGTGTGTGTGTGTGTGTGTGTGTGTGTGTGTGTGTGTGTGTGTGTGTGTGTGTGTGTGAAGCCCATGTTAATTGTGACCTGTGGGCTCTGTGTGAAGGCTTGGTATAATTATCTGTGTAATTGTCGTGTATTTTGTAAAGTGCCAGATCATTTAATTCAGGATTAACTCTTCTCACCTCCAACGGCCGAGGGCGGTGCTCTGCCAAACCCCCCCCCCCTCCCCATCACACACACACACACACACACACACACACACAGTCTGTCCCTAATGACACCCGAGGGTGCTGCAATATTCATAAGGAGGTAAAAGGGTTAAACCTTGTTCTTAACTGATGTCTCTCTCTTTTTTCTCTGTTGCACACACACACACACACACACACACACACACACACACACACACACACACACACACACACAATCACACACACACACAAATACACACACACACAAACACACACTTTCTCACTTTCCCTCCTGCTCTGTCGTTCTTTTTGTTCTTTCTCTGACACGTCTGGAGTTAAGGAGGATATCAAGTCGCTCGCCCATCTGTGATGCAGTCTGCATGAAGCTGACACACACACGCACACACACACACACAGATACACACAAGCAGTACACACAAGCAGTACACACTGCAATACACACTAATTTACATGTACATACATTTTTACCCATGTGTACGTACAAACACACAAATCCACAGAGGCACATACTCACATTCTCTCTCTCTCTCTCTCTCTCTCTCTCTCTCTCTCTCTCTCTCTATATATATATATATATATATATATATATATTTATAAGGGCTATATACATGTACTCTACTCACATGGACAATTTATGGATTTATGTCTGAACAAACTTGCATGCAGTGATGCAGTTTATACCATGACATAAGAGGTAAAACATTAACCACATGTTAGATTACAGTTTTTTACACATATTCAAACTCTTCAACAGCAACAATTCTGGATCAAACTGTGACACATTTGCATAGTTTTCACACAGAAAGCATTCAGTGACTACAGCCTTCAAATGTCCTCAATACTTTTCTTACTTCAAACACAAACAAGCAACAAAACATTTGACATGTTTACATCCTCACTTCCAAACTCTTCAGTTTACACTAACATGTATTCATACGGATCATAACCGCACATGCTGCATTTCTATGACTCGTTTCCTGTAGATACACTGTAGTACGTTCTATAGAGAGCTACACATCTGACTGTATTTACACTATATACACATTTCTACACTATCAACCATTAAACTACATATAAACACAATATACACATTTATACACTATCAACCATTAAACTACATATAAACACAATATACACATTTATACACTATCAACCATTAAACTACATATATACAATAAAACAGTGATGTAATAAAGATCCTCATGTGCTGCCTGTTGTTGTGTTTTTATCTCAGTGTGTCTGATTGACAGGTGAGTTGTTGTGTTCTAGTCTGATGGGGGGATTTGCTTTTGTGTGTTCAACATGTGGACTCAGTGTTGATTCAGGATCCTAGTGGTCTGAAGGTGGAAGCTCTTCCTGAGCCTCTCGGTGTCGGCCTGGTGTATTCAGTGCCTTCTTCCCGACCGCAGCAGGGAGAAAAGGCCGTTATCAGGGTTGTTGGGATCCTTAATGACTCTCTCAGCCTTATTCTTCCAGCGCCTGGTGTAAATATGCTTTAGGCAGGGTAGAGCACCGTCTATTGTATGTTGAGTTGAATGAACCACTCTTTGCAGGGCCTTGCAGTCCTGTTCAGTGCTGTTTCTGTACCAGGCAGTGATTTTCCCCATCAGGACGCTCTCAATGGTGCAGGAGTAGAAATTCCTCAGTATCTGAGGTGAAACAGTCTCTACTTTGCCTTTCTCACTACTGAGTCAGTATGCAGCTTCGTGTCGGGGTCCTGCATCACCCTGTTGGGGTTCCTTTCACAATAATGACCCGCTCGCTGTACTTTATCCCTCACATATGTGACAATGATTTGTCGCAATTTGACAAAAACTTGCAGAAACTGTGAGAGGTGACGAGTTTCTTTCTTTCTTTCTTTCTCTCTTTCTTTCTTTCTTTCTTTCTTCACTCCAGAGCTGTTAATCCTCTAAACCCCTGTATTCAGACCACCGAACCCTTCCTGAAACACTCAGACAGCCGAGGTATGTGTGTGTGTGTGTGTGTGTGTGTGTGTGTGTGTGTGTGTGCGTTTGTGTGTGTGATGTAACACACTGACATCAGACTGACAGCGGTGTAACTCAATAGCCCGTTTGATCGGCCAGTTTTCAGTCACGCCCAACCTGACTCAACTAAAGAGCCTGCAGCGAGGAAATCACACACTGCTACGAGTGTGTGTGTGTGTGTGTGTGTGTGTGTGTGTGTGTGTGTGTGTGTGTCCATCTAAATGAAAATATGTTTGAGTGACAGAAGAAGAAAAGTGAGAAATTAATGAAGAGAGAAAGTTTCCCTTTAGGTTATAAAGACTTTTTTCTTTGTGACAGTTTTATTAAAAAAACAAATAAATAAAAATATATTTATATAAATAAATTATTTTAAAAATAATCATGTCATCAGAAGGTTCACACACTAGATGAATTCACTCAGTTCATGTCAGTATTTAGTACAGGAACCAGACAGCAGGGACGACCAAAACCACTTGAGCTTTGTCAGTTTTTGACTTTTAGCAGAATTCGCATTTTTTTATGAATGGATTCTCGTGCTGTTTGTAACTTGTGCACGAGGAAATGTGTATTTTTAAAATCATGAAGGGGACACAACACACGTTTCTGTTCCACTTAGCAATGCTCCAGCAGATGATGGTATAAAATGGAAGAAAAAGACTAGAGGCAAGTAAACATCGGTGTCAACGCTGCAGGTTAAAGCTAGATCATTTCTGATTTTTGCATATTTGTACAAATATTTGCACAATTCATTTATGTGGTCTAAAATATTGGAACTTACTGTTTCTTTTTGTTCATTTCTTATTTAACTTATTCCATTTCTGCATTTTTTCTGTTCCTGCACCACTTCAGCTTTTATTTTGTAGTTTGTAACATGATCAGAACCGTATCTTTTGATTTAGTTTTAGCAAAGACGCCGACGAACCAGCTGAGTTATTTCAGGTGTCGTCGGTTCATGCAATAAAAGTCTTGTTCATTTTACTCATAGACGTTGTTTTGTGAGTCACACTTGAAGCTCTTCTGCAGCTTAAAGCTTAAAGTCCTTTAAAAACTATACTAATGCGTTTTAAATTCATTACCGCTGGCTTCCTCTCTGTTGCAACAGCAGCTGAGGCTCATGGGTATTGTAGTATTTAGTCGTTCAACTAAATGACAACCGAAACACGATTTCTTAGAAACAAACTATATCCATAACGTAAACTTATAGGAATATTACACTTCCTGAACCAAACTGTAGCTACCACAGCCGTGTGTTTTTAAAGTTACAGTATGCAACTTTAAAATCACACGGCTGCACCAGTGATTATTTTTCATGTGTCATTTATATTTTACATCAATTTGACATAAAATAATCTTTTGTTGTTGAAAGAAAATAACTGAGCTGTGCCCCGACTTTCCCAGAGAGACACAACAATTTACAAGTTACACTTTGAATGTAATCATTTCATCAGCAGATAAAACTAGGGATTCGCTTAGCATGCAATTAAAATTCTTCAGCCTATTGATGGAAAGACCTATAAAAACTTCTCACCCCCTGGCCCTGTTCATACCTGGTGTTAACATGCGTCTTAGGTGATCTGATCATAGTTTTAAGTACATCACTTCACACCTGGCATTAAAATGCGTCTCCACATGCGTCTCCAGTGACTTCTTGATGATGATGATCGGATCTCACTTCCTCGCTCTATATGCAAATAAATATGTACATCATTTCTGTTATCAAAGACCGAATGTGGTGCAGAGAGACTCAGGAGAGACTCAGCTGTAGGACATTTCACTGTTAGGAGCGGCTGAGATTGTCACTAAAGTGAGAATAGCTGGTCCACCTTAAAGGTCAGTCCACCTTAAGTGAGCCTGGTCAGGTTAGGCTAACCCCGGGGTTAACCCCCTTCACTTTGATCAGCAGGTGGCCAGCAGGATACGGGAACTCGGGTTGGGTCTTGAGGAGTTTTAGCATTTATTCACTGACAAACAGCCTAAACTGTTCACACACTGCACTGCTACGTTCACAGATATACTGATAACTTTATACTCTCTGCTCCGGACGCCTGTGTTGGTTGTTTCGCACTTTAATATGACACCTTATGGCATGCAAATGAGTACATGCTTAGGGTGTCAGGTGAGTAGGCAGTCCTTCAGTGTGGCCCAGGAGACATTGCGTCCACACCGCTGAAAGAATGTGGCCAAATGTGGCCCAGACCACCTCCGAATGTGGTCTGAGAGATGGGATCTCAGTGCATCCTAAATTCGTCTTGGGTGCATTCACACCTGTACTTAGAGCTGGCCACTTGTGATCTGATTACCTGAGACACATTTAATGCCAGGTGTGAACAGAGCTGATTCACTGTAATCTAATTTCACACAAACACTGCCGGGCCGAGTGCAGAGCAAACTAGGTTCATGCTGTCAGTGTTTACATACCAGAGAGGTACATGATTGGCATTTGGCATGTAGCTTTCTCTGCTAAAAGGATTTTAAACACACACACACACACACTAAGTTGTAACGTTAAGTGACAGAGAGAATCCATTTTACATAACTGACAAAGAGGAAAGAAGCTGCCTCAAGATCATTTTCAAAACAAAAAAAACAATATAAAAATAAAAATAACAAGACTAAAAACAAGTCTGAAGAGCTGTTACTGACCCCTAGAGGCTGCAACGCTCATAACATCCCATAAGACAAACATTTTATTTGGAGGTTAAGTGGTTAAACCGCTGCAGCTGACATGCACCTTGTTAAAGATGTGACAGCATGTCAGAGCTGCACAGACGCTATTTTCATCTTTATGTTTCTGATACCAGTGGAAATCACTTCTGAGTTTATATCGACTCCAGTGAATTCTGAAACACAAACTGTCTTGTGAGTCCTGACATTTAAGGAAACTGAGCTGCTGTGTTATGAGACAGTTGATGGTACAAATACATCTACTGAATAAACTGAGCTTATTTACCGGGTAGAGCCAGCTGGCAGTTAAAAGGAAGCTACTTTGGTGAGCTATGGTGGCTGCTACAGCTGTTAGCATGCTAGCTACAGTAGCTTTACAACTAACAACTGTTTTTCAAAAAAGCCAAAAAGATAACTGTACTGCTGTAAAGAGCTACATCACATAATAATAAGACACATTTTTTCAAACATTTTTTAATCATTAAACAGTCACTACTTCTTGTAACACTTAATGTGAAGTAGTTTCAATGTGTTAAAATAGTTCTTCGTGGTAGTTTGTAGTGTTTCTCACTGCTTTTAACAGAATAATGTGTGTTGCTGTGGCTGATCTACTTAACTGAAGAGTTGTCTGTAGCTTCACCAGTTATAGTAACCAAGCTAACTAGCTTAAACCTGTAGTTCGCAAACTTTTTCACGTCATGGACCCTTAAACTGGCACAAATTACACCATGGACCCCATCTGAGAAGATTTTTGCTTCAAGTTATTTTAGTACAGTATGCAACATGTGACTGAGGTAGTCATACATTATAATTATAGTGAAAATAAATTATATCTCTTTTTTCTGGAGACCCCGTGGGGGTCCCCGTACACTACTTTGAGATCCACTAGCTTAAACTAGCTAAAACGTTAGCTACCATGGCCGGTTATTGTGGCTGCTACAGCTATGTTATTGTTAGCTTGCCAGCTACAGTAGCTCTACAACTTGTCACACCAACTTCCAGATTCACCTACTTCACAAGGACACACAGATAAATTAATCCATCTATCTACTGTATCTATTGTATTTATCAATTAATCATCAGTCCATTAGGGCAGACTAACAGGGCGGGTGTGTTGAGCGCTTTCTGTAATTGTGAGTCATTTACAACATTTATATCTGATTGAATCACACATTGTTTCTCTGCCCTCTCTACATTGTGCCACATCCAAGAAAAGCCACATTCATCACCGCAGCTGTCTACGCCATCACTGTCACTCAGGTATGTTGATAGCTGGCATCAGTGACTATTTGTGTCAGATGAGTTTAATGGATGTTTTAAAGTGTAATTTATGGCCACTTGTCACAACCGGTTTACACTGCCAAATGCCAAAGCTTCCCTCCCTCGCTCTGAGAAAGAAAATGCCTTCTGCTACAATCATCGACTCATCTGGCTGCTAAAATACCTGTTATTATCCCCCGCCAGGTATGAAGACCTACAACCCAGTTTGCCTCCGCTCACATGTGTTAGGTAATTTCCACACTTCCATCTTTTAAAAGAGAAGAGAAAAAAAGCAAACATACCACCGTGCTGCATTGGCTCGAGGTGTACCGTCTGACTGTCCGACTGTCTGTAAATTTACTACCAGACTTCTTCTGTCTGCTTAAATATATCATTATTTTCACATTTCCTTCCTGAATGGGTCTGGTCTACACTCTGAAGAATAAAGGCTCAACCAGGGGGAGTTTATACATGAACACATGGTGTCATTTTTACCGTCTTGTTTGTTTATTATATGTTGAATGTTTATAATGTTCACTATCTTAGTTCAACAGTTAGGGTGCTAATATTTGCGATTTAGCACTAAATTTTGACCTGATGATGGCGCTAGATGAAAAGTTAAAGGGGACCTATTCAGGTTATTGTGGTATCCTGTTCTGATGTCGGATGTTACCTGCTCTGAATGCTTCATTTGCGACGTTTTTTTCTACATTGCTGAAGTCGGCTCATCGCGCATGCCTGTAAACAGCCATCTGTTCTGTAGCCTTTGTTGCTAAGGTGGTTGCTAAGATGTTTCCATGTGTTGTCCACTCTCATATTTCAGATCTGATTGAGCTCCAACATGTACGGATGGATTGGAGAAGTTGACATTTGGAGTAAAGAAGGAGAAAAAGAAGTGAAATCCTGCTACTATTGTTTGTTTACGTCGCCTCTGGAACTGGAGGAAGCTTCCTGAAGCTGACCAATCAGAACAGAGTGGGCTCATCAGGAGGCGGGGCCTTAAAGAGACAGGAGCTAAAACGACCTGTTTCAGACAGAGGCTGAACTGAGAGGCTGCATTATAATTCATCTTGAGGGGAACATGAATGATTGAACCAGATTTCATGGCAGACATTGTTATTCATAGAGAAACACTGCTAGCATGATTAACAATGGATGCAGACAGTGAACAGTACTATTAGTGACAAGAATCTTTCGTCTGCAGAAACAAAAAGAAGGTTGAGGATTGGCAGAGGATAAGCATGTGCCAAAATCTACTTTTTATTGTAAAATTAATTCATTTCATGTACAAAATTCCATGTTAGGCCTCATTAAAGTCACATGTTTATGTCATAATTTCTTGCACCAAATTCAATTATTTGAATTGTGATGATCAAAGGATTCACCAGCGGCTTTAAAGTAAATCAGCACAGAGGTACGTCGTTCAACTTTGGTGATATTTGATACATAAATTTGTGCTATCATGTCTTAATATTTTATTATCAGGTAAAGTATTTTGAATTGTATTTTTAATGGTATTATAAACTTGAACTTTCTCACACCATAAAGCTAATTTATGAATCAAACTGATCAAAATCTATCTCAGTTTGTGGCCATTAAAAACATCCACACTCACAAGGAAGTGGACTGAAGGTAATTTATGTCCTTGATTCACCATTGAGACATTTTACATGTCTTTTCAATCTAATAATTGACTTCTAGAATAGTCATGAATAAACAAATTAAAGAAGAGATTGTGATTAATCTGAACAGGTTCCTGCAGGTCTTGGGTATGGGGTGGTATGGGGGGGTGGGGGGGCTGAAGTGTTGGGGGGGCGGGAAAGGGGAGGAGGGTCCATTCTTATCTGATCCAGACCACTTTAGGAAGACACCTGTGGTATCCAGGACGATATATTACCACATAAGTATCCGTAAAGCACCCTCAGGTTTAGTGTTGGAGGTGGGCAGAGCTGTCAGACAGCTGCAGGCAGGAAGTAAAGACGACAGACGGGAACGCCTTTTATTTATGGAGCGCTGAAATGAGGAAAATTTAACAAGGAGGAGCGTCGGGCAGCGAAGATGATGAGGTTCAAGATCAGAAGAGATAAGACAAAGAAAAATAGGACGACAGGAAATATTACTGAGTGCCCAAACTGATCCAAGTGTGCAATAAAATGGTATTAAAGAGAATCAAAACAACAGTTTTATTTTTTCACTTAATTTCCCAAATTATTATGTCAAAGATAGAAACATTTTTTACAGACAAACGTCCACTCGGGTTTAAAACATGATTTCTAACAGACGGATAATTTACCACGCTGACAGACAAATGATGGTCATTACAGCTGTATTTTTATTGCACTAAGGTTCTTTTATCACTGACAGGATCCTGACAGCGAGGCTGCTTTTATACTCCTACTCTATTATTGCAGCTCCAGACACCATGAAGTGACATTGTGAGTATTAAATCCGTCTAAACTCAACAAGATGGAGATAAATCTACAGTTAGTTTAGTAAACTATAAATGCAACAGTTACAACTGTCTGTATGTTTCCTCTCTGCAACACAAACAGCTGTATGTTGCTTTTATTCATTATGGTTCATAAAAAAGCAACAAAATGTCAGAAGGGAAAATACATTATTAATGGATAATCCATATTTCCATACTCACTCACACACCATTGACCATGTTGCCAACAGTATTTAAAAAGTCCTCCTGCAGTAGAAATGTGCAAGTCGGTGCCCTAAACTGAGAAAAACTTTCTAACAGCATAATGCCACATAACTGATTCAAACAAAATATACTGATATATTAGTAAGAATCCACTGATCACACAGATTCAACTGGAATTAACAGAATTTGCAACAAAATTTCTCCGTTTTAAATGTCCAAGCCGTTAGCCTTACATTTAATGTTTAAATATTATCTGGACTGTTACTACAGCTTATTCCTCTGTTCTAGTTGTGTGATTCTATTGTATATTTCATCCTTCAATAAGTCTTTGTTGACAAAAGTCAACAGTACCTCCGTCCACATTAAAACACCAAAACGGGTAATTCTCCTCCTACTGGCCATGTGAGGAGGACAGATGAGAAAGTCAGCCACGGAAAACCAGTGAAGAAGAAACGGTATATTATATTATATTATATTAGCAGCAGATTCCAACAGTTTGAGCAGATAAAGGTGGTCGATAACTACGTTTACCTCTAAACAAGCTGTCAAAGTAAACAATAAAAAAAACAACACTCACATGAAGCTGTCCGCCATTTTTATTGTTGTGTTTCTTCTTCTTCATCTTCCAATGAATCACTGCACTACTGCCACCATCTGTTCTGTCAGTGATATGACAGCGTTTCTACTCATACACACTATAACACCAAGCCGGCGTTTTCACATTTACCCACTCTGGAGGACGTTTTGGAAAAAGCTCCGTTTTCAGGGGAGAAAAATGCTGTTATAGTCTGGACGGAGGGCCGAATTTATGAATTTAGCTGGCTTAGTGTGGACATGAACTGAGGTGAAATTTGTGAGACGTCTCCTAATCTTGTCCATCGTTTGCTTTGGTCACGTCGTCCTGTCAGCGTCTCTCTTTGATCTGCTGATCTTACCTGCTGGACGAGCTCAGAGGATGTTTATTCCACACCTAAAGTGTTGAAAGGTATCAAGAGGAGGGGCGGCTCAGGTGAGCGTGTGTGTGTGTGTTCTCAGTCAGGTGTATATATGTGTGTGTATGTGTGTGTTTTCAGTCAGGTGTGCGTGTATGTGTGTGCGTCCTCTGTGCCCCCGGGCTCTTCCTGTAGCGGCGTATGTTTCCAACCCTCAGGTCTGGGGACTTTTCAGGCTTTAAGTGAGGCCATAACAGCTCCCCAGTGAAGACAATTAGCTGCTAAACGCCTCCCTGCTCACCTCGCCGCTGTTTGTTTACCCGCCTGCTGGCCGCCATGAGGTCATCATGTTTACTTTTTGTCCTTGTTCGTGTTTAACCATGTAGCGGAGGGCCGACAGGTACGTCCGGAGGATTGGAGAAGAAAAGAGGAATAATAGAAAGAAAAACAAGTTTGTTGATGTGATGCAGACGCTCTGACACCTGAAACATCCTCTGACAGACGTCGACTTCTTACTTTCATGCATTTGCATCCACTCATGTTACCACATGGCCGATCAATTTTCACAATAAATTTCATTTCTGTAATATTTGACTTTAAGTTTGTCTATTGAGCATTTATAATCAGTGCATAAACAGTTAATAAATGGTTTATAAGTTACGATAATGCAGCTGTCAGCAGATATAAGTGTTTATTAGTGTTAGTCAACAACTATAACTCCTCCTACGGACACCTACAAGTGTTTGCTGCTGTATAAACGGATAATAAATGATAATATAGTAAAACACAGCTGTAACAATATAAAATATGTCTTCATAGGAGAAGTTATAATTGTTAACAAATACTGAACATTAATAAACACTTAAAAATATCCTTATATCTTCTCATAACTGACATTATAGTGTGTTATAACAGTGAATTATATGCTATTAAAATACAGACTGAGCCATGATATTACTGATAAAAATACTAATTTTCCCACATACTTCTAGCATGATGAGAAGACAGGAAGTATCAGATTTTCACAGCAAGGCAACAACATAAGGTGTGACCCACGTCAGCTGACCCAAAACTCAGAGAGAGAAAACAGGAAGTGCTCTGCTCCAACAAAGTCTGACAACAGTTTAGATCCGACGCAAAATCAAAAACAAAGTTTCAAAAACACTTACCAACCAACATCTCCTATATTATCGATCACAGCTTGTTCAGTTATTAGTTGGTGTTTCATTTTCTGTGTCGATGCCACTTGTTGCTTTACCTTTAATCTGTCTATATGAAAACTGATACATAATCAAATTTCTATTAACTACAATAAAAAGGAAGATGAAGAGAAGAGTTTTTGATTCAGTCGGCCAGAACAAAAGAGACCAGAAACATCTTCTCAGATCATTCCACCACTTCTCATTTGGGACTCTGACTTCACCAAACACTCATGGACTTCAGACATCTGTGGACTTGTCTCCGACGCCGCCAGCTACATATTGAAATGTTCATTTTTAGAGCCGAGATGTGGAGGCCATTTGCACAGAGAGCCGGGTGACACCCGAGGTCGTGCCGAGACACATCGTCCATCAGGGTCCCCGTAAACACCCTGCTGGGTGTCTGTCGTCCTCGTCGCACTACTGTGTGTGTGTCACATGAATATGCAAGGTGTGACTTTATAATCGAGTCGTATCTGTGAGTTAACAGTCAGTCCTGAGATGAAACCTTTGTGAGAACTTTACTCCCTGGATATAAAACAACTTCAACCTCTACTGCAGTAAAAGTAGAACAATAGCAGAACAACACAGAAGAAAACTCCTGCATTCAATATTTTAATAAAAGGAAAGTATCAGCAATCAGATGTGACTCAAATGTTGAAGTTAAAGAGCATAAAAAACCTCATATGGCTCATTTTCTATTTCTCCATTTTGGAATTTCAGCTGAACGAGGACCAACAACTGAAAGACAAAATGACAAACAGAGGAAAAGAAAGATTAAAGGAAAAGAGGAAAGGAAGAAAGGAGAAAGAAAGGATGTATTAAAAAAGGAAGAAATGAGGAAAAGGGGGCAGGAGAGAAAAAGAAAAGACAAAAAGGACCAAAGGAAGGAAAGAAAGGGATAGAGAGATTAAAGGAATAAAGAAAGGAAGAGAAGGGATATAAGAGCAGAAATAAGGAAAGAAACCAGACAGAAATTACAACAGAAAGGAAATGATAACAGAAGGAAGGACGGAAAGACAAACAAAGAAAGGAATGATGAAAATAGACAAGAAAAGGCAGATTGAAAGAAGGAAGACATGAAGAAGAAAGGACAATAACAAAAGGAAAGAAAGAAGGAGGACGGAAAGGAAGGATTTGAATCAAAAATATCAAAATATAGAAGGAAAGAAATGAGGAAAAAAGAATTAAAAGAGGAAGTGAAAGATCCTGATTGACCGTCATGATGTCAACAACCACACAGAACGGGTTCTTCTTCTTTGTTTGAATTTCCATCAGACTAGATGATCACATGGGGACCGAACGGGTTTACTGATTGCCAATTCCAATAAAGTTCTATACAAACTAGATGGCCACATCCTCAAAGTGATGCTTCTTTATAGAAACTAACCAGAGCTGTAATAACCCGGCCTCCGTAGATTCTCTCCACACTACGAGCTCTCTCGTAACTTTATGCTGAATTGTGGGAAATCAAATCGTGGAACTGGTCAAACTGCAGACAGCTGATCAAAAAATTTGACCTGCCAGAAACCTCAACGAACGTCCAAGAGATGGGAATTTCAATCAAAAATCACAGCTCTCATAGCTCTCTCCTCCTTTTAGCGACTTTTTGCTAATCCCACAGTTGTTTACACGCTATTCAGATCAGCTAGTTACTTTAGCTTAGCAGTTAGCGATAGCTTCTCTCTCGCCTGCTCTCTCTTGCTCGGTGTGTCATATGTTTTGGCTATCCATCTACCTCTTTTAGTGATTATAGTGGTATGTAATAAATGTAGTTTATTTGCCATGATGGAGGCGAAGCTCAGTGAATTACTATGGAAACACAATCATTAGCTGCTGTCGTTAGCAGCTAAAGCCCCCAGACGCCAACGCGAGCCGATCCAGTGTAACTCTCCCCCCAGCAGCTCCCGACCAGCTGGGAAGCCAGTAGTAACATGTTACTCCCAGCCAAAAAAACACAAAGGAAAATATATATTTTAAGACAACACGATAGTCGCATAAACTATTATATTTTTTTATAATTTAATGTGTATTTGAACATTCAATAATCATGGCCCGTCCCTAGTGGATAATCAGATGTTGTGATCTCAGACTGCAGAGGAAACGACAACCAGACAGACTCTAAAATAAGCCGAGGAAACAAGTTCAGGGTTTAAATAAGACTGAATCTGTTCAGTGTCTCTGTTTTACTGCTGTTGCCTCAAAGAGCGCGTCCCTTCACACACAGACAAACGTGGTCGGACAACATTCCCCTGAAAGGAAACTCACAAAGACATTATGTCGGTCGTCTCTCTGTCAGTTTCTGTCATCTCGGACGCATTAAAAGAAGTCTTAAAGTCGACTGTCAGAACAAACGTCTCCATGGTTCCTGTCAGTCCCTCACGTCTGATGAAACACTGACTGACTGTTCCTCTGACACTAACGTATACTTTGTGGTTCTTCACGGTGGAGAAATGAAGGAGACAGAAGACAAGTGATGACAGCTCTGAATCCTCTGAAGCTCACGACACAAACACGAGCGACATGCGGGAACATTTTCATTTTCATGTCCTAAAAACTCTGACTTTTCTCTCAGGTTTGTTTAGATGAGTTGAGGTTAAATTAATCGATTGATTGACTAATTGTTTCAGCTCTACATGAGGACATTTTGACTGTTGGCTAAACTTAATTGAAACATCAGTTATGGAGAATTCCTCAGATGTGACATAAACATGTAATGATGCTTTTTTGCTTAGAATCAGCCTGAAAAACAGAGTTTAAACTGTCAAATATTGAATATACTGAACATCATGACTCAGTTCTGCAAAACTGCTGCTGTTTTTAACACAAAGTAAAGACTCAGAACATGTTTAAGCTCCACATGTTGACCGTAAAACTTGACGTAAAACAACCGTAACACTGTTGCTTTTACAAGTTTGTCATGTTTGTGCAACTGTTCTGTGGTGTCAAAGGTGATTTTGGCCCTTGGAAATGTTCTCGAGCCTGCTTACAGCTGGTTTTTCTAGTCTTAGTCAATAAAACAATTAGTCAATCAACAGAAGATCAGTTATGTAATTATTAACAGCTGTTTACTAGACTGAAATGGAAATATGCCAATAATAATCATCATCTGATAGTTGGATTGAATTGTGATGAATAAACACTCATGTTTCATGTATTTTTTCATGTTTTATCTACTTTAATCTGTCCGCTCCTATCTGTGTGTTCCAGACCTGCAACGATTAATCGATTAGTTGATTGACAGAAAAATACTCTGCAACTATTTTGATAAGCGATTGATCGTTTCAGGTATGAAACGTTTCACGTCGTTTTGTTAAGATTTGCGTCTGTTCTTGGTCTTGTGTGACTGTAAATTTTATATGTTTGGATTTTGTTGTCGTTTGAACAAAACAGGAGATTTGAAGACGTCGCCTCGGACTTCAGGAAACTGTGACAGACATTTTTCACTGTTTTCAGGCATTTTATAGACCAAACGATTAATCAATAATGAAAATATTCATTAGTCGCTGCTCTGGTGTGCTCTATGTTTTACCTAACTGCAAGACAAATTTCCCCTCCTTTGACAATAAACTGAAAGTTGAAATTGATCAAATCTAATCTCCAAATATTCATTATGTGTTAAACTTGTTGATTTAAGTAACATTTAAACTCCAAACTGGTGCGACTCGTAAATTTTGTTTGTAGAAATTTCAGAGAAAAGTTTTAGTTTGAGAAAAATTCTCTTTAAGAATAAATCTGTTGTTATTTTGAGCCAGTTTGCATTCAGTGAGTGTCGGAAGGAGTTTTGAAATAACAAACAAAGTGAGAAAGACAAGTTAACATTAATATATCTGCAACACACCTGAGACTCATTTCACCTTCAAAACACTCCACCGGGAGACTCAGCGTTCCCCGATGGACCCATCAGAAAACTAAAAACCCTCCAATGACCAAGTCATATTCCTCACGGACGTCCTGATGTTGTAATTAGTGTCCATCACCAACCAATCCCATCATCCTCCGGGAGTGTTGTGAGGCAAATATAGATCTTTTTTTTTTTTAACAGTAGAGAACTAACTGTTGATTTAAGACCAAAGAGGAGCTGAGGAACCAAAGTTAAATCTAAAATATCAGTAAATATTAGGAAGTTTTCCACCTTAAATATGTGGTTCCACCTTAACATCTACAGTAACAAATACATGCAGACTGTTTTCTCTCAACATTTTTATCCGTTTTTACTTATTTTGTTTAATTTTTGCAATTATTCATTTGATTTATTGTAAATAACTTAATTTCTTCATTGTCAGTGCAGGGTTTAAGGTTGATTGGGTTACAATAACAAATTCACTATGGGATCCTGTTTCAGGTTCATAAAATACCTGAAATCTCCAAAACTGCACAGCTAGTAAATTCCTAATCAAATAGGGATAGTGGAGAATAGTGGAGTCTCTCTCAGTGCTGTTTCTTTTAAACAAAAAGCAATGAACATATCATTTAAGAAGGGAATTTAGACTAACAGGCCATAAGAAATGACAGTCTATGTATATAACATGGATGCGTTATAATATAATGTAAATTATATTTATAGCAGCATCATTTTATCTAAATATCATATAGGGACAAGCTGAAAAAATCACTTGAGCTATAGACTGTAAAACATCTGTTAAAACGGTGAATCACTCATATTTTCAGTACATCACATAAACTTTCAATGAAAAAGGCACAAAAACAAGTTGGGATAAAAACACTTTACAAGGGCTGGATGTACGTGTACACGGCGGAAGACGTCTCTTATTATTTTCAGGAACTTGGCGGGTGAGGAGCCGTTTGGTGCTGATGTTACTGTAACATTTAATATTCAACGACTTTGTGAGACAAATCACCTGCAAAAGCTTTGGCAAATCAACAGTAAACAAGTCACGGATTCAAATACATCATCAGTGGAGGCTTGTGATTGGTTCGCACTCCATGTGAAAGCGTCTTTCATTAGACAGCCGTTAACCCTTTACATGCTCGTCCCTGCAATGTTGCTGCTTTCATTCATAACACAGCCGTACCAGCATTTTCCCTGAAATGTTACAGAGGTCTTGACGTGTGAAACTGGCAGCACAGATTTCCCTGAATATCGATCTCTGCCTCCATTCACATATGACTTCATGCAGGAAATGTTCCTGAACATTTCAGGGATAGACTGCATGTGTGAAACAATATATAAACAATATAAATACAATGTTACAAGTAAAAATATGTATGTGTGTGTATGAATAGGGAAAATGATTTTTTCCAACCTTGAACTGTTCTATAAATAAAATATTCACTGATTTGTACATTTGTATTTGGTGCCTGTATCATTTTTCTTGTGATTTGTGTCCCTGGTAGATTTATACTTTATGACAAGTTAAACTTTTATAGTCGAGTTTATGCTGGAAAAAGATACGATACATGTGGGGTAAGGAGAGTTTTTTAAAGGTGCTAAAAAAAAGTTACATGCACTAGTGTTTATTTCCCTCGTTCTGCTCCCTCCTCCTACAAACTGTGACTACATGCACACTAATATTCCACCATTATTCCAAATATGACAATATACCGAATTTGATACAAGTCATGTAAACAGCGTATTCCATTTGGATATTCTGAATTAGATCTTATTCCAAAAGTAGCATCTTCCAGTTAAGATGTGGGATAAACTGATATTATTTGGGTTTTAGGAGCATTCTTTGGATGTTCATACAGCACATTCAGAATATGTGTCTCAGTTGGGTTTTTTACAGCAGTTTGTGAACTAGCCAACAGTTTGCAAGGCTGAGGTAGAGATGCATGCCCAAAGGTCAGAAGGAGATCACACTGATCTCTATAACTGAGTAGGCCGCCTGCTGCATAAGTTGTATGTGTCAGAGTCTGTTCTTGTGCAAAAAGAATAGCTTGAAGAACACAGTTTTGCAAAACTTGCAGAACAGTAACAACGAAAGCTCAAATAAAGTAAAACCATGTGGAAAACATGATAGAAATATGACGTTTCTGTTAGTTTCCTGTATTGATGTGAGGAAGGTTCCAGTCTCCTCATCGCTCCACACAGATCTGATGTTTTCAGTGATGTTTAATTCATCTGTTTACATTTGTTTTTTTATCCACACGACTACTTTTACACAGACATTGAATTTCTGGCACAAACAGAGAATGTGAATAAAAACAGGTGGATGGAAACACACACAGAGAGTCTGAAGGGCCCATCAGACGGTTCTCTGATGTTCTCCTTGATCAGACAGCTGCCTGAAGGATTTGTGAGCGAAATCCAAAAGGATCTTTTCAGCCTGTAATTGGGGGAATTCTTGTAAATTAAGCTTTAAATTGAAACGGGGACTCCCTGAAACCCCTCGAGACTTCAGTTTGAGAACCGCCGCTGTACTCGCCCAAACTGTCAGTCAGCGGAGCGGAGCGCCAGGGGCCTACAGTCATCTCCTAAACGGTAATTTATGTGTTGTTGTGGAGGACAAATTGCTGCAGGAGGTGCACCATTAGCTAAACTGCATTTCAGAGCGACATGTTTTCACCTGCAGCACAGCTATGCTAAAAATGTCATAACTCAGCGCCGAGCCCCCGGCAGCCAGAGACACACACAGACTTTATAGGAGGGAGGAGAGAGAGACACACTGTCAGAGATAAAATATACACTGTACTGTTTCTCACACACTCACAGACAGGTGAGCAAACATAAATACACATTTACAGTGACTGCTGTTAAGATCAGTGCTGGAAGAAGTATTCAGATACTTTATTTAAGTAAAAGTATCAATACAACAATGTAAAAATACTCCATTACAAGTAAAAGTCCTGCATGAAAAATCCTCCTATAGTAAAAGTACATAAGTATTATGAGCTTGATGTAGTTAAAGTATTGCAGTAAAAGTACATAAGTATTATGAGCTTGATGTAGTTAAAGTATTGCAGTAAAAGTACATAAGTATTATGAGCTTGATGTAGTTAAAGTATTGCAGTAAAAGTACATAAGTATTATGAGCTTGATGTAGTTAAAGTATTGCAGTAAAAGTAGTGGTTTGGTCCCTCTGACTGATATATTATTATATATGACATCATTAGATTATTAATAGTGAAGCATCAGTGTTAGAGCAGCATGTTACTGTTGTAGCTGCTGGAGGTGGAGCTAGTTTACACTACTTTATATACAGTTAGCTAGTTTAGTCCAGTGGTTCCCAACCTAGGGGTCGGGGCCCCTCCAAAGGGTCAGCAGATAAATCTGAGGGGTGGTGAGATGATTAATGGGAGAGGAAAGAAGAAAAAACAAAGTTCTGATACACAAATCTGTTTTCAGTTTTTGGACTTTTTCTCTAATCTTTGATTTTTGCTGAAATATTGGATCATTTGAACATTTATTGAAATGAAAGCATGTGAGAAGTTTAGAGGGAAAAATCACTATTTGGTGGAGCTGTTAACAACTCATAGACATGTGAAATGTGACCCCGACTACACACTGCTTTTTGTAAGACGACAAAAGACAAAAAGGTTCGAAACTTTTAAAAACATTTTAAAAATTAAGGCCTGGTCACAGAGAATATGATATGATTTATTTATGGATTACAGACAGACAGTACGAGGGATAACATACTTTTTACAGACTCAAATAGATTATTGGTTATTGACCCTATATGATTAGTACTAAATTACATGATTCTTTCCATTAATTTCCACAGAATTCAGAAAGAAATGACTGCTCCTGTAAATAAAGTGTTGTTTTCCGGCTGTTGTGTTCAGATCAGAGCTTTGATACTGAACAGTGAACATGTGGATCTGTGTGATTGTACTGAACTCTCCTCCTGCTTTAATAAAGTTTTAACATTCAGCTGCTGGGACAGTCAGCTCATAACAAACAGCACAGCGTCCTCCAGTGCTTCCACACTGAATCACACACTGGATCTGAAGAAGCTGCACAGTTTTATAATCAGCAAAACTATTATCAGGTCAATTAGTTAAGTAAAAATAGTGACATTACACTGTAGAAATACTAAAAATAAAGTTAAAGATAAAAGTTCTGGACTCAAAACATTGAAGTATTATCAAGAAACTGCTGTTTATTATGTATATACAGAATATTATACTGCTACAGTATCATTGTTACTGAGTCACTGACATGTATTCAGGATTTTAACGTTGTCGCTGGTTGAGGTGAAGCTAATTTTAACAGCTGTGTTTACTGTTTAGTGCGAGTTGAATCAAAGGTTTATGTTAATGCAGAATGTTTTATAGTCAGTCAGAGGTTTGTGTGTAAAATCTCACTCTTCAACATAACTTATAACTATATATTATAACTATCTATAAAGTGACAGACAATGAAATTATTCAAGTATACAGCAGTATACAGTATATAGATAGATCGATAGTTTTGTGGATTAATTGAACAATTGTATGAATTTATATTAGATTATGAATTACTGATTTATAACATTTTGTTTTAATAAATGTTTTGAAAAATGTTCAAATCTTGTATAATTTATATAATTTATGCACAAAATTAAATGAAGAAGTGAGAAAATCCACTGAGCTCTGGTTTTAAAGACAAAACGTTGATTATATTTGAACAGCACGGCGTTCATATACAGTAATAATTTCAACCTGTATTCAAAAAAATGTGTTATTCCCTCCTGCAAACCAAATATATTGTCAACAAATGTCTTAAAAATCAGAATCTCTGTATCTGTTTCTATTAATCAAACCTGCTGACAGTTTAAAATCATTTAAATTCTGTCAGTTTTTCCTCCGACAGATTTATTCTGCAGGAAACCGGAAAACTGCTCCTGAATTTATCCAGAAGTAATTCAGAAGTTAGAAGATGTTTAAATATTTAAACCAAGACTCTGTGTTTTATGGCTGCATTGTTCCATCAGATGGAAATAATTGACGTCTTCTGCTTCTTTTTAGACACATTTTCCCTCAAAATCCAGCCTGATAGATGATGTATCTGTATATTTAAAGGAAGTCAGTGACGTAAAAAGACACATTTCAACACAATAAATATCTTTGAGTTTGGACAAAGACAGTTTTGTTATGATGACATCATCACAGGGTCCCGCTCGCCGACATGGTTTCTGGTTCTGCTGCAGATGTAAAATCTGATTGAAATTTGTAAAAACACAAATAAATAAAAATGCAGCTTTAAACAAACCTTACTCAACAGTATGTTGTGTCGTTCACTCTGGATGTTTATCTCAGGGTGGTAATTAAAAAAAAGAAAATTAATCTAATTTATCTAATATCGTTATTTCTTCTGTATTTCTGTGTTTCGCAGCCTTTACCTGCTGCTCTGGTACATTGTCATGGGAGCTGTATTGTAGTGTTTCGTAGGTTTTAACGTCTGACAGCTGTAGTGCAGCAGAGTTGTCTTAGAATATGAAAGTAAAGCTTCATTTTTCAGAGAGACAGATGAATGAGAGATTGTGTTGAGATACAGAAGCTGAACAGGAAGTGATGTCATGACTTTTGGTGCTCTGTTGAGTCTTTGTAATGCAGTGACTTTATAGTAAACTTATTATACTTAATGAAACCTGGTTTTATATTATTCCATAATCTGACTTCATATTGACTTTATCACTGTGATCTCCTCTGGTATGTGATGTTATTATTACTATGCTGCTCTTCATACACATTAAAGAATCACTGGGATCAAATTTGACCCAGTTTGGGTCGATAAAGCACCAAAACAACATCAGGTTAACTTTAGCAATCTGTTGTTGTGAACCAGTGTTACAAACAACAAGCTTCAGCTAAAAACTGCCACAAATGTTTTGTTTGTTGCACAATGCATATAACATTCAGAAGATACACAAGTTATAACAATCAATAACAAACCGTGACATGTAAGTTTAAAAAGAGAAGAGATAATAACAAGCTTTAGTTTGGGTAAATGACCCAACAGGAAAATAAAAAATAAGACTAAAACTGTCTCAAAACAACATTAACCCAGTATTGTGTTTGTGCTGTATTGACCCAATTTTAACCCAGTTTTAGTGTATATATGCAGTACAGACAGTGTGTGTGTGTGTGTGTGTGTGTGTGTGTGTGTGTGTGGTTGTGTGTGTGTGTCTGTTTCCTGTGAAATGTCTGTCAGGTTCGGTGCAGAAGCTTCCAGCAGCAGCAGCAAAGCAGCCAATCAGAGTGTGACAGACGAGTGAGAGTCCGACCATCTGTAGGTGGACTGATGCCGACGCAGCAACACACACACACACAGACACACACACACACACGCACACACACGCACACACACCTACAAACCGTAGATAATAAAAACATGGAGGTAAATAATCACATTCGGTTGTGTTACCATAGTTGTGTAGATTCCTTGTACTGTATATTTGTACTTTAAAGCTACTCTGTGCAGCTCTTGTATCCTTGAGGCCTAACAAACAAGTTAAAATAACATTTGCAGAGTCAGTTTGTCTGATATTTTAAAACTTGCATTGTGCACCAATATTGCCTTTATCAGCATGTTACCGCTGGCAACTGTCCATCAATAGAATAACATGAAACCAACCAGGAGATATGAACAAAACAGGCCTCAAATCATCAAAACACTGCTGCACTGCACCGACACTGGTGGTAAAAAAACACCACTGCATCTTAAAAGCATCTATAATTGATATTCTTATAATAATGTCTGAGCTGTCAGTGTGTAATGTAGCTCTTTATAGAACGTACTACAGTGTATCTACAGGAAATGCAGCAGGAAAGCTTTCAGTGGGCTTTATTTCTGACACCACGTCTTGTTTTTTGGTTGAATATAGATGTATTTCAGTGTGGTTCTGATCCGTATGAATACATGTTAGTGTTTGAACATAAACTGAAGAGTTTGGAAGTGAGGATGTAAACATGTCAAATGTTTTGTTGCTTGTTTGTGTTTGAAGTGAGAAAAGTATTGAGGACATTTGAAGGCTGTAGTCACTGAATGCTTTCTGTGTGAAAACTATGCTAAATGTGTCACAGTTTGATCCATGATTGTTGCTGTTGCTGCTGTCGACTGTGTGAAGAGTTTTGAACATGTGGACTCAGTATTGATCCCTGCAGGGAACCAGCTGGATAAAACTGTAATATTCCAAAAGAGTCACAACCCTCCTCCTCTTGGCTGCAGCGCTGCATGTGTGCATTAAATCTGTTTATAAAAAGCACCAAATGAGACGTTTGGTCGTGTTTTGACTCTGTCTGGTCCATCAGTGTTGTATTAGCCATGAAGTGAATATGATAACATATACTCCTCCCTCCAGTTTATCTTTTATCTTTTACTAATTGCTCCATAATAGAAGCATAATCCCCCACGTTCATTAACAAAGGCTGAAAATTAAGTGTTGGCACCACATCTGCTCCGGAGCCCTCGGCGTCTATAAAAACGTGTGATCTGTGCACCACAGCGCTCTGAGTTATTACTATACAATTTCATTTATTTTATATTACTGCTAAGATAAAGCAGTATAATCACTGCATGGGGAATTAAAAAATTAGCACAAAGCTGCAGTGCAGGAGTGTAGCTGGTGTCTATTTGCTGCCACAAATAGACACCAGCAGTCACCTCCAACAAAAGGTGAAAATTGCACCCTGGGGGGAACAGCTTTGAGGGGGGCAAAGGTGTCGATACACCCCTTCCTCTCTTTGTCTTTCCATCTCTGACTTTGGCTCTTCCCCCCCAAAAAATCTGTAACTGTACCATCAGAGCTGGTTTGTGTTCATGGCTGCAGGGGCCTCCGGGAAGTTCATCCAGCAGCTGAACAAAGGCAACATCATCTTCCTGTTAGAGGCAGAAACTCTGTAAACAGGAAGAAACAGCGAACTGTTCCTTTAAAGGACAAGTTCACAGTTTTTCAGTTCTGTATTAAGACATCGGTCAGGAGCCCAAAGGAACAGTGAAACCTGTTTTTCTTTCTGTAATCATTCCTCCTGTTCATACTGACCATTAGAAGATCCCTTTATAATGTCCTTACAATGGAAGTGATGGGGAATAAAATCCTCAGTCCTCCTTCTGCCCTTATGACCAGTGCTGGAAAGTAACTAAGTACATTTACTCAAGTACTTTACAAAACTGACAAAGATAAACTTCATCTGGAAAAACTGCCTTCAACCATTCAAGCATCTCATTCAAAAAAAAATATTTATGAGGAATGTAATAGTTTCATCTCTCATGTCACTCAGGTGTTGTTTCATTGATGTGATTGTTTTAAACTAAAGATATATGTCTTTACTGTATTGTAATGATATGATATTCAGATCCTTTACTTAAAGCTGTAGTGAAGAACTTTTACATATAAATCAATGTCCGTTACATTTAAGCCAAACGAGTTCACACAGTGCTGATTAAACCTTTCACCACCAGGTAAATCTCTCTGTATTTCACAGTATACAGAGGTTTTAATCTGGTGTCGGGTTTGACATTCCCGCCACGCTGGCCGGATGAAAGCATACTGAGCATGCTCACCAGAGACTTCTGCCGGCCAAGCGGCTAACCTCCGGTTAGCTCTCTGCTAACTTGAATGGGGATCAATGAACGGATCAAATTCTGTTGATTTATGTTGATTTGATTCAACAGAACCATTTTTCTTAAAAACATGAAATACTTGAGTTCGTTAAAGTCTCCTCCACTCAAACATGTGTTTCTTCTTCTTGACTGTGATGTTGTTCTTCTTCTCTGTTTCTCTGAGCTCACTTTAAATCTCAGTTTAACACCTGCAGGATTGATGAGGTCACAACCAGTTTGGAGCCAATCGTGGTCCAGTATGCGACTTACACAAGTGTGATGTGGAAACTTGAAGCCTCCAGTGCAACAAACACTGAGAATGGACTTTACAGTGAAGTAGTTCAACTAAAGATTTTTAAATATTTACAGATTCTGGATGTTTAATGAAGGATGAGATGTCATTTTAAGATTTTTTAACTAATAAATTAATCTTTTCACAGAAAACTGACATCAGACACACATTATTATTCCAAGCAGAGTATTTTTATATTCTTAAAACATGTGCGCAGGATCTTTGAAGTTCAGACATTTAAAGTCAGTTTTGATTTTTTATATTGCTTGTAAAACTATTTTGGGTTTTAGTCAGAGCGACTCAAAAATGATTCTTCTGATCGTGTTTATTGGTCAGATTTTATAGCAAAAATCATCCGTTTTATGAAAGTCAAAGATAGATTGAATTCATGTTGTACGGACACACTGTGAGATACATAATCAAAGTCTAAAAATACATCATGTGATATTTCTAAAGGGACTTTACAACACATCTGATATATGTTTAATAAGTGAGTCTCTTAACAGCAACACTATCTCTGTATTTGAACACTGGTGGAGTTTATTGATCCACAGAGAGCTGCTGAGGCTCAGTGACACCACTGGATCTGATTATTTCAAACATCTTCATTTCTTTTTAAAGCCTAAATGTTCCTGTTTTCATGTTTTTAAAGTGTGAGTGAAGCAAACAGCTCCTCCTCTGACAGGATGTGATGCTGTGAGTGAACAGCAGGTGGCAGCAGACGCTCATGTTTCTGTTCCTCCAACACTTCAGTTTCACACAGTTTATATGTTCAGAGGTGGAAGAAATAAAACGCATCCTTTACTTTAGTAATAGTAGTAAAACTACCATCAAATACTCCTTTACAAGTAAAAGTCCTGCATTCAACAATATATTGAAGCTCTGAGAAATAAAATGTAATGAATAATTAAACAGTTGAGTGTTTCTCTCTGACATGTGGAGGAAAAGTAGAAGGTGTGTCCACCAGTCCTCCCATAACACAGTCTAACCTGTCACAGTATGAATCTAACAGTGGACAGACTGGTTTGATGATGGTGTGTGTATATTCAGTATTTATATGTTGTACATTATTCTATAAAGCTGTTTCTCTCCTGGTTGTTCTGGAAACTTTCATGTACATGAAGGATGATATTAAAATACATTTTGCTTCCATAATCTGCTTTTCTCTTGTTTGTCTCTTTGTGACCAACCTGACTTTCAGACGTTTTCTTCTTCTTACGTCATGTCTTCTACGTGCTGTTTGAACGTTCAGACACTTTCTCTCGCTCTCTCTGTCTTTTTTTTTTTTTTTTCCTTTTTGGAGTTTCACTTCACTTTCTGTTATCGTCGTGTTGCAGCTTCTTTTCTCCGTCTGAAGGTATTTATTGTAACTTTATTCTGTTTGTATTGTGACAGTTCTCACTGTTTGACTCTTGAATGACTCTTTGTTCATCTTGTTAGTTTAGTTCCAGTAGAAACAGCAGAAATCTGTAGTTCAGAACTCTACTAACAGTCAACACAAATCAACACGTGGAAGTTTTCCTCCATTTTAGTGTCTCTGTTCAAAGTGTCCAATAACAGCTGACAGTACTGAGTCAGTGTTCACAGATCAATAACTTCCAACATTTGTCTTCTTTGCGGAGAAAAACAACAACCTGCTCTGTCTGTGTTAGTGACAGCTTTAAGTTCAAATAACTTTGTTATTCACAATAAGAAGAAACACAGAGAACACATTTGCGTCACATGCTGAGTAAACATAGAGTGACAGTCCATAAAAAGTACAAACATAGAAGTAAAAACAGGTAAAAAAAAAAAAATTAAATCTTAATATACAATATACAGAGTGTGTTTGGCAGTGATGGAGGAAGTGGTTAAATCGTGCCGGAGCTCAGAAACATCCGCTTTCAGACTGTGTCTCACGCTGATAGATGTGTAATATTTGCTCCTTTTCTCTGACTTTAATGAACAGCTGTGGCTGTCACACAGCAGCAGCATCCATACTTGTGTCTCCAGACTGGAAGAGGGGCTGTGCGCAATTTACGCATTTGGCTCAGCAGCGGTAACTTCATGAACTATTTAAATCTTCTGATGTGGCGTTGAGACCTTACGATAACACTATTAACTTAAACGCTTTTCTGACAGAAAACAGGTGACCTGTTACACACAGATTCCAAGTTTATACGGTGAAATCAATGAGCTGCCATCAAAGCCCCCCACCTTTATAGTCTCAGGTTGATTTTCTCCCCAACATCTCTCAAAACTGTCCTCTGACTGTGCAACCAGCGAAAGGCTCGTCTTAATCTCCTTCAGTTATTACAGTTCACTCACTGCAAGAAGTCAGGCTCTGCAGACTGTTGTTGGGGCTGCAGCCTGAAAGGACGCCTGCAGACACTACTCAGGGCTGAAAAATGATCCTACTTTCTTGCATGATTGTAAAAAAAGGTATTTTTCATTTATATTTTAATTAATATTCTACTATAAAGCTGCAACAGTCGTGCTAATATGACAAAGTTGTGTTGTGGATGTAAATAAGTCAGTATAAAGTGCTTCAGGT
This sequence comes from Thunnus albacares, assembly GCF_914725855.1. Lineage (NCBI taxonomy): Eukaryota > Metazoa > Chordata > Actinopteri > Scombriformes > Scombridae > Thunnus > Thunnus albacares. Next base: position 33,348,362 of record NC_058115.1, on the reverse strand, counting down.
AACTTGAGGTGGCTCTTCCCAGTGTGTAGTGTGTATTAGGGGGTCAGGTGAAGTACTATGAGTTCAGAGGAGCTGTGAGTTTGGAGTATCTTTCTTCAGACTGAATGTCCTCAGTAATTAGTCTTATGTTGAAGAGCTTTTCAAAGTCCATCAAATAGAAGTAAAAAGTTACCTGATCCCCAAAGAAAGCCAAAGAAAAAGCAACATGAAGTGTTCCCCTCTAGTCTTCAAACCATCCAAAAGCTTCCTGCAAAAACATTTTCATACTCTACTCCTAAACCTCTGTAATATATAAACCTTTTACATTTTATTTTATTTGGTTTCTGTATCATATTTAAACTGTGAAGAAAGTCAGACTGTCTGTTCAGGACTCGTATGACAGCTCTGAACTCGTCAGTTTCATTCATACTGAGTGCTTCTTGCATGAGGCCCATTGTGAGCATTGTGAAAGTGATTTGTTAGCTATGACACTGCAGCTCAAAGTGCCAACAACATGGAAACTGTCAGATGAGTGTATTTAATATTGAAGTGGATGAGCTGCTTTCCTCCAGTTAGAGCTCTGTGTGTTTGTCATGTGACTGAGAGGAATGATGAGAAATAATGTGTTGTGTTTGTGTGAAGGTGTTTCTCTGCTATGGATCAGTGTGAGGACGGAGAGGAGGGAGTCCCTCCCTCTAAAAGCTCTCTGTGTGGGGAACATGACAGCCGGACCAAAGCTCAGAGGTGAGATGAGGATCTCTAACTGTCCATCACTGTTCTCCACTCACATCACTGCATCATTATTCACACTCAAAGCTCTGTAGAGCAGCAGTGCAGACCAGACACTGCTGGACCTGGACCTGGACCTGGACCTGGACCTGGAAATATTTTAAAGAACAATTTACAATGACAAAGTCTTATTAGAAGAGGAACTCCGTTCATACTTCTTCAGAACTTTATTTATACTTCAATGGACTGTTGTCCAAACTGTTAAAGGACATAAATGATGCAAAGACGTCAGTTTTGATGGAAAGCTGAAACAAGCTGAAGCTGTATGTTACTTACTTTATTAGGTCCAGCTGAAGTTCACTCACTGTATTTTACAACAGTAGAATTCATGACAAATGTCTTAACAAACTCAGTTCTGTTTCAGTCGGCATCATGTTTGAAGTCAGTGTGGCAGCAGAGTCTTAATGAAATAAATATGTTTCATAGTTAAGTCATTACTATGATTAATGCACTTTTAGACATGAACATAACTTGTGATTCCATCAGTGACTGTCATTCAGAGTGTGTCAGATCATGTTTATGTTCTGTAAATATTATACCCATCTATGGAAATGTCTGATTCTAAAACTATTTTACTTCACCATGATTCAGGAATAACAATAACATCAGCATCATATGTCAAAGCACATAAATGAACAAAGTCTAATTTAGTTATCAAACTTTGTAAATTCATGTGCATTAAGCCCGATCCTAACCGACATTTAAAATCATCAGGAGTATTATAAATGGCTTTATCACTGTCATGATCTGGATGGGGTAGTATATTACCTGAGAGCAATAACAGCAATGCAATGAAACATCTTTCTTTATATTTTGTGTGTAACAATTTGTTTAGAACACCCCTAGAATTTGAAGAATCACTCTACGATTTAAAAAAACACACTGAGAGACAATAAAATTATCCTGTAAAGTCATTACACTGACCAACCAGGTGAGATTTCCAGGCTCACCTGGTTGTGAATGCTTAGTTTAGAAGGAAAATGAATGAACTACGAAGTCAGTGACAACAGATATTTGAACTAAACTGAATTAAACTAAGAAATTTAGCAAAGTGATTCATAATTTCTACCTGTAGTGCACATTATCTTTGTTTCTATCAGGAGGAATTCAGAAAACCCAGATTTACCTGAATCTGAACACAGCTGTGTGTCCATGAAGAGTGACAGGTCTATGGAACATCCTTTACTCTTCAAAGATGGACTCAATTCTCCTGATCAGAGGTAAGACTGCTAACAAAAAACCAAATGATGTGTTTCTATCAGACTCTCAGTGAGATCTCCAGTCTTTTACCTTATACTGACTCTCTAGGCACCAACGCTCTTTTTCAGCAGCACTCTGCCTCATACTCACATAGTCAAACAGAATACTGGGAGGTGCCCAGTTCAAACAGTCTGATACAAGCAGACACTGAGCAGCTCCACTGGAGAACCTGGAGGTTGTAGCTGCCTTGCTCCAGGGCACTTCAGCAGTGTACAATGAGGGAGGGAGAGCTGTATGAAAGGTTGTTCAGAGCTGTTGGGACTAAACCAAACTAACTGATGAAGCAAAACACTGAGCTGAAAGCTACAAACAGACTGAGCCGTTGATTCTCAGTGGGATCAGCAGGACTAGTAAAGCTTTACCACTACAGGGAGTCATCTGATTCTCTGTTCACATCCAAATGTCACTTAATGGACATTTAGCTTGTGATTGTCTCTGTGTGGACAGACATAATGTGAGCTCATTCTTCATGATTCCTCCACAGAGTGGACCAGGAGAGCTCAGAGGTTCCCATTGGTCAGTCTGCCCAGCAGCATCAAACACACCTGGACTCCATATTTATGGTCTGTACATGTACAACAACTACTTTTACATCTATTCTGTTCACAGTCATCTCCATGCTGCACGTTGTCTGTCCAACATGGATCTGACGTTTGCTTCATGATTTCAGATTGATTGTGTCATTCATATAGTATTCTGTTCCAGCTGCTGGAGGAGAACATTGTCACTTTTGTGAAGAACGAGCTGAAGAAGATGCAGAAGGTTCTAAATTCAGATTACGCAGATTGCTTAGAGAGTCAGAGGGAGGATGATGAGGTGCTGGACGGTGAGGAGGAAGAGCAGAGGAGGAACAGCAGAGAGGCTTTTCTAACGGTCACACTGCACTTCCTGAGGAGAATGAAGCAGGAGGAGCTGGCTGACTGTCTGCAGAGCAGTAAGAGGATTTCTATAAAGATTTAAAATGCTGGATAAATGAGACATTTACTGATGGCTTAAGAGATGGAGGAAAATATGTTCATATATGCATTCTTAAAGTCAAATCAAGATTATTTGTAGAGCACATTATAATACAAAAGCAATTGAAAAAACTTTTCACAGTGATAAAACAGTATAACAGTAAAAATTTGCTTTGAACATAGATACAGGAAGATATTACACACACACACACACAGACTAGTTAAAAGATAAACAAAATAAACATTTTTTTATTCTTAAAACAGGACAGTGTTAGTGAAAACCGCAAATAAGCTGTAGACTCTTCCATACTTCAGAAGCGTCAGCACTAAATAATCTGTTGCATGATTTGGAATTAACTCTGGAAAAGAAGACAGTCTGAAAGCTCTGCCTTGCTGATAAAATGGAAGCATGTCAGATATATATTCAGGGGGCAGTTAGTGCTTTATAGACAAATTCTATAATGGACAGGTAGCCAGTGGAGCACTTAAAAATTTTGAACAGATATAGTCAAACTTTCTAGTTCTAGTCAGGATAAATTTTTGTTGAACTGGAGCCATTGAATGGATTCAGCAGGAAGAGCAGTAAAAAGGACGATACAGTAATTTGGACTGCTGCTGATAAAGCCATGGACAAGAGTTTCTGAATCTGCTTGAGAGATAAAACTAAGATTTTCAGGATATTTCTGAGATGGTAGAAAGATGTTTTGGTGATTTTAGTAATGTGTGAATTAACATGTGGGTCAGCATCAATAATAACTTCCAGGTTTTTGACTTGCTCAGTGATGGAAAAGGACTTGGACTCCAAGTAGGTACAGATGTGCTGCCTCTGTGCTCTTAAACTTTACACTGAGATTTATGTTTCCACTCTGTTCAGATGCAGGATGTTTTGTGACATTCAGAGATTAATATAATTCAGGCAGCTGAACAGTGAATCTAATGTGTTAATGTTATCCGGAGACAGTGAGATGCACAGTTGGGTATGTGGCACTGGGTGTTTGAAAAGACAGGGAAATATTACCCCCCCACCCATGATCCCTATTTTTGAATTCAGTGAAAGCTAAGGTCTCAAAAATGTCATATGAATGATTTGTATTATTCTTTTGTTACGTCTTTTACTGGGATGTGTGGTTATTGTATTCCTACTAAGCACAGCATTGTCAGCAGATGACGCTCTATGCATTGTACTGGGGCATCAGTAGCTGGCGCCAGTAGAGAAGAAGCAGTTGTCAGTACGTGATGAATGAGTTCAACGTATGTACAGGACACCAATTCTTTTTTTTCAGGATGGCAAAATCATGACCCGTCCTACTCTGCCTCTGATTGGCTAGTATTCGTGGCCTCAGTTGGTTGAGTTGGTTAGGTTTAGGCATGAGGAGTGATATTAGTTAGGGTTAGGGTAAGAATATCAGGGAAAGCCAATCAAAGGCAGTGTAAGGTGGGTCATGACTTTGCCATCCTGGGAAAAAAAATATTGCGCATGGGACAGACAGCGTTTCTGACTTAAGCTGTGTCTTCAGGTTTTTAACAGGAAATAAATGTGTTGCACTAGCAACAGCTAGAGCTACGGATCATTCTAGCCTGTGTAACAAGTATCATTTGCATAACTATGATAAATCATCTTGTGTTTGCTGATGAAAGAGCCAAGTGGAAACATACAAATTAAATAGGCAGAGGTCAAAAAATGGACGGTTGCAGGATTTCATACAGTATGTCAAATCTGTTAGATCTGAAATCACCCAGAGAAATTGAAAGTCCAGATAACATTTGAACCATTGTAGTTTCAGTCCTGTGAAGATGCCAGAAACCAGACTGGAATTTATTATACCCTGGTGTAATTGAAGATAGACAATCTTCTTCATTACTTTACTAAGGTTTAAATGGGCCAATAGTTGCTTAAAATAGCAGGGTCAAGACTGTTGTTTTGTAATAAGCCTAATAACAGAGATCTTTAATGAAATAAGAAAAATTCAGTCTGGAGCAAACAGTTAACAATAAGTGTATCATCTGCTAGGTGGCAAAAAACAGACTAGAAGGTTGCAGGAAGTGGATCAAGGGGAGAGGTAGATGATTTAATTTGGCTCACAGTATCAGCAAGCTCCCTGGCAGAGATGTTCAAAGGTAGTTTCACCCCAAGGTATTCTGAAATCATTGGGAGAATGTAATCCTGAAATATTTGCTTTATACTTCATTCACTGATCTTATTTCTTGTGTGTTCATTCAGGGACTCATGCTGGAAGGTGTCAACGTAAACTCAAGTCTAACCTGAAGGAGAAGTTCCAGTGTGTGTTTGAGGGGATTGTTAAAGCAGGAAACCCAACCCCTCTGAATCAGATCTACACAGAGCTCTACATCACAGAGGGAGGGACTGCAGAGGTCAATGAACATGAGGTCAGACAGATTGAAACAGCATCCATGACACCAGACAGACCAGAAACAACAATCAGACCAGAAGACATCTTTAAAACCTCACCTGGAAGAGATGAACCAATAAGAACAGTGATGACAAAGGGAGTGGCTGGCATTGGGAAAACAGTCTTAACACAGAAGTTCACTCTGGACTGGGCTGAAGACAAAGCCAACCAGGACATACACTTCACATTTCCATTCACTTTCAGAGAGCTGAATGTGCTGAAAGAGAAAAAGTACAGCTTTGTGGAACTTGTTCATCATTTCTTTACTGAAACCAAAGAAGCAGGAATCTGCAGGTTTGAAGAGTTCCAGGTTGTGTTCATCTTTGATGGTCTGGATGAGTGTCGACTTCCTCTGGACTTCCACAACAATGAGATCCTGACTGATATTACAGAGTCCACCTCAGTGGATGTACTGCTGACAAACCTTATCAGGGGGAAACTGCTTCCCTCTGCTCGCCTCTGGATAACCACACGACCTGCAGCAGCCAATCAGATCCCTCATGAGTGTGCCGGCATGGTGACAGAGGTCAGAGGGTTCACTGATCTACAGAAGGAGGAGTACTTCAGGAAGAGATTCAGAGATACGAAGCTAGGTAACACAATTATCTCCCACATCAAGACATCACGAAGCCTCCACACCATGTGCCACATGCCAGTCTTCTGCTGGATCACTGCTACAGTTCTGGAGGATGTGTTGAAAAGCAGAGATGGAGGAGAACTGCCTGAGACCCTGACTGAGATGTACATCCACTTCCTGGTGGTTCAGTCCAAACTGAAGAACATCAAGTATGATGGAGGAGCTGAGACAGATCCACACTGGAATCCAGAAAGCAGGAAGATGATTAAGTCTCTGGGAAAACTAGCTTTTGAGCAGCTGCAGAAAGGCAACCTGATCTTCTATGAATCAGACCTGACAGAGTGTGGCATCGATATCAGAGCGGCCTCAGTGTGCTCAGGAGTGTTCACACAGATCTTTAAAGAGGAGAGAGGGCTGTACCAGGATATGGTGTTCTGCTTTGTCCATCTTAGCATTCAGGAGTTTCTGGCTGCTCTTCATGTCCATTTGACATTCACCAACTCTGGAGTAAATCTGCTGGCAAAAGAACAAACAAGATCCAAGAAGTCTGAAACAAGAAAAGACAAATCTGCAGAGACACATCTCTATCAGAGTGCTGTGGACGAGGCCTTACAGAGTCCAAATGGACACCTGGACTTGTTCCTCCGCTTCCTCCTGGGTCTTTCACTGCACACCAATCAGACTCTCTTACGAGGCCTGCTGACACAGACAGGAAGTAGCTCACAGACCAATCAGGAAACAGCTGAGTACATCAAGGAGAAGATCAGTCAGAATCTGTATGCAGAGAGAAGCATCAATCTGTTCCACTGTCTGAATGAACTGAATGATTGTTCTCTAGTGGAAGAGATCCAACAGTACCTGAGTTCAGGAAGTCTCTCCACAGATAATTTGTCTCCTGCTCAGTGGTCAGCTCTGGTCTTCATCTTACTGTCATCAGAAAAAGATCTGGACTTGTTTGAGCTGAAGAAATACTCTGCTTCAGAGGAGGCTCTTCTGAGGCTGCTGCCAGTGGTCAAAGCCTCCAACAAAGCTCTGTAAGTACATAGATAGTTGGATTTATTGAAAAGATCTTTAAAGAGAGCTTTTAAACAGGGAGAAAAATAAACAATTTATTAAATATCTTTTCACATTTATTCTCCAGACTGAGTGGCTGTAACCTCTCAGAGAGAAGTGTCGAAGCTCTGTCCTCAGTTCTCAGCGATCAGTCTTCTAGTCTGAGAGAGCTTGACCTCAGTAAAAACAACCTGCAAGATTGGGGAGTGAAGCTGCTGTCTGCTGGACTAGAGAGTCCACACTTTGCACTGGAAACTCTCAGGTCAGATCATGTTTGTCACTACACAGTTTAAACAGCCTCTCTAATTTCAGTATTTCAGAATCTCATCTTAATCAGGATTTTAAATTTCACAGTGTAGAAAAAGATATCAACTTTGACTGACATAAGAAGCTTATCATGTTTTGATACTATGTGATTTATATAACTGAATTACTGTTTATTCTTGTTACTTGATTATTAACTGTCACATCTCATGCTGGTTTACAACAGAACACCAGAGACTGTAGCCGGTACTTGTCAGAGATTACACATCATCAAAGTTTAGACTTATTTCAATACAAATATTACATGTTGTCTTGTTCATTATTGTCTCTTCAGACTGAGTGACTGTAACATGTCAGAGAGAAGCTGTGTAGCTCTGTCTTCAGTTCTCAGCTCCCAGTCCTCTATTCTGAGAGAGCTGGATGTGAGTAACAACAACCTGCAAGATTCTGGAGTGAAGCTGCTGTCTGCTGGGCTGGAGAGTCCACACTGTACACTTAAAACTCTCAGGTCAGGTTTCATTAACCTGTTTAACTGATCAGCATTTAAACTGTGATTTATATGAGTACATAAACACCTGGGCATTTTCTCTACTCAAATTATTTTTAGGCCAGTTGTATTTAGACCCTACGAAATACTTTATATAACATATTTTTATGAATTTTGTTCTGTCTCTGCTGTTGGAACCTGAAATACCAGAGAGGAATGTTAAGAATCAAAAAGTGAATGAAGAATTGTGTAACTAGCCCAAAGTAAAACAAATATAGACAGTTATTCACTGAACAGTTTTTTTGTTAACAGTTAGTTTAGTTTTTTAATAGTTTTTTTTCTTGTAATTGCAGAGCAGTATCTGTGCTGGGATTATAGTGATTTTTCCTCACAATGGTGATATGACAGTGCACCCCAGCTGTTATGTGGTTAACCATCATTTAATTCTTCTTTTGTTTTAATAACCTTAAAACTCTGGATGATTACTTAAACTGTGTGAGGTAGAGTCAGTGAGTGTAAGTGAAGGAGTCAGAAATGTTTCCTTACTGTTAGTTTTTACTTTTATTTCAATAGCGTTCAGTCCTTATATGCCACATTAGTTGGGATTCCTGTTCTGTATTCGACTGTGAGTGTCTGAGACAGTCATTTACCTCTGTGTCGTGTTGGAGGCTTGATGTTCATACAAAGTGTAGTCAGTCTGTCACCTTCAGCTCTTCATCTAATCAGCTCACTGTGGCTGCTTCTTCTTTTACTATTCTTTTATTTAGACCTATTTTTATGCAGTGAAGAGTTAGCAGTCGCTAACATCATGTTTACTAAAGTTACAGGAAGCTGTAGAGGTGCTTCACAATAAGAGCCTTACAGTGGTTGGCCATTTGAAATGAGAAGTAGTGACTGGAAATGTTCATTTTAACTGTAAAGATTACAGAAGCACATTTGTAATGACAGTAATAAAGACACTACATTCCAGTCCTGCAGTGATCTCAGATAATGTGATGTGTGTTGTTTTGTGTGTCTGCAGGCTGTCAGGATGTCTGATCACAGAGGAGGGCTGTGCTTCTCTGGCCTCAGCTCTAAGCTCCAACCCCTATCATCTGAGAGAGCTGGACCTGAGCTACAATCATCCAGGAGAGATAGGACAGAAGCTGCTGTCTGCTGGACTGGAGGATCCAAACTGGTCACTGGACACTCTCAGGTATGGACAGACAGGCGGACACACTCGGGTACGGACAGACAGTTGGACGTAAAATGAAACACAGAATGCTGCAGTGAACTCACCTCAAACACTTCACACTGCAGTTGACTGTCAGCTGTAACCATCATGTAAGAATGTTCCACACGTGTGTGAGAGAACATAACTTGTCAGTAGTCCAAAGATTGTTCAGGAAAGACAAACAGAAACAGGCGGTTTATCATTTTCATGTTGGTGTGAATCAGTTTAAACAGTCCTGTCATCTGTTCAGAATACAAACTGCTGAGTCTCAAAAGAAAAAGTGTCGATGTGATTTGACTTTGAGACGCCTGTTTTTGATTGGCTAAATGTAGCTGCTATTGATAGTTGTCATGTGTAGCTCACCGACACTCAGCTGATTGATATTTGTGTTGCCTGGCAATAGCAAAGCACTTCAGTGTGATCAGGAGATCAGAGCTGCATGGGAAACATATAGCTGACTTGTTATAGAGTGATGTCATGTCCATGTTTGCATGCTGAAAGAGAACGTGCTGCTCTAACCCCCCTCCTCCTTTCAGGCTGCAGCCTGCTGGAGTTCGATGGTTGACACCAGGTCTGAGGAAGTGTAAGTGTGTTTTTCATTTGATTCATGAAAACAAAGCAAACTTCAAACTGTGACATCACTCATTAACATCTTACTGAGAATAAAGATGATGTAATCATCAAACAGATGATAGATCATTAACTACAGCTGTATTGTGTCTCATTCTCTCCATCAGATTTTTGTGAACTCACAGTGGATCCAAACACAGTAAACAGAAAACTCAAACTGTCCGACAACAACATGAAGGTGACACATGTGAGAGAGAATCAGCCATATCCTGATCATCCAGACAGATTTGATGACCAGCTTCAGCTGCTGTGTAGAAATGATCTGACTGGTCGCTCTTACTGGGAGGTTGAGTGGAGTGGAGAGGTGGTTTTTGTATCAGTGACTTACAGAGGAATCAGAAGGAAAGGAGAAAGTGATGACTGTATGTTTGGAAGGAATGATCAGTCCTGGAGTCTGGACTGCATTGATGGTCGTTACTCTGTCTGTCACAATAACAGAGTAACATCCATCATCTCCTCCTCCTCTGTCTCTAACAGAGTAGCAGTTTATGTGGACTATCCTGCTGGCACTCTGTCCTTCTACAGAGTCTCCTCTGACACACTAATCCACCTCCACACCTTCAACACCACATTCACTCAGCCTCTGTGTCCTGGGTTTAGGTTTGGGCTCTCGCCTGGCGCCTCAGCTTCTCTGTGTCCTCTGTAGGGGGGAGAGTCTCCTCCTGTTAGAGAAACTTTCTCACTGCTGACCAGATAGTTCAGTCTGTACAGGATCACACACAGCTGATGGTATTTAGTACCACCATGATCTCTCACTGCTTGTAAATGTAAACATGGTTTCCACATAATTGACAGTTTGTTTGTAAAATGAATCAAATGATAAACTGAGTCCAGTTGTTGTTTTCTGTTGTTAGTGTATTAGAAAGGCTTGAACTGTAATGGGAATAATGGGAATGGGATCTTCACAATGTTTAGTTGTAGTTCTTATAATAGTTTCATAGTAACTGTGTTACCTGATTCCTTCACTTATTTAGAGATCACATGACAAATGATGGTCAGAGCAACAGGCCTCCCATTGGCTGGTTAAATGAACACCTCTAATGGTGAAGGCTGAGGCTCAGCAGCTGGAGTGTGGCTGCTTTTATGCTGCATTCATATCATATTGGAATTATGCTAATTATGAGATTCTGACTTGTAAATAGAATTCAGGTCAACATTCAAGTGGTAATTGTGAAGTGGAAAAGCTGAAAGCTCTGATATTTACTGGATATGGTGGATTATTGTCAATAACAGTATTTTTGAGCCTCAGTCCACCAACTTTGTAATCATGCAGCCGTCTTGATTTGTTCTGTGACATGAACACTCACAAGTTGTAAACATGGGAATCTTTCTCGCCTCTACCATCCATCCCACATGATGTGAACACAGCATTAGAGATGAGAAGTCCATGAGCTGTTGTGTGTTTTTGACATACAGTAAAGATTTAGTTTCTCTCTGGAGTGTTTATTTAGGTCCTGTGTAAAGAATAAAGTTCACGATGATCAGAAGGTGATGTTAGTTTTCTCCATTTATTTTTGTGTGTGTGCATGTTAATTCATATCTAATTTCATATAGTAGATTGAAGGTATTTTTGAGTTATACTAGTGCTCATAGTTTTAGGACTGTTTAAAGTGTCACTTTAATGTGTTTAACTCACATTCAGTCTGACAGCTGTTGTTCATTGACTGTTTCTAAATAAGTTCTGTATCATCAGTACTCAGCTGTCATGTCTGATTAACGCCACCAGGTGTCACTGTTTATTCCTTTGGTTTGATTTGTGGAATATAGTTGGTATTGAAGGGAGGTTTTATGTTGTTGGTTTCATTGTCTGTGTAAATATTCATTTAAATAATGGTTTTAAATGGTTTTCACTGTGGTATTATTACTATCACCATAACCATTACTGTTGAATTATTTAGTTTTAGTCACTTTTGTATTTCCTCTGTTTTTTCTATAGAGCCACACAAACGCTCATCATCAACTTTATGATTCAAGATGTTAATAATGTCTGTCTGCAAATACTTTTACTACTTATCGTCATTAATATTTCTGTCCCAGTGATTTCTAACAAGCCCACATTGATGAAGATAATTGTGAAATTAATACTGACAGAGGTGTGATGATAAATGCTGATGAATATTAGCGCCCTCTGGTGGCCAGAGTGACAAACTACAACACCATCCTGCACTGTTCAGGAGTTTGTGAAATGATGTTCAGAAATCATTCAAAGTCTTTTGGCTCTTTGTACATCCATGAAGATGTTTGTGAATGTGTTTTTGTAAATGATGATGATATCTGAATAAATGTGTAAATATCAGTAGATTCAAAGCTAAAACCTATGTGAACCTCAGCACTCAAGTTCCCAAACAATATAAGTTACAGGTGCTCATTTTCTCAGCTGGTCTGAGACCTCTCAGGGGTTTTTATTCAATTACATTTTGGACTCTTCATTCATATCATATCTTTCACCACACTGCAATTTTTCCTTCTTTTTATTCAATTTGGTCTTATTTCTATTTAATTCTTTTAAATAACTTATCAATAGCTATTTCTAAAATCCTGGCTATTTTTCTTCACCACAATTAATTCCTGGCAGTGTGGAGGACATTTGGGAAGATTTAGTTCTTCATGTTTAATAAAATGTACAAATTATAGTATATAATTGGATAATTACATTCATAAATAAAATAATAAAAATCTAAATAATGATGCATATTATTAATGTTGTATTCTGAGTATCTCTAAAATCCTGGCTACAGCCCTGAATATATACACCAAAATAATGTATGGAGCAAACAATGGAGCAAAATGAATACGTAACCAAGGAAACAATCCAAAAGAAGAATCCAGTTGGATGCATGGACAGGTGTTTACTCCTGAGAGAGAGAGTCACAATATATTCAGTTTAAAATCTGTAAAAGAAGAGTAAGATCTGCAGTGTGCAGGTTGTTCTGCTCTGTGACATTTACTGACAAAGATCTCAAACATTGCTGTTTCTATTTCTTCAATGTTTTAAATTTGTTCGTGCAGATTTATACATTTCTTTAACATTCTAGCAATATTTCATAGTGTAAGGCTCGAAGGGGCCACAGCTGGGGACCCTGCGGGTTGTTGTTGCTGTTGTTGCTTCAGCTGTCTGTAGACTTACATGCAAGTGATTTGACTTTCAAGGGTATTTAGTGGCTGTTGTTAATTGAAACTCACTGTAGTCCTCACTGTTAGTAGTCAGTTACACAATAGTGTGTTGAGTAGTATGTCATCCATTTTGCAGTTTACAGCAAAAATCTGTAAATATGCCACTTGTAAAAACTCTGCTAAAAGCAGTGTAAATTAACAGTAATGTGGCATACTTACAGATTTGTACCATAAAGAGCAAAATGTACAGCTCAACACAAAATTGTGTAACCGACAACCAACAGTGAGGACTACAGTGAGTTTCAATTAACAACAACTACTGAAAACTCTCTAAGTCAAATCACTTGCATGTAAGTCTACAGTCTATTGGCAGAAACAAATGTTGCATGAGTGAGGCTAACCCTCATAGAAGACTGTGTGCAATAGACTGTGTTTTTGTGTGTGCTATATGTGTGTTTTTATAAGGTAATGATTATTAAAATTATGTTTTTGTAAGCCGTTTTCACAGGATCCTATTTGTTTGTACAGTATCAAACCAATATTTTTACCAGGAATTTACTGTAAATAGATGAGATAATCACATACAATTAAAGCCTAAAGCTCTCAAGATACCATTAATGGGTGTTGAAGGAGGATAATTTGAATATAATTTTACATCATTTTTTTATGTTTTACATCCAGAAATGTGTGCTTTGATGGGACAGTCTTAAGGATAAACTGGATAATTATATAAATTTACAAAAGAATACTGTATAAAACAAGCCATTATTTAAATTAGGTAATTTTAAGGTATTTCTGCAACGTTTTTCATTTTTTGTGCACATTTATACATTTATACAGAATGCTAAATAAATGTAGCATTCTAGCAATATTTCATTTTTTTTTGTTTTTATTTTACAACAGTTGGACTGTAAAAATGCAGATAATATCTACAGTAAATATCTGTATTTTTTAAAAAATTCTTTGTAGAATAACTAAAGGTTTTTTATGCCGTTATTTGATGGTAAGAGTTTTTTTTTACTTTTTTAACTTTAACATAAAATTAAAATTAATTTAAATTTAACATAAAATTTAAAGTAAAAAAAAAACTGAAAGTTGCCTTAATTTTACAATTGTGATTAATTTACAGATTACAGCCTTTATTTTATCATGAATATTTTTAATAAAAATAATTTACAGTGTTTTTATGGCATTTACACTTAATGTAGAAAAAATTTTAAAAAACTGAAATAATACAGTAAATTTCTGTGAAATATTTTTTTTTTTTTACATGTGCCCCAAATGATTTATACCTTGACACTGCCATGTATTATCCGTCAGTGTTCTGCCTCCAGGAAATTAATAGGGGGTTATTCCATATAGTGCATGATAGTAAAGATGCCCCAACGAAGGCTAAATGTTTTTGTAAGGATTTAACTACCTCACAGGAAAACTGAATTAAAGGGTTGTCTGTTTTCAAGTTGATTTTAGGGTAAAACCAAAATGATGATAGAGACAGTCAGCTCAACATGTGTCTTGTTTTTGAACTTTGTTGATTGTGTCAGGTTCTATGTTTAAAACAACAGCTTTATTGACTCTGTGCTGTCTGCATGCAAATAAATTATGCTTAGTCATTGTTACAGCCCTGGTGCTGTGCACCTGTATTTGTCTTCTTTTCTCATTCTCTTTAGATGCACCCTCCCCCCTGTTTTTACAGAGTGAGCATAGGTGTGCTCAGTCATCAGCTCACCTGCCTTTAAAAGCCTGAGTACAGTTCCAGTCTGGGCAGCGTGTCTCACTTGACAGCTTTGATGTGTCGACCACATGTGTGGTTTCTGTACTGATTTGGTAAGATTACTCCTTACTTGTAGGGAGGGTGAATTTGATTCCTGGTCTGACTTTATGTAACTGTGTTTGTGTTTCGTAGGTTGACCGGCTTCTCTGGGGCTCGTTTTTTTGTTGTTTTATTTTGTTCACACATTTATATTGTATAATAAATTCTCTCATTTTTTTTATACATCTCAGTTTCCCACTCGTCCTTATCTGGGTAATTCTTTATTGTTACTTCCCTCATCCCCTACACCTTTTCGGGGATGTAACACTCATTATCAGTTCTGTCTAAAAGTGACACCAATAAAGATCACTGATAAAGATCATTCTGATATTAAAGCTATTTCTGTAGCATTTAATTACAGATTTTAATCTGAGTTTGATGATTGGAACCTGTCTGTATCTTTAAGTTGAAGGCAGTTAGGTGCCGGGTGATGACTGCCTGTAAGATTGCAGATCGCTGTTTTTTTTTTCAAGTTTGTTCAAGAAAATCCATGAATGTTTTAACTTTTTCATTGTTATTCTCATAATTTACTGAGCTCTTCCCCTGATAGGTCTTTGTGCTGTCTCTCCGTGGACTCGATGTTTTGTACTTAGTTACTTTCCACTACTGGAGGTAGTATTTATAAGCTGTGATGAAATTTGACACGTGTTGTGTTATCTGTCAACAAACATAAAAATACGTAAATGTGAACTATATCATAAATTTACAGTGTAATTTTACTGTGTGTGAGGACAAAGTAAAAAAAAATTAAATGAATTATTAAACATTCATTTTAGGTCAACTGTCAATGAATAAAAAGGCATTTATATACATTTAAAGACGCAAGCTTCTCTGGCAAAAATAGACCTAACATGTGGCGAGAAGAGCAGTAAGTAGAAAAGTAGTCACACACAACAAATACAAACAGACTGACACAAAAAGATATTTTTTAGCATCAGGTTTATATAAATATTGAATATTGTACAAATACATGGTACCGTTGTCTCTTGAAAATAAAATCAGTACGACATCATGGTCTGTAAATGTCTAAACCCATCACTCATGGCCCTTTAAAACCCCCCACAGCGCCCTCTGGAGGCCGACCAGTACATTACAACAACAGAGAACCAGACTGTCGGCAGCCCTCTACGTTTACACAAAGTAACCAAGACTGTAACAGAACCAGAAAAACAGAGTTTTCTACAGGAACGATGTATGTTGACAGATTCAGAAGAACTCTGGGTTGAAGATCTATTTAAGGGGTGTTTCAGTGATTCTTGAGATCTTTTTGGTGGTGTAAGGAGCCAAAATTCTGCATTTTTATAAGGTAAAATTGTATAAAACCTATAATAATAATAATAATAATAATAATAATAATTCATTTAATTTGTACTGCACTTTTCATTTGCAAAACTTCTGTTTCAGTTTTTCTGAAAGCTGAAACATATTAGAGGAACCCACCAACAAGAACAAATATTTTTGTGGTAATGGAGAGCAACTTTTTAAACACCAACCAATTTGTGCATATTCCAAAAATTTAAAAGGAAAAAAAAAAATCAAATCTTAATTTTCAACCCAGCAATCTTGAGCCCTGAGTGTCTGCAGGTGTAAATTAACAAGTAAGGGACGTCTTTCTTTTGTAGATTTATAAGATGTGACAGTATATTTCTGGTATTTATCGTTGAGTAACCAGCAGTTTGTAGAGGCTGTGAAGAATTTAAGTGTCCGTCCGTCCATGTAAGTGTTAGAATGTAAAAATAAGTTAATTGTGACTGAGGTTTAAAACCGTTTATAACGTTTTTCAAATCTTAAATATAATTTTCATAATAGAAATACTTAAAACACTGTCCTGTGTCTCTGGGCTCTTTTTTTTTAACCAGTTGGATCTGAAATAAATTCCCAGATTTTTACTTTTGCAGACATTGATGAGCTTAACATTTCCAGCCTGACAAAAACAAAAAATTCTGATGGATAAAATTGAAAATTTTATGCAAGAAAACGAAGTATTAGCTAAACATAATTCTCCTGACGTTTGAGATCTAATCACTCCTGAAAATGGATCAGACAGCTATGAAGCAGTTCATTTATAAAAACTAAGACATAAAAGTTTTGAACAAAATAAAAAAATAAAAATTAAAAAAAAGCATTAAAAGGATATTTCTCAAAAATAAATATATTGGCATCAGGTTTTCCTCTGAGCTGTAATAACTGAGTTTGCTGAATCTTTACGACTACAGGCTCAGTCATCGGCACCTCTCTTCTCATTGAGCTCTCGTTGGTTCCTCTAATTTTAATTCTTCCCTTTAATTTCAAATTTTAGTTTGAGGATAAACATCCCTCCAGCAGGAAGTAATCAGTAGATAAAAGGTTTTATTTCAGAAACATGAAGTACCTCTTAATGTTATTTAAATAACTTTTGATGCCTTTGAGAATCACTATCAGGATGGATTTTGATTAAGACTTCTGATTAACACCTTCTGTAGCAGAGAAACAGTGGAGTCACTTGTCAAATCAAAAATGTTAAAAAAGTTAAAGAATTGGGATCCAGATGTAAATAAAAGTGTCTTAAATCTCATCTGCATTTTATCAGATCTGAGTCACTTGAAATAAAAAGTATAAATGGCTCCAAAGACGTCTCAGTCCGGCACTTCTCAGTCAAAAATGTGCATTTTTTTTTAAAATATGAAACCAGTTACGCTGATATTACTAGACCATCTCAGCATCATCATCATCATCTGATTCAGCTCAGTTCAGTTTGGCTCAGTTTACTTTGTAGAGGGACTTTCTGTAAAAACAAAATAAAACGCACACTTCCTGCTTTTCCCCGCCACATTAAGAAGAGTTTAAATCAGATTTAGACCTCACTGTAACACTGTAACACTGTCAGCAGGAAAATAAAAACATCATGAGATATTTTTGAAGCTTTAGTAGTCAGAGTTTTGTGAAATACTTTTTGTTTTTTTTTTAAGGAGTTTGAGATGTGATCCTTCTATCCGACATGGATCAAAGTGAAAGTGAACCTTTCTCTGGTGTTACAGTGTGATGTGTATTTGGCAGATGTTTAAGATATCAGGTGAAGCATGCTTCGTTAGCATCGGCGTCCCTCCGCCATCTCTGCTCCTTTTGCACAAGCCCAGAATATAAAATATAGACTTTTAAGTTTGCATTCACACCATGCCCGCACATACCAAAAAAAAAAAAAATAATGACATAAAATTTAACAGCTGATTTTGGCCATGCTCCTCTATTTAGTTCAGTTCAGCTTGGTCTGGTTTGGCTCAGAAAAAAACAGCTGAGTAACAGTCCGTCTCCGTCTGCTCCGCTGAGGTGGATTTTCCAGTTCAGTTCTGCTGTTGGTGAGAAAACAACACGTGTCGGAGACTGAACCGACCAGCCTGACAGTCCAGTGACCGTCGTCAGAAGGTTTTAGTCCACTGTGATGTTTTATTGGCTTGTGAAACAGCAGTTTTATTGTCGATGTACCTGAAAAGAGGGAAATGTAGTTTGTTTAATCCTCAGGGGATATTAAACTAAAGATTTGTACCAGTAAAGCAACAGTTGATTTCTTCATCTCCGCTCGGTGCAGCTGCAGATCTGTCAGTGCTTTTCAGTAAAAAAAACAAACAAAAAAAACAAGATAAAAGTCGCTCTGCACAAACCGGAAACAAAAAAACCTATTAAAGCCTCTCGAAGCCGAACGAAGCCAGATCTCCGTCCTGCGTCTGTCCTCTAACTCAGAAGACACCAGGGTGTCTGGTTCTGGTCGCACTCCAGTTTGGTGTTGATGACGGTGCAGGGAGCGCCGCTGATCGTCAGCTCCTGTCGGGACTCCACCAGGTAACGAAGGTTCGTCAGTCCGCCCTCCGGATCCACCTTAAACTGCTCCTGCAGGGAGAAGCGAAAAGGTTTTATGGGTTAACGCTGACAGTTTTCAACAGTGTTAGTGGAGGTTTCATCTCTGTTTCATCATCATCTATTACTGTATTACCCCGAAAATAAGACAATCAGAGCTGCAACGAGTAGTCGATGAATCAATTACATGATCGACAGCAACCATTTTGATCATTTAGGATCTTTTTTTAAGCAAAAATGCCCAAAATGTGGTCTTACATGACAGAAAACTGAATATCTTATATTCCAGAGTTGATTATTCAGTGAAGATTTGCTGCTTTTCTCTGTTTTACATGATATTTATATTTTTATATATTTTTTTGTTTTTTGGATTTATGTTTTTGACTGTTTTGTCAGACATGACAGCTGAAGATGACACTTTAAACTCTGGGACGTTTTTTCACTAATGTTCATCGACTAAATTATTCATCAGTTGATAGAAAAATAATCTGTTGGATGTTTAGTTATAAAGTTCAGGAAGTCTTCTGCACTCGATGCTCCACTTTTCTTTCTTTCTTTTTTTAATCATCGATACTTCAAAAACAAGATTTTTATACAAAATATCAGTTACTACTTGTGAAAACATATAAGACACTTCATGGTTGAAGGAGCAGGGAGAAGAAAAAAGATCTTATATAAACCTGCCTTCTTCTAAAAATATCATAAATGTTCTGCAGCACTTTCAACAATCATCTGAGTCACTTGTGCACATAATAATAATAACAATAATAATAATAATAACACTCACATGCAGACTGAAAATAAACATTTAGTTCATATTGTCCAAATACTGGAGGAGTTACAGGATGTGGTTTTTAAAATAGTTTAAGTCTTTATGTGTTGAAGTTTTTTTCTAAAAGCCTGCAGATTTACAGTCGACTGGGTTTTCTTTATCTCTGAATGTGACGGTAACGGACGACGTCTGCACCTGTTTCTGCGCTGCGACTCTCTTCTGGTCTCTCTTCCTCCAGGCCGGGTCGTGGATGTGCATGAAGGTTTTATATCCTGTAGTGATGCCGCTCGGTCTGAACAGCTGCAGAGAAGAAAAACACACAAGAAGCAACAAAGAATCAACAACCTTTCACTTATTATTATTATTATTATTATTATTATTATTATTATTGTTTGTAATTCACAGTATTTTTGACTGATATGCAAAACTTTCTCTCTAGATAAAAACTGGTCACATGATTGGATAACAATGTTTGCTTTTTAATCCAACTATTTATATAACAATTTTTTGCCAAATTCCTTTTATATTTATATATGAAATGAAACGGACCAATAGAAAAACAAACTTGACCTTTTTTCTAATTGATAATAAACTCTAATATAATTCTCTAGTAAAGCTGCAAAATAAAAAAGGAACAAACCAGTTTTAAAACATAAAATTATTGATTAATGTTACCTGGTTATTAATTTTAATCCCTTAATTTATTTTTTCCTCCTCTTGTGTATTAATTTGTTTTTATTGAATGTTAAAAGCTTCTTGAATGATCCTGAATTCTCACTTTGTTTCCTCTTTTTGTTCTTGTTTATATTTTACATCGTTTTCCTCAATTTGACTGTTATGAATAAAGAATTAACAACCATCAGGACAGATATTGATCATGTTTACTTATCAGACACTGATCTATCTGATCAAAGGGTAAAGGTGGGTATTGATAACTGGTTCCCAGTAAAATACCCAGACGAATCAGTTATTGAAGCTTTTATCTGTCATCACTCTTTTCATGATCACAGATCAATAGAAAGCGTCTCTGTCTGTGGTTCAATGACGTCATCAGCAGATGAGATCAGCTGCTGCAGATAAACGTTGATGAAATGAGACGTGAGTGAGTTCTCTGTCAACGCGTCTGTAATTCACACAAAGATTGTTTGTGAGTAAAGACGCGTCACTCTGTATCACCGACCTGATCAGCTGATCGCCTCACGTCAGTTCGACTCTGATCAGCTGATCGGCTTCGGTTTCTGCAGCTGTTGACTCGATGTGTCAAACATTTCATCTACATCTCATATATGATGACGTTCTGTCCGGTTTCTGCTTCTCAGACGACAAAAGTTTGAGTTTCTTGTAAATGTTGAAGGTAAAACTTCAGTTTGATAAAATATTATCACGTCTCATCTCTGTCAGAGACTGAAATATAAATCAAACAGCCGGTTTAAACTTAAATTTCTTGACAAAAACAATAATCTCTGTTTGATCAGACATTGATGACTCATCGTTTTATCTGCTCTTATGTCAGTAAAGCACTTTGTAAACCTGTTTTTGAAAGGTTCTTTATGATTAAAGCTTATTATTATTATTATTATTATTATTATCTTCACCTGTTTAATGATTATTATATTTTCAGTTCAGTCAGATGTTCTTTGGATTCAGATATGAGCAAACGTTTTCAATTGAGTTAATTAATTTATCTCTTTAACTTGAGTAATATTAACTATTTTTTTAGGGTTATGAATACAAACATTATTATTATATATTATTATATTCATGATTTATCAATCTTTTGGTCTATAAAAGCGTCAGCAAAGAGTGAAAAATGTTGATTATAATGTCCTGAAGATATTCACTTTACTGTCATGTGACAATCTAGAAGAAACATTTTGTATTTTTTTAGTTGCAGCCTTAAATGTAATTAAATGAATTTAAAGTTAACTTGTGTGTTGATGTCTGAGACGTTTACCTGAAGTTCAGCTTTCCTCAGTCTCCTGTAGAACTCGTCGTCCTCTCTGCCCCAACCCCAGAACCGGTTCGACATCCCGTTACACTGCAAAAAAAAAAAAAACACACCGTTCATTCAGTCTTATTTTCTCTTTCTCAGCCAATAAAATCTTAATGAATCGTCAGCTGAGGTTTAGCTGTGAGGCTGTTCTGACAGCATGGTGAGTACCATGTAGTAATGCTTCTTGGTGAGCAGCAGGATTCCTCCTACGTAGGTCTTGTAGTGATACAGCGGGTGCAGTTCGGGCGAGGCCACGTGGAAAGGTCCGTCCTCCGGGAAACCGTAATCCAGAGCTTCGTTCAGAGGCAGCAGGTCCACGTCGTGCATGGCCAGGTAGTCGGTGTCGTTACCGCTCTCCATGTAGCCGACGTTGATCAGAGACGCTCGGTTGAATCTGAACGACGAGGGGGAAGAAAAAACACTTCACGTTAGGTTTGGATTTCTCTGTTAAACTGGACAAACGATGTGGATTAAGTTTGATGCCTCAGATTAACTTTAGAACCAGTTTGATGTTTCTATCAGATCGGTTGCGGTTCGATGTTCATGACGTCTGATTAATCACCAGATCGATCAATCATCTGCCTGAAATTTCAGGCGAGTCAGAAATTTTATTGTCTGTCTGCAGTTTGAGCCATAAAAACAAATAGTTTAAACTACTGATGCAACTAAAAATCATTTTTATCTTATTGTTTATCAATTAATTATTTTTCTGATTTATTGCGTTTTTTGTTTGCTCCATAAAACACCAAATAAATGTTAGAAGTTCCACCAACACAAGCCGACGTCTAGAGCTGCAAATAACTATTATTTTCATTATAGATTCATCTGCCGATTATTTTTTTTGAGTAATTAATTCATTGTTTTGTCTATAAAATGTCGGAAAATATTGAAAAATGTGACGGACATTTTTCTGTATGTGATGTTGATAGAAAAATCCATGTATTAGTCCAGTAGGTACGGTCATATGTATGTATATATTTGGCGGCAGGGTCTTGAGGGGAACAACTATGACAGTTATATGGACGTCATGGTCATCATGTGGAAGGGAGAGATCTGTAAACAACTAAAGGTGCCTCCAAAGGGCATCAAGGCCGTCAACATATACCCCTGAATTACATATGTTCTGTTTGAATTAAAGAGACACTTGACTTCAACCGACCTCAGTCTATTGATAATTTATCCATCGGATGTAACGACTAAAATGTTTTATTTTGTTGGACCGACAGTCCATCGATCGACTAATCGATTAATTGTTGCAGCTCTAGTGTCGTCTTCAAATGTCTTGTTTAGTCCAAAACTCAAAGAGATTCAGTTCACAGTGACAGAAAACAGAGAAAAGCAGAAAATCTAAAACATTTTTGTTTGTTAAATAAAAATAAATTGTTGTCAATTTATCTTCTGATCAATTAATCGACTGTTTTTGCACTAGTGATACATGAAGGAGCAGAGGATGAAAGATGGTGATGATGAGGATGAGGATGGAGATCCTCTTCTGTAGAAACAAACAACATCTTAGCGGTAAAAATTTAATAAACCAGAAATGTTGATTAATTTATTGCTGCTAAATCAACAGCAATGAATTATCTGTATTTGTCTTTATTTGGCACTGATCCAACAAACCAGATCAAGTTCCGACATCAGATCTGTCCTGACCTGTAGTGATCCACCTGGTTGATGATCATGATCTTGTGGCGGATCTTCTTCTTGTTGAGGAACGTGTGCATGAAGGGAACGAACTGCAGCAGCTCCTCGAAGCGCTCTCTGAACGGGACGATGATGGCCAGTTTGTGAGGACCCCAGGAGGGGTCGTCCGCCGCGGACGCCCGACTGTCAGCCGGGCAGGGCGGCGGCGGCTGCTGCTGCTGGAGGCGTCCGTCGTTGTGCATGGAGGCCGACATCTCGCCTGAACAGCTGAGCTGCAGCCAGAGCAGAGAGACGAGCACCAGCACCATGCAGAGACCGAACAGCTTGTAGATCGTACATTTCCCCGACAGGAACCTGCTGACGCACAGAGCAGAACGCCGTCAGAACAGCTGAACATGCAGAGCAGTGACATGCAAACAACTCCATATATGTCGAGGCAATACACGCTAGAGCTGCAAGAACTAGTCATTTAATCAATTAGTCAATCAACGGATAATTAAACCGGCAACTATTTTATAATCAGATAATCGTTCTACTTATATTTAAAGCAAAAAGGTCAAATATTTGCTGGTTGCAGACATGTTTTTCTTGCTGTAATCATTCCTCCTGTTCATACTGACCATTAGAAGATCCCTTCATAATGACCTTACAATGGAAGTGATGGAAGACAAAATGTTTATCTGAAGCTAATATGAAGCTTCAGCGTCCAAATGAGTCAAATCAAGTAGATATCTTTCAACGTTACAGTCTTTTTAGTGCTTAAGTCCCTCTTTTTGTTACTATACTTCCACCTGCAGCAGAAAACATTCACATTTAAGAAGCTGGAATCAAAGAATTTTGAATCAGAAAACGACGATGAATCGATTAACAAAACAGTCGGCGATTAATTTTCTGTCGATCGACTAATCGTTGCAGCTCTAAAACAAATTTCACAGCAATCCATCCAATGATTGTTAGCTATATATTTCAATAAAGAACTATATAAAGTCGAGCTCACGGTGGCGCTGGAGGGAAAGTCAGAGTATCGTCCTCTGAGGAACATGAATGTTAGAACTAAATTCACAACAATCCATCCGGTAGCTGTTTATATGTATAACAGCAGAGCGGAGCCTCACATGCATCACACAGTGAACCAGAGTCAAACTCAACAACAAGCAGACGTTCCCAAACTGCGTCTCATCTGGAGCTGCAATGATTAATCGACAAGTCGTCAACTAGTAAATTTATCACCAACTATTTTGATAATTGATTTATCGTTTTGAGTCATAAGATTCTCTGATTTCAGTTTCTCAAATGTGAATATTTTCTGGTTTCTTTAGTCTCTGTGACAGTAAACTGAAGATCTTTGTGGACAAAACGAGACATTTGAGGACGACGTCTTAGACATTGAGAATTATTTTTCACCATTTTGTGACATTTTATGGACCAAACAACTAATCCATTAACCAGGAAAATAATCAACAGATGAATCATTAATGAAAACAACAGTTAGTTGCAGCTCTAGTTGACTGACTAATCAATTAAGCGTTGCAGCTCTAAACATTGGTGTTAAATTAGGTTATTAAAGAATAGTGGCAAAGATATAAACACTTTATAGTTATAAAGTAAATACCATTAATAATAAGAGCATATTTTTAACAGTAAACTTCAATTTGCAAACAACTATAATCAGAAATGTAAATAAGCGCAGCCAGTAAATCTGTTTACAAAAAACTAGTGACTTCAAGGACCTCAGGTTGTCCCTGGACCACAGTTTGGGAACCACTGGTTCAGTTCCTACTTACTTGTTCCTGTCTTCATGATGAGGAACTTTTGAGGTCTCATTTCTTGAAATGTCAAGACAGTGAGTTACTTTTAAAAGGTTTCATTTCACTTTTTATCTAGTGAACAAACTGAACATCGACAACACCTGAACTCAGTGGTGGAAGAAGCATTCAGATCCTTTACTGCAGTAAAAGTACATCAGTATTATGAGCTTGATGTAGTTAAAGTATTGCAGTAAAAGTACATAAGTATTATGAGCTTGATGTAGTTAAAGTATTGCAGTAAAAGTACATAAGTATTATGAGCTTGATGTAGTTAAAGTATTGCAGTAAAAGTACATAAGTATTATGAGCTTGATGTAGTTAAAGTATTGCAGTAAAAGTACATAAGTATTATGAGCTTGATGTAGTTAAAGTATTGCAGTAAAAGTAGTGGTTTGGTCCCTCTGACTGATATATTATTATATATGACATCATTAGATTATTAATAGTGAAGCATCAGTGTTAGAGCAGCATGTTACTGTTGTAGCTGCTGGAGGTGGAGCTAGTTTACACTACTTTATATACAGTTAGCTAGTTTAGTCTAGCGGTTCCCAACCTAGGGGTCGGGCCCCTCCAAAGGGTCAGCAGATAAATCTGAGGGGTGGTGAGATGATTAATGGGAGAGGAAAGACGAAGAAGTTCTGATACACAAATCTGTTTTCAGTTTATGGACTTTTTCTCTAATCTTTGATTTTTGCTGAAATATTGGATCATTTGAACATTTATTGAAATGAAAGCATGTGAGAAGTTTAGAGGGAAAAATCACTATTTGGTGGAGCTGTTAACAACTCATAGACATGTGAAATGTGACCCCGACTACACACTGCTTTTTGTAAGACGTCAAAAGCTCAAAAAGGTTGGAAACCACTGGTTTCATCTTTAACAATGTGTTGTATTTTAAAAGCTTGTTATATTATCCATTGTGTCAAATCTTCATCTGAAAAGTAACTAAAGCTGTCAAATAAATGTAGTGGAGTAGAAAGTACAATATTTCCCTCTGAAATGTAGAAAGTAGCATCACATGGAAATACTCAAGTACATCAAAATTGTACTTAAGTACAGTACTTGAGTAAATGTACTTAGTTACTTTCCACCACTGGCTGAACTAAACAATAACAATATCATTATCATTAAAAACACATAAACTTACCTTCTCTCCTCTTTAAAGTAGAGGACAGGCTTCCTTCTCGATGAATACATCATCTTTACAGACTCACAGCTGAATGATTTCAGTCCGGTTATAAAGATGAAACTTCACTTCTTTAAACAAACATAAAATCAGCAGCAGGAGAAAAACAAACCGAGTTTAAACCCGGTTATATTCAGAGTTTTTCACTCGTCCATCCCGCAGCACAAACTGCCCTCCATGCTAACTCTTTGCTAACTCTTCTCCGGGTAAACCCTCCGTTAGTCCGGTTTTACGGCAGGTAAACATTTGCTCAGTAGACTATAAAGTTATAAATCTGCGTTTCTAACCGGTTAATTCTGGATTCACGTCTCTGCTTCGGTTAACGGTTACTGTACACGTAGCACTCTGTAACCAGCTTTAGCTTTAGCTTTAGCTTTAGCTCTGTGTTCAGCGTCACAAACCGAGCCGACAGCTGAGAAAACTCAACATTTAACAAAACAAGCACCGACTGGCGGAACATTCACCGGTTATTTCACGCCGCATAATATAAGAAAATAACGGGAGCCGATTGTAATACTGTCCGACTCGTGTATGAGTCCGAGTGGGAACAACTGTAAAGGTTCCTACCTTCTTATTCTTCTTCTTTGGGTTTATTAGCGGTTGATAAACAGTACCGCCGCCTGCAGGACTAGAATATGGAGCAGCAGGTTTCTGTTTACGGAGGAGCGTTACGTTCACCAAAGGAAAAAACAATTGGAGGCCTTATCTCATAATTATGACTTAGTATCTAATAATTATGTCTTATATCTCATGATTGCACTGAAAAGACTAACTTTGGAAAATACTTCCAACAAACTGTTTCTGTGTACATTTGGCCATCTGACCATTGTTTTATATAGACTTGAAAAATTGTGAACCTAGAAATTTAACAGAAAAGCATAAAACACAAGTTTTATTAACTTTTTTAGTAATATAAATAAATATAAATATATATTTAATTGTGCTGCCATGTTCATATGATCACCAGTTTTTGGTAGGTTGTTTCTTTGTCCTCGTCTCTTTCACACCGAGTACACATGTATATATGTATGTGTGTGTGTAGTATATAATGTAAGGCAGTGCAAGAAAAAACTTTGAAACAACTTTCCCCCAAAAAATAAAAAACAAACAGAAAATATTTTATTTTATTTATTAGTGAGTGTGTACAGTGTTGAACAGAACTGTTACCCTTTAATGTATCAGAGTGAGTTTAAAGCTAATGTTCATCTGACGTCTCTTCAGCAGGTCACAATTCAAACATAAAACAGCACAATAACAAACAGTATGAAGCAAATAACACACAGGACACATAATACAATGTTACATCATATATCATCTATCTAATACGATATAGTTAATTTTTTTAGTATTTAAAACAATCTGGGAAATATATATTCTTTAAACTCAAAAAGACTTTATTTATACTATATAGTGTATAAATAAATAATAGAGAAAAGTTAAATTTTAACATCTGCAGGCAGTTAGGACAATATTACTCTTATTTTTAAAATTTGATATAACACCTACATTCAATACTTTACTGACAGATTAACCCAAATATGTATATTATTGTTAATAACTCAAGTGAAGTTCATTCTTCATTTTTTGAAAATACTGCTTTCCCTCTCTAAAGGAGACAAAATCTATAAAATGGTTTTATTTTTATTTTAGGAAGCAGGTGAAATCATTATGGATCAGTTTGATTTTAATTACATTGTTTTGAAATCTCATTAAAACATATTTCTCCCGTGGATGTAATACAGTTACAGTCTGTAAAATCTGTCAATCAAACACTCAGTCAGTCAAACCAAATGTGACAAAACTTTATTTCGAGTGCAATTTTAGACACATTTCACATGGACAGAATCTTTCTAGAAAATAAATTCAAGCCCCTTTTCCAGCCGAAAAAACTTAAAACCAAATGATCCAAAATTCTAACAGTTCTGAAACCAACCTGCAGCAAAAAAAAAAATATCTTCAACACAACCACCAGAAAACAAAAAGAGGAACAAAATCTTGATAAGTGAAGAGAGAAAAACACAAAAGAAGAATAAAAAGGTCACATTTCTTCCTTCTTTAAAAAGTTGTTTCACAGGTTTCTTTTCACTGAACCTCAGAGGATCTGAAACCTTCTCACTGCTCGGGGTTTTTTCTTTTTTTCCTCACAGAACAAACTAGTCGTGGACGCTGAATATTTAGGATTCAGGTCTGTCCGAGTCTAGTTCTTCCAGGTAACAATCATCCAGAGCTGCTGGTGATGCAGCGCTGAGGAGGGATTTCAAGGGGCTGTTTTTTTTTTTTTTTTTTTTCTTCAAATTTTCTTCACTAGATCCACTCAGTGTCAAGTCAACAATTAATCATTTAATCACTGAGAAACTGTCCTTTCACACAGGAGATCTGCCACACATGATGCTTTTTTTTGTCCCGAATAAAATTCTTAGAAAAGAAAAATAACTGAAAATGGGACAGAAACCTGTAGGAGGAGGCGTCTCTGGCAGCGTAACAGCGGACAGACGCGACTAATAATAAAAACACCACGGAGCGAGCTCTTCTCATCTGATTAGAATTAATGGATGATCAATACCAAAATATTCTCTCTACGCCTCCGCCTCCGCCGAGCCGACTAAAACAGAAACATACATTCAAATTGGACGCAGTAACAAACACAAAAACTGTTGTATTTGGTAAGATTTCACTGAAAAAAAAAAAAAAAAAAAAGAACCTGACAGACTTGAGAGCTGAGAGCTGCTCGTCATCATCACCGAAGCCTTTTAACTTCAATTTAGCTGGAATATTTACATCAGATATGTTCTGCAGCAGGAAACGTGTCTCATCGACAGAAAGATGTGATCTACAGAGAAGCAGGATGACATCTACAGACACGCAGAGTTAAACGTGTAAACGTCTTCATCTGTGAAGGTGTTTCCTCTGTCCAGCGATTATCTTGGACTTTTTTTTTTTTTTTGACGTGATCTGTCTGTTTGGCTCTTGAAGAAGCTTAAAAAAACAGGAAACATCTCATTTATTCCACTCAACGTAAACTGGTTTATAAACTAGAGCAAACAACTGAACAATGAGGCTTTTTTTTTTACTTCCAGAGAGCTCGACTGTGAAACCTGCTACAGATCTGATCTGATGTCGTCACAGGCGAAGTAAAAAAAAATCTGAGTTTATTCAGATTTTGATGGTAGCGGCGTCCAGTGCTGAAGGTATGTCATATCAGTGTCCATATTGAAGTCAAAAAAAAGTCTGATAATGTGACTGAACACGTCAAAAGCCGCGCACAGGTCGATTAAGAGCTCTGATGCGCTTCCTGTTATCATCGTGTGAGCACGACGGCGTCCCCCCCCCACCCCCCCTGTCAATCATGTCTGACGTCCAGTTTCTCAGAAAATAAAACTCTACACGTGAGCGACTAACAGCAGAGACCGGATATCAGGATGTAGAAGTAACTCTGAAACAAACCACAGCGGCGACAGAGGCAGAGAAACTAACAAACACTCGTCACCGCTTCTCTTCTTCTTCTTCTGCTGTTGTTATAATAAAACGAACGATACAGTAACATCCTCCAGTTTTGTTTACGCTGTTGCAAAATCTGAACTTCTGAATCGAAGGTATTCCTGTCGATCAGGGAGGATTCAGTCCTGATCTGCCCTCTGCTGGATTAACTTTATAATCCTGCAGGTACACAGAGGACACAGCCGCGTGTTGTTAACACTGAGATTATTATGAGCCAAACAGTGTAAATTACAGACCTTCTAGCAGCCTCCGTTCATAAATGTGCCGTTGTATTAAGTTCAACTGCAACTGAAATGATATCTAGCACAAAAAGTGTTGAATCCAGGTTAGAATTTCTGCCGTCGCTCAAGAGGCCAATATGTGTTTGCTTTAAACGGATTATCGTTTCTTGGTGTGTGAGTCTGAATATCTCTCAGGTAACGCGGCGTCTGTGACTCATTACAGCGAATTAAAGAACGAAAAAAGGGCAAATCTATAAAATATCTCATCGAATAAATGTTAGTTTCCTGTCGCGTTGAAGCAGAACTGGATCCAAATCTAAACAGTAAAATCTCTCTGTGTAATAAATAGAGTCACATTTTTCCCTGCTAGTCTACTGCAGATGTGTGTGTGTGGGGGGGTGGTGGGGGGAGGGGGGGGGGGGGTCGTGGGGGGGGGGGGGGGGGGGGGGGGGGGGGGGTTCTTTACAAACAGGGAAACAATGAGAACATTTATAATGATAATAACAATAATAATAATCTGAAGATGTTTGTAAGTCGAATCGTGCAGCTGGGTTTCTCTGTGTCCTGTTTCCTCAGCAGTCTGCAGTTTCTCCTCCGACAGCAGCGACCGCCGCCGCCGCCGCCGCTCAGTACTGCATCAATCAGTAGAGACCAAACACACACACTCTCTCTCTCTCTCACACACACACACACAAACACACACTCATTTCCCAGGTGAACGTTTACACCAGTTTCTTAGCCTCGAAGAAGCTCTTGAGGTGTCTCATCTGCCAGATGCCGATGGCGACCAGGATGAGCGTCTGGACGATGGACCACCAGAGGACCCGCTGGTTGGTGCTCTCGCTGGTCTGACGGAAACGCTCCTCGCGGTACTGAGAGACCACAGACAGCGGAGGGGGGGGCGTGTTATTATACAGAATGAACGACTGATCCAGAAAATAATCGACAGACTGATAATGAAAATAATCTTTGAACTGCAGCTCTGGTGTGATGAAAGTATTTAGAAACGATTGTTAATGTTCCCTGAAACTATTTATTACATTTAAAATGATTAATCGTGAGGCAAAATGAATCGTTTCAGTCATTTTTCAAGTAAAAATGCCCAAAAACTCAGTTTGTTCCTCGTTATCTTTGTCATATATGAATAAATTAAATATCATGAAGTTTTTGGACTATTGATCAGACAAATCAAGCAAATTAAAAGCTTCACTTTGGGCCCAAAGACACTGTAAATGGCATTTTTGCACAATTTTTTGACATTTGCTAGACAACAACAACAACAACAACAATAATAATGATGATGATGATGATGATGATGATGATGATGATAACTATGCTTAGTTGCAGCCCTCAGGATGAAACTGAGTCAGTGATTCATTTGATTTGATTTTCAGCTTTCAGGTTGTTTGAAAGAGTCTGAAATCGTCTCTGAATGATGAACAACATGTTTCATTAATTCCTTGATTAATCGATTAATCATTCGGTTTCCTGAAGATGATGTCATCAAATTGTCTGTTTTGTTCTGTCCAAAATCCAAACATATTGAATTTTCAATCACATAAAACCGAGAACAGCAGCAAATTCTCACAAATGATGTTAAACGATCTGCAGTTTGTGCTCATCAATCAACTAATTGATTAATCGACACTGCAGGTCTAGTAGGATGTAATATTTTATATGATTCTATTAGAAATTTATTCATGATTTATAACTACATCGGTTGATATTGATACATCTTGACATTCAGACATTATGTGTTTTCTGTTGTTTGTACTTGTTGTTGTTGCTAGGATACTCTTCTCCTAGTTAAATAAAGGTTAAATAATAAAATAAGGCTGAGACCGACAGTCTACATTAAAACAACAGTAATGAAGTGAAGTGAACAGTCAGACTGACCCGCTGGTAGTTCTGCTCCTTCTGGATCTGGTCCACTTGCTCCACCAGCTGTCTCACTCTCAGCTGCAGCTCCGTCAGTTTGTCTTTGGCGGCGATCTCGGCGTAGTTGTTGGCGTGTTCTCCCACCTGGATGTCCAGGTGAACTCTCTGCAGCACAACACACACGAGGTCAGTGAGTAACACCAGGGGGCTGGATGACTGGAGTTAACACAGCAGGTACTGACAGTCTATATGTTGCTGTATATATATATATATATATATATATATATATATATATTTTATTTTTTTTATTTTTTTATTTTTAAATATATATCATGATGAAGCTCTTGCAGGTGATGCAGGTATTTAATTATTCTTGCTCAACTGTTTTACACACGTAGGTCTGATAAATATAGACGTGTTATTTGCATTTGCAGTTTTCTAAGCAGGAAATGTGTCGACAGTTCATCCTGAAATGTAACAACAGTGTTGCTCACATGTTGAATATTGAAGTCATTTAATTTCTCAGGACAAATATTAGTGTTTATCTGATGTAACTGAATCAAGGAGTTGAATCAGTGTTGATATTCAGCCCTAAAACGCAGTAAAAGCATCTGAACGATCCAGCAGAGTGAAACACAAACCTCCACCAACACTCAACACAAACACAGATTTGCTTTGAGTGTTTCAGTGCGAGCAAATGATTTGTGGTTATCATGACCTGCATGAGTGCACTTTTTGAACATACAGAGACATGAGGGGAAACTGGAAACCAGTCACAGAGTTGAAGTGTGTTGTTGCGACGCAAGGAACACAGCAGGAACGTTTTTTCTTTAAGTTGTGTCTGAATGCAGTTTTATTTAAAGGGTAACTGCAGGTTTTTTCCACCTGAGTGTGTTTCCAGGTGTTCTCTGTGTGCAAAAAGTAGTATAAAACCTTTTGATGATGTCACTGATGATGTCACTTGAGTCAGCGTCGGTTTCAGGCTGAAGACTACAAGTTAGAAAAGTAATCAAATCTGGAGGTGTGGAGTTAGAAAGAAGTGAGACCTCTGTAGCTCCTCGTCTCTGCTGGAGGCTAGCAGCTCCAGGCTACATTTACCGCTACTAGCATAACACACATGAATCTGTACAGTTGCATTGTGAGTAATGTAGGCGCCAGGCTTTGACAAGGAAGAAGGATGTGTGAATTTGAGGAAGATGATATATTTGGTTCTGCTGCAATGATTTTCATCCTTTTTTAAAAAATCTTGCCATCATGAGTCTGATAATGTTACAGGAGTGGAGGGCTGACACTTATGACTTTTGTTATTATCGATTAATCTGTGGATTATTTTCTTGATTAGTCGATTAGTCGACTGGTCCATAAAATGTCATAAAATGGTGAAAAATGTTGATCACTGTTTCCCAAAACTCAAGATGACGTCTTGTTTTGTCCACAACTCAAAGATATTCAGTTTACTGTCATAGAGACTAAAAAAAATAAAATATATTCACATTTTAGAGGCTGGAATCAGAGAAATGTAGCTTTTTTTCCTTTAAAAAAATAACTCAAGATGGTTAATTGACTATTAAAATACTTGGTTATTAATTTAATAGTTTAGAACTAATTGATTAATCATTGCAGCTCTACAGGAGGGAAACCTCACCAGCATGCCTCCAGCGAACAGGGAGAACTTGGAGGAGTTGGAGTGCAGGCAGATCTGGTGTTCTCCAGGTGTGTGTGACGTGAAGGTGAACCTTCCCTCTGAGCCGTACTGCCGGGACAGAATCACCTGCAGGGAACACGCAGAGCAAACTAACCCGTTAAATCCCGCTTAACTGATGATGATGATAACGTGTACACAATACAAAGTAAACAGATAATAAACTCTCATTTCATTCGTTCGTTAACAGCATTAAACGCTCGGGACTAACCTTGTCATCAGGATCTTTGACTTCCACAAACATCCCCAGACCCTGAGTGGCCGGCAGATACTCTTCTTTCTGCTTATCATACAGCTGAGTCCGATAGTTACCTGCAGAGAGACAGACAGGTGTGTCATGGTTATGATTTTACATTTGTATGTGGGAATAGGGAATTAAAAACATGTATTGCAAGACACTAATAAACAGTGAACTGAATTAGTTCAATTAGTATCAAATAGCTGTTTGGTCTTTAAAATGTCAGAAAATGGTGAAAAATGGTTCTCAAAGTCCAATATGATGTCCTCAAATGTCTTGTTTTATCCACAACCCAAAGATATTCAGTTTATTGTCATATAGGACTAAAGAAACCAGAAAATATTCACATTTATGGCGACATTTTCTCCTTAAAAAATGACTTAAAATGATAAATTGATTATCTAAATAGTTGGCGATTAATTTAATAGTTGGCAACTCATCGATTAATCGTTGCAGCTCTAGTTTAATGTATTTAAACTGCAATTAGAGTTAAAGGACACACTCACAGTTGTTCAAGTGTGTCTTAAATCAACAGTCAGGAGTCCAAATGAACAGTGAAACCTGTTTTTCTTGCTGTAATCATTCCCCCTGTTCATACTGACCAGGGAAACACTGTCCGAGGAAACACAAAGAGGGAATTTGATGCTAAATTGAAAAATTGAAAGCACATATGAAGGTGATTCTTCTAATAGTCAGTATGAACAGGAAGAATGATTACAGCGACTGTTCATATCAGGTCAGTAT
This sequence comes from Thunnus albacares, assembly GCF_914725855.1. Lineage (NCBI taxonomy): Eukaryota > Metazoa > Chordata > Actinopteri > Scombriformes > Scombridae > Thunnus > Thunnus albacares. Next base: position 33,314,301 of record NC_058115.1, on the reverse strand, counting down.
CAGACTTTGCGTTTTATCATAATTTCTACAGATAACGTGCGCCGATTTTTCTTGACATCCAATAATCAATATTTTGCTGTTTTAATGTGGCTAACACTACTGAATAATTAAAGATATAAGCACAAACGCAGAAACATAAGATATTTAACTTTAGCTCGTTTAGCCGATTAGCTCACTAGCTAAAGTTGGTGAGCTAGCGGTTAGCATTAGCCGCTGACTTCTCCTCACCGATAATCATCGTCTCATCAGGGATTTCCTCTATGAAACATTTCTTCTCCGTCTCTCCGATGTGAAAGTACAAAGAGGAGACGAAACTGCAGAAAACGTTCAGGAGTAAAACCGACAACACACACGACACCATCTTCCTGCCGGGAGAGAGCTCGACTGAGTCTGCGCAGACCCAGCAGTGCCACGTAAACCATCGAACTACTCTGGCCAATCAGCGCGCTGAAGGAGGATGCTGGGTATTGTAGTTCTTATTTTAATTTCTTCTTCTTTTTCCTTTTTTTTTTAGTTTTTAGTTTTTCCCTGTCTTTATTTTATGAAAACGGTTTAAAATACAAGTATGTATATACATAATATATAAGCTTGACAAACAAAGGAGGAGGAGGACAAAGATGTGATTGAAAGGTCTTGAAAAAAGCTAGTAAGTTTACCTTTTACTGTCAACTTGATGCTTCCAAGGACAAAACCTTTCATGGTTACCAAGTTTTATGATTTCTGATAAATTAAATACACACAAGTCAACAAAAAATAATGAATTTTATAATTGCATTACAAAACAAACAAACAAAAAATAACATCAAAATAAAATAATAATAAAAATCCTAAATGTCTGGGACGTTTGATAAAATACATACTATACGACATACACTACACCAAACTATACAACTACATACAACTGTACTACTCAGAATAATATAATGAAAGAAAAGTACATAGTTGAATAACAAATGAACAACAACAAATAGTCTCTCCCTTTTGCTCTCCCTCCGCTCCATATCCTTACACAAACACCCCCCCCCCCCCCCCCCCCCCACCACACACACACACACACACACACACACACACACACACACACACACACACACACACACACACACATGCGTTGTACAATAAGAAAATCTAAAATGATTAAACCAAACATTATGTTATTTTTGTTGTTGTTTTGTTTGTTTCATGTTCATCTATCTATCTTATCTTGTACCATAAATAAAGATAATAAAAAATATATTATTGATATCAGTTGCGCCATAGTGACATTGAAGCTGTAGGGGGCAGCATGGCGGGAAATACCGCTACCGTTTAACCCAAAAGTGAAGAAGAAGCACTTCCGCCAAGCTGTTTCTATGGTAACAAGACATGGCGCCTGGTAAGTCGCACACTCTTTGTGTCACATAAATCTGACGGTATATAACATTTATTTTTAATGTTTTTTGTACATTATAGTATTTAACGCGGTGACGTTATTTAGGAAACTGCGTAACGTAAATTCAAACCGTCGCGAGGTCGGAAATACCCGCGAGAAGCAGCTTTTTTTTATCATCATGTAGCTTCTTCTCTTATTAACGTTATAACAGTTACACTGCTAATATAAGTTAGTGAGCAGCGGTGGAAAGTAACTAAGTACATTTACTGAAGCAGTCTCCAGGGAGACAGCAAACCTGCCTGTTTCTGTAGCTGATGCTAATGTTCCTGAACGTAACTGTGCACTAAGAGATCTTTAACTTTTGTGTAAATTCTGCTTCACATAAAGCTTCACACTAGCTGTTACTCATCAGACAAGATGTGTTTCCAAATGCAAATACTCATTTTACAAACTGCACATTTTCAGTGACCAGAGAAAAAATAAAAAAGACAAACTTGAAATTGCTCCTGACAGCAGAAATAAGTCAGTTTCATGTTCATTACATCAGAGATTTGACTGGATGATTTCATAACAGGGTAGAGTGACGATGTTTTATAACATAGTGGCAATATTTTTCAACCAAATACCTCAGTATCAACAGTACATTAAGTTGTGTTTTATATATGGATATTGGTGTCTTCAGAAGATATTAACACACATGTAAAGTCTGACAGTTCTTGCACAGACACCTTTAATTCCTTCAACTAATGACATTCATGTTTTACCACATATCTGGTTTTATATAAAAGATACAATTCAGAGTTTCTAATTCTAATCTTCCTATGTAATATTTTATTATAACATATATTTCTGCCATTGTGAATATATTGTGTTTAGAGAAAAGAAAAGAAGAAAATTGAATAGTTCACCAGAAAATTAATCGGCAACAACTGTGATAATCAGTTAATAGTTTCAGTAAGTTTCTTTTTCTAATTTTCCAGCTTCTCAAATGTGATTTTTTTAAATGCTTTTTGTGCCAAAAATAATAATAAACAGATTACTTTTGGGTATGAATGTGTGAACTCAGGTTTTGGGAAACTGTGAAGGGGTTTTTTTCTTACATTTTGCAGACCAAAGAAGAAGAAAAACCTCATTAAGATTAAAAATCTCTTTTGTGTCCTGGCCAAGACAGGCAGCAGCATAAAGTTCAGTCAAACAACATAAAAACAAGTAATCCAGACAGACTTCTCATTAGTCAATATAAAATAATAAACTCATGAATAAAATAACGATTAAAAATACAACCTTTAAACTAGAACTGGACTGAGAAACAGCATTAAAACCCTCCCAGCAGCCTGCACTGACACTGGCAGATAGATGATGATGTAATAGTTTCACAGGAATCAAAGCGGGTCGACCAACACGAGCGTACAGCGCGCAGTGATGAGTGAGGACCTGACAGCTCCTAATGACTCTCTCTGCTCTGTGATGAGATGATGCATTCATGTACAAAATGTCCTCAAAGTCAAACATGGACAAACTTTATCCTGGAGAGAAAAAACTGTTCTTAAATCTGAAGAAAAACACAGTTTAAGCTTCAGTGTTTTTTAGCTTTTTCAGCTTTTTCAGCAGGTTAAATAAAAATGAAAATAATCATTAGTTGCAGCTCTAATTGTTATTTATGCAGATGTGATTAATAAACTGATATACCTTTTATCTCCCTACACATTGTCATTTTAATGTTATTTGTTTGATTTTAACTATTACAAATAAATAAAAGTCAAAAAGTTATATGTAGAATTTGGTTAAATGAGTTCAGAAAATTGTGTCACTTGACCGTAAAACAGCTTTCAAGACCTGGAAATGTTACAATGTTTAAGCCATATTTTAATAAACCAACAGCTTAGACAAAAACTAGTCTCCTGTTGATATAATATTGATTTATTAACAAGCTCTATTTTTATCATTTCTGTTAATATTAATCAGTTTGCCTCTCTGTTTCTCTGCAGGAAGCCAACCGATCGTATCCTTCACATGAAACTGACGTAGAGCTGCAGCTGCTCTGTCTGTGTTTGATTTGTTCTGTCTGTGTTTGTTTGATTTGTTCTGTCTGTCTGTGTTTGTCTGATTTGTCGTGTCTGTCGTCCTTGACCGTGTCGTCCTCAGCTGTCCTCCACTCCTCTGCAGATCCTCTTGTATCTGAACTGTTGGTACTTTGCTGCCTTTTACCTGGCGGAGATCCTGATGTTCATCTATAAAGGTGTGTAAGCTGCTGCGCCGCCTTCACATGTTCACACGCTGACACACGGTTCACTTGAGCATCCCAGCGGGTCAGATTTCATCAGCAGTCGTCTGGAATCCAACGTTTAGCTGCTTTTATTCACATGATAACTTGTGATTGGTTTGTTTTAATCTCAAACAAAATGTCCAAATTCTCTGAATCCAGCTTCTTAAATGTGAATATTTTCTGTTTTCTTTAGTCTCTATGACAGTAAACAGAATATCTTTGTGTCGTGGACAAAACAACAAGACATTAGAGGACGTTGTGTCGGGCTTTAGGAAACACTGATTGACCCTTCTCACCACTGATAAGCAGCGATAGTGACTGAGCCGTCAACAGTCAAAACCATTTATGAACATTTTGTTTGTTTTGCTTTGGTGGCAAGAAAAATAAAACTACAGGCAGCTGAAGGAAGGAGGTCAAAGGTCAGAGTGTCCTAATGAGAGAGGGGAATCATTAAAGGACTTTTTTTTTTTTAATTAATTTCCAAACTTAAGTCATTCTTGCTTTTTAAATTCATATTCACCGTTTTAATATTAGACATGAAACCTGTGTGTTTGTATTTTCTTCTTCTCTTTGTTGTTTGCAGGTGTTTTGCTCCCGTACCCGTCAGATAATCTGGTTCTGGACGTGGTGCTGCTGGTGCTCTTCCTCGGCCTTGAGACTCTCAGGATCTTTTACGGTGAGACTGAGACACCGAACAGAGATATACTCTCCTCTGACTGAACAGTAACTGAGACGCATTAAATTAAACTTCACATTATTAATGAAGCAAATCTTCATGTTGGGTTTAAAGTTGGAGGCAGATTCATGTCTCAGCTTCTCTGCTGCCATCTGCTGGACAACAGCTGCTGGTTACGTTTCAGTCTTCAGCAGCAGAGAAGAAACTTTCTAATTCCATCAGCAGCAGTGTCTGAACTGAATGAATGAATGAATGAATGAATGAATGAATACACACAGCCATTCCAATGGAATAATTGTTTGAGTCATTTTTAAAGCAAAGACACCAAACATCTGCTGCAACAACATGCAGCTGTGTGAGGTTGAACATGTGGAAGAGTTCAGTCTGAAGCTGCTGACTCCCAAATGCTGTTTCCTTTATTATTATTATTATTATTATTATTATTATTATTATTATTATTATTAGTATTATTATTTGTACAGATTCTGGCAGGTTTGAGGGTTAATACTGTCTTCATTTGAAGCCATTAATTATTATCAGTACTCTGTATTACCAGTGAATCATTTTCCTGCCTCCATATGCTGCTGGTTTACAGAAACACCTTTTAAATTCCAGTTCAAACACTGAACTGCAAATGTACGTGTAATAAATCTATAACTATAAGGTGATTATTAATTAGTAGTTTAAGAGAAATGAATCAAACAAGTATTTGTTTAAATCAACTTCCCAGCAAAAACATCTCTGGTTTCTTCTCCAGTCTGAGGATTTGTTGCTTTTCTTATCTCCATATCAGTGTAAATTCAGAGTTTCAGACACTGATGATGTCACTGATGATGTCACTGATGATGTCACTGATGTCGCCTTCTGGGAACTTGTACTGGATGTTTTTGCACTTCATATAAACTAAACAATTGAACTTTCTTTAAAAATAAATTGATACATTTTTCTCAATTTTCTTACATTTTACACCTGAAACAATTAATAAAAACAAAATAATGAATAAAGAAACTGATTGTTACTTCCTGCTCTAATCTTCTCTGTATATTGTCTGTGGACTGAGAAAAAATGAGGTTATAGAACCTTTAAGGCTGCGACTAAGAATTATTTTGATTATTGTTAAATCTATAAAAGTCATGAAAAACTGTCCATTAATTTCTCAGAGCCGAAGAAAACGTCTTCAAATATCTTGTTTAGTCCAAAACCCGAAGATGTTCAGTTACAATCATATAAAACAGAGAAAAGCAGAAAAATCCTCACATTTAAAAGCTTAAACCAGAAGATTTTTGGTGTTTTTTTACATGAAAAATCGATTATTAAAATCGTCGTAACATCATTTTTCTTTCGATGGACGGATCGTTTCAGCGTCTGTGATGTAGATCCTAAATGATCTCGTGTTGAAGCTGGTAATAAAGCTGGTTTATACATGTCCAGATGTCGTCTGGTTAAAACCGGTGAGACGGTAAAAGTTTGGTTTTCATGCTGAACAATAATCAGATCCTGTGTGCTGACCGTCTCGGTGTTCCGGTCCAGGCTGGAAGGGGAACCTGTGTGAACGCTCTCTGGCGTCGGCGGTGTCGCTCTTCATCCTGCTGCCCTGCGCCGCGCTGGCCGTTTACTACCTGCTGCTGCAGACCTTCGTCCTGCGGCTGGAGTTCCTCCTCAGCGCCGTGCTGCTCTGCTTCTACGGACTGGAGTTCCTGCTCGGCCTCGTCTCCGTCTCTGCTTTCTCCAGGTGATGAGAGGTTTCTCGCTTCTATCAAAATCTGTAATTATTCTTCTGCATCTGGAAATATTCACGTTATTGGTTTTTGTGCCTTTATGTTTTCTGTTCTCGCAGGTCCAAAGTGTACTGAAGAGGATGAAGGTTCACCTGGAACACGGAGCATGAAGACGTCAGCAGTGGAATCATGAAGACAAATGTACAAATCTTTCTGTAGATGACACTTTGTAAATATTAAACTTTGTTTATTTTCATAAATGTAAATGTGAATCAGTTTGACACAATGTTTTCTACTGTTTTATACAAACTGTTTGACTCTGAGATCAACGCATTTCTGTAAATAAATTATTGTTCATTACAGATTATTATGATGGGAAAAACTTTGTGAATAAGACAGAATTTGCCTTTAATCGATCAACGCTGGTTTTATAAATCCTGGTCTGTATTTGATCCTTTCATCACTGAGCTGCAGGTACATCAGTGGTCAAAAACATTTCATCTGCAGAACAAAAACCTTCTGACTCCACATCACACACAGGAGGAGCCTCAGTCACCTTGTTTCCATCTTTTATTTCACATTAATGTTTGTCTGCTGGGACAGATGTGCTTCTGCTTGAATCTATACAGTGTTTACAGGCTGTGTGCACAATCTAAAGTATATTCTTAACCTCTTTATACTCGTAAACACAGCGATTATGTGTTGGGCTCCGAGCGCTTTACCATCTTATTATTGATTGTTGATGTTCAAGTGTCTTTTCAGGAAAATATTAACTGTAAAAAAACACATGAAATGACAATTTTTATTTTTTTGAAAAACATGCAGAGGAGGGAAGCACTTTTTCTGCCCTGAGTAGTGTCTGCAGGTATCATCCAGTTACAACAAGAGTTTGTTGGTTTATTGCTCAGAGCACAGTAATAACTGAAGATGATCATCTGGTCTCTTACCTCGTCTGGACACTTGTAAAGAGATTTGAATGAAGTGTTGAAGGTTCTTAATGTATAAGGATTTGGTTCTGTGGAGCTGTGGATGAACGGACAGCAGGTGGCGTTTAACTCTTCATCGTAACGGTGAAACACATCATAAAATATATCATCTGTTTGGGACCTTGAAGGCAACATAACTGAACATTTTGCACAGTGAGAACTTTTACTTTCGACACATTGTGCTGGCAAAACTTTTACTCAAGTTGAATTCTGGATGTAAGACTTTTACTTTGTCGTATTGCTGCTTCTACTTTAGTTTAAGGGTCTGTGTACTTCTTCGTTAGTATTATCAGAGGTAGTCTGGAGTTGCAGCAGTGTCGTTGCTCTCTGCTGCCTCCGATACAAAGTACAGAACACTGACGATGTGTTTCAACTGCTCGCTGTCTGAAAGAAACTTTAAAGCAGGACCAACAACTGATTGTTGGTCTTGAAGAAGGTCTGATCCAAATAAAAGAGACCACAGTCATCAAAACACCGAATGAGAGAATATCTTTATGAAGAACAGTGTTCATCCCTCCAGTAGAGTTCAGAGACTGTAGACTCAATAACAAGGAGCAGCACGTGGTGGTCAAACACCTTACTGACACACTGAATGTTGGTTTTTCCTTTAATTTGTCACCTGCGTATAGATAAAAAAGAATAGAGACCAGAGATATAATCAGGACTAAATATGCTGATGATACACTGGTCAATGATGTTAATGTTTCATGATTTGAGTTCTTTAGTCTCAATGAAGAGAAATCTTAAAAAATAGTTTGAAATTTTGGAAAATATGCTAATTTGCTTTCCTGAACATCAATACTTCATGTGGTCAATTAACCTGCTAATCATTTTCTCAATAAAAGAAAAGTGAAAACATGTCATCCATGATGCTCAGTGATGCCTTCAGTTCTGCAGCGTCACTGAAAACTCAACACGCTGCAAATAAAGAAAAGGTCGAGGTCGCTTTTATTGTCTCCCTCAGGAGAACTTCAAGGGATTCCTGCAATAACAACATCACGATAAAAAAGCTCAATAAATAAGAACATGTTCAGATGTTGGAATAAGAAAAAAAATTACCAAGCAAATTAGTACAAAAAACATTCACTCTATTAAAAAACTGCAAAGTTCTGAGGCAAAAACACCTCATAGTGTCCACACCTTTGGATCTTTTATGTAATTATGAGAAACGAGGATGAAGATATTACCTGCAGCAGTCTCACACCGCGAGCATGTGAGCACCTGAATGTTGACTGCAGGTCATTTAACGACCACAGATGTCACTAATGAGAAGGAATTTCTGATTCCTACATATAGAAACTTTAACAAGTTTAACTGATAAAGGGACAATTTAATGTTTATAACGATTGTGTTCACACAAAGAAACCCTACAGGCGACCTCCGTCCAGAGTTTATGAGCACAGACTCAGAGTTCAGAGACGCCTCTGATGCTCATCAATACCTCGGGGAGTCAGTTATGTCCCTGCCGTCTTAACCAGACCAAAGATTTTACATGTTTAAAACATCTTCATCGATTTGACAACACATGCAAAGTGAGAAAAAACACAAACAAATAAACAAACACGCTGTAAATACAAAAACATGTGTTTGTGTTTTCTGTATTTGCAGAAATATTCTGACAGTTCAAAGTTCAACATGTAAAAATATTCAACTTCCTGTCATATATGACAAAGAAAAACAGCAAATCTTCTTCTATTTGAGCTCCAAAACTAGAAAATGTTTTTATATTTTTGCTTTTCTTTTTGCCAACAGACCCCTCTCATGTGTTGAACTCTGAGTATGTGCTAATAAATAAGTGAAACAATTAATTGGTTATCTGTAATCGAATTGTGGCTCTAATCATGTGTGTAGATCCAAGAGTTGATGAGCTTCAGGGGAAAACAACCAGCCTGACTCTGTCTGTCTGTCCAGCAACGACGGTATTCATATAATTATGACCTGAAGAAGTGACACAGTTCAGACGACGTTTATATACGGTGACACGTTTCCATATTCAACTACAATTATTGCCATGACAACGAAAGTTGACTAACTTTAAGGAAGTAGGAACTTTAAACATTCCAAGTGATCAAACCAGGATCTTTCCCTAAACCTAACCAGACCTGAACCGCATCATTATTGTCTAACAGACAGTTTTAGAGAGCACTGATAGAGTGCAGGTATAATCCACCTATGTGGTCGTTTAATAATGACGACGTGTTGGTCTGTTTATGTTAAGCTCAGCCAATCACCTCCAGGCTCCATAATCATCAGATGGAGATAAAAGTGGTATCGATGTCCTCATCTAACTCTCGACAGGGAAACAAATGAGAAAATATTTCCCCCCCCAAAAAATGTCTAAGATTAAGACACAAAGACATGAGATTAATATCCATCTGAACATCTCACAAAAGAAAAGGAACGAGAGGAAGCAGAGCTGAAATGAATAAACAGCTTTTTCAAAATGGATATTTTTAATCTCGTAAAAAAGTTCACAGAAACTTTCCCCATAAAGACAAAACTTCCTTCCTCACATTTTATTTTTGCATATGTTCAATATACATTAAGTCGCAGAGCTTTATCAACTTTTTGGAGGGAAACTTTTCTTCCTTAAGCCGTCTCTAATCTCAGATGACTAATTTAACAGTAAGCGAACAGGCAGAATGTGACTGCCGGCGTTGAAAAGAGGATAAAGAAAGTAGAATTCTGCCTCGGCCATCAGCGCCGCTCCTCCTGACCTGCGCGTGTTTGTGCTCGCAGGGCATTTGTTCTGCTTGTCAAAGTCGCCGTCCAATTGGGTGAAGCTCGTATTAAAGAGATCAGTGTATTTGCATGTCTCCACGATGGCTGCCTCGCTCGTTTCTCTCTTTGTGAATATAAAGTAGACAGAACTTAAAGCTGAGAGGTTTCATTACTGAGTCTATCGGAGCCGCACAGTTCCTGCCGCACAAATTAAATTGTGCCACTTTGTTGAACACCGACCTCTCTGCTCATAACTGTGGTTTCATCTGCACAGAGCGTCCGCAGCCGTCAGCCTGCAGGGAAACTTTCAGCAGAAACTCACAAAACACTCAACATGGTGACGTTTTCTGAGAGGTCGGATCTTAAACGCTCCTCGGTTTACAAATGTGTCGGGTCACATTTTAGTAGCTAAAGGATGAAATCTCAGTAAGTCACACCTTAAACTTTCTCTGTCAGTGAGACAACAACAACAGTCCCCCAACAGCATCACAAAACCTCTCACAGCGCTGGAAGAAGTAGGGGAGACCGGGGATGGTTGTAACACTTTCAATTTCTCCAATCAGGAACAAGTTACAAATCACCTGATTCACTCTGCACATGCTCAGTTTAGTCCTTGTTCCCCATGTGAGGAAGTAGCACCCTGCGGCAGATACACACAGCTGATTTTAGAAGGAAAAACCTAATTTTAAGGTAAGAAAGTATTTTTTTTTTTACTTCATTTATTTTTGTGATAGCATTGCCTGCTTTGTAGATAAACTCATTAAACTTAAATCATGTTAATTATGTGTCTGTGTCAATATCTTTCACGCAAGTTGTTAGTGCTAATGTTTCAGTTGCTAGCTGTAAGGTAAGCTAGTTCATGGCTACAAGAGTCTGGGTTAGTTGTAACAACGTGTGGAAAAATGTTGCAGTCTACCCCAAGCAAAACATTTCACTGTATTTATATGTTTACTTTGAATTTCAGTACGTATAGGTCCTGTAAGAGAAAGACTGACTGGGGGGCAGCCTCATAACATTTTGAAGAGAGCATCAAATGATGTAAAAGAGTGGGGAAGGAAGATTGAGTTCGGTGTATGACCTGTCGTCTGTGGGCCCACGAAACATCTGTCACCACTGTGACGCCGACGGTGACTAACATACTTTGGCACACACAGACACACTAATGTTCAGTTGATGAAGCTGGTGCACATTTGCACATTTTTTTCAGTTTTATTATTATGTTCAAATGCTTCTGTGACACACACACACACACACACACACACACATGCAAACACATCCCAATTATGTTAAAAAGTCATTTAAGTGTTGAATAAAAAGTTTTCAATATCTTAAGTTTTTGTCATAATCCTTATTTCACAATGTGACATTTCACCACACGGTATGTTACAACTAACTCAGACTATGGGGTCAATTGTAACATTTCACTCCTTGTGTTTGAGACTAAACCATACGTTTTCTGTTTGTGCTGCACAGATAACAGCTGCACCATTCAATAGCAGACACATGTCACTAGTTTGCATCACATTTTGAATGCGCTGGTTTAAAAGAGCTCCAAGCTACAGACAGAGATGTCAAAAATGTTACAACCATCCCTGGTCTCCCCTACTCAGATCCTTTACTTCAGTAAAAGTACCAATACAGCAATATAAAAATACTCCATTACTATTATGATGTAGTTAAAGTATTGCAGTAAAAGTACATAAGTATTATGAGCTTGATGTAGTTAAAGTATTGCAGTAAAAGTACATAAGTATTATGAGCTTGATGTAGTTAAAGTATTGCAGTAAAAGTACATAAGTATTATGAGCTTGATGTAGTTAAAGTATTGCAGTAAAAGTACATAAGTATTATGAGCTTGATGTAGTTAAAGTATTGCAGTAAAAGTACATAAGTATTATGAGCTTGATGTAGTTAAAGTATTGCAGTAAAAGTAGTGGTTTGGTCCCTCTGACTGATATATTATTATATATGACATCATTAGATTATTAATAGTGAAGCATCAGTGTTAGAGCAGCATGTTACTGTTGTAGCTGCTGGAGGTGGAGCTAGTTTACACTACTTTATATACAGTTAGCTAGTTTAGTCCAGTGGTTCCCAACCTAGGGGTCGAGGCCCCTCCAAAGGGTCAGCAGATAAATCTGAGGGGTGGTGAGATGATTAATGGGAGAGGAAAGAAGAAAAAACAAAGTTCTGATACACAAATCTGTTTTCAGTTTTTGGACTTTTTCTCTAATCTTTGATTTTTGCTGAAATATTGGATCATTTGAACATTTATTGAAATGAAAGCATGTGAGAAGTTTAGAGGGAAAAATCACTATTTGGTGGAGCTGTTAACAACTCATAGACATGTGAAATGTGACCCCGACTACACACTGCTTTTTGTAAGACGTCAAAAGACAAAAAGGTTGGAAACCACTGGTTTCATCTTTAACAATGTGTTGTATACATATACTTTATATTTAAAAAGTTTCCATTAATAGATCAAAAATGAATGAAACTTATAGAGCGCTTCTTTCAAAAACATCACATTGCATTGTTTTCCCTTTGTTTGCACCAAATTACATTGTTTTTTTTTAGCAGAAAACTTCTTGGAAAAGTTGAGGAAATGATTTGAAAAGTCCCGCATAAAACATCACTGAATATATTTACATACAATCATAACATTGTATTTACATATGAGAGCTGAAGTCCTGTCTGAGTCTTTGATTAGCCAATATTTTCCTCATAAAGTGTTTCTTTAGTTTCTTTCTTTCCTTTAGAAAAGCTGAAACATTTTCATTAGATCAGTAGCTTCAATCCTCTGGATCCTTCACTGACTTCCTGTTGTTTTCAGAATACAAATTAAAATCCTCCTCTTGGTTTACAAGCACTCACTGGTCTGACTCCACAGTTCATCTCAGACATGCTGTCAGTTTATAAGAGCAGCACATCTCTCTGCGCTCCCAAGGTAGAAATCTCCTCCGTGTGTCTGCAGCACCTTCAGAGTCTGGTGAGATGACTTTCAGTATTTATGCACCTAAAGAACAGAACAGTTTGCCTGCTGACCGTCCTTAAATCAACACACGTATTTGTACAGTATGTTTGTATGTGTATGTGTTTTATGTGTATGTATGCTGGATGTTTTTTATCTGCACATTTTTTGCTGTTTTATTTTTGTTTGAATTGAATTATTATTATCAGGCTGTTTTGGTCACATTTTAATCTAAAACTGACTCTTCTTGATTGTTTATCTTCTTGTATGGTATATTTCATCAGTCTTTAGGTTGTGTTTCCTCTTATTGTTTGTTTGTCTGAACTCTGTTTCAGGTTCCTCCGGTCATATTAGCGCAGAATAAGTATAAAAATATTATATGTTGCAGGTGTTTTACCAGGTTTTGGGAGATGCTTTCTGTGAGTGATACCTTTCTTTTTTAATCTTTATTTATTTTGTATATTTTTTGAAATGCAGAGAAAGGTTTATGCAGTATAAGATAATACTGTACCTGAATGTCATTTATTTATTTATTCATTTGTCAAAAAGTTTAATTAAAAAAAAAATATATATATATATAACGTATTTATTTTTTATCTATTTTTTTTGTTAGGATGGTATAAGTATATGTGTATGAACATATACATTTATACATATTATACAAATATATTTAAATATATGTGTATATATATTTGTAGTTTTGATTTACTACTATGTAATTTTTTATCATTATTATTTATAATATATTGTAATTATTATTATTATTGACACAAAATGTATGTAAATATAAAAATTACATATTTTGTGAAGTCTTAATTTAATGTTTTTGACAAATTAAACATCATTAAACAAAGTTGTACCTAAACACCTTTTTGACTTCAGGGTTAATAACTGAGGATTTAACTTATTTATACTTCATTAAATGTATTATTTATTTATTCATAACTTACCTATTAGTGTTTGCCTGCAGGTACATTAAACGTGTTTAAAACGCTTCTCTTTTTATTAGACTTTTCATTAATACAACAATAATTTGCTATTATGACTTTATTATTAAACCAAAACACCAAAATCATTTTGACAGCCTGGAAAGAACAAATAAAAACAAAAACTTCTGAGAACAACACCTTCTTCTTCTTCTTTTCTTCCTCCTCTTCTTCTTCTTCTTCTTCTTCTTCTTCTTCTTCCTCTTCTTCTTCTTCTTCTTCTTCTTCTTCCTCTTCTTCTTCTTCTTCCTCTTCTTTTCTTCCTCCTCCTCCTCTTCTTCTTCTTCTTCTTCTTCTTCTTCTTCTTCTTCCTCTTCTTTTTCTTCTTCTTCTTCTTCTTCTTCCTCTTTTTCTTCCTCTTCTTCTTCTTCTTCTTCTTCCTCTTCTTTTTCTTCTTCTTCTTCTTCTTTTCCTCCTCCTCTTCTTCTTCTTCTTCTTCCTCCTCTTCTTCTTCTTCTTCTTCCTCTTCTTTTTCTTCTTCTTCCTCTTTTTCTTCCTCTTCTTCTTCTTCTTCTTCTTTTTCTTCTTCTTTTTCTTCTTCTTCTTTTTCTTCCTCTTCTTCTTCTTTTTCTTCTTCTTCTTCTTCTTTTCCTCCTCCTCTTCTTCTTCTTCTTCCTCCTCTTCTTCTTCTTCTTCTTCTTCTTCCTCCTCTTCTTCTTCTTCCTCCTCTTCTTCTTCTTCTTCTTCTTCTTCTTCTTCTTCTTCTTATTATTATTATTAGTAGTAATAGTAGTAATAGTAGTTAATGTTTTCTGTACCTTCAGCCCATGTATCCCACATAGAAACAGACTATAGTTTGATGGGAAACATGTTGATGTTCTAAACACACTGACTGTCCATCTTGTGTTTGGCTGAAGTCTGAGCTGATCTCCTGCAGCTGGACTTTCTTTATTTTTAGCTTTTCTTTTTGTTTGTTTGTCTTTTGAGGAAAAAAACCCTGCAGCTCCGAACAACTTGGCAGAAACATGAGAGAAATAATTCAGCAGCTAATGTTGTGTTTCCTTCAGTGAGGCTCAGACCGAACACAGCGGAGAGTCGCTCGCTCGTTATTTAGGTTACTTTATAATTTATTAATAGTAGAAATATTCAGTTACATTCCTCTGTTACTCAGCCAAGTTTGATCAAACTTGTTGGGCTGCAACTAATGATTATTTTCATTATTGATTACTCTACAGATTACTTTTAAGATAACGTCTTCAAGTATCTTGTCTTGTTTGACTGACCTTATATATTCAGTTATGATGATATAACAAAGAGCAGCAGAAAATAAACTGGAACCAGAAGGTTTTTGGTGTTTTTTGCTTGAAAAATCACCGACACGATTAATTGATTATTAAAATTATTGCTGATTATTTGTCCTTTGATCGACCGGTCAATGAATCGATTACTTTCATCTCTACAAACTAGAAGCTTTAGTTCAACGAGCGGCCATCATGTTTTCATCATGACGTTATTTAAATATCATAACATGTAAAGAAACTTTTAAAACAGTGAATTATTAATATTTTCAGCGATTTTCAGGCAAACACAAAAACACATTTGGGTAAAATAACTTTATATTCAAACAGACTGTATTACACTTTTATTTCATACATTTTTTCACAGTGAAACAATATTTTTTACATTTATACTTTATTTCTATTTTCAATTATTATTAATCATTTTCATAGGTACCTGTGTCATTTTCTTTGTCATTTAGGTTCCTGTTATACTTTGTTAAATTGACAAAATCATGATTATAAGGTGCTTTACTTGAGTATTTCCTTTTTTATGACACTTTTACTTCTACTTCAGTACATCTCAGTGTGATTTATTGTACTTTTTTTTTACTCCACTATGTTATTTGACAGCTTCAGTTACTTTGCAGATTAATATTTTACAGACAAAACACACGAACAGTTTATAAAATCTGATGCATCGTTAAAGATTAAAGGACCCGAATGTATATAAATTAGTTAAAAGTAACTTTTCCTCAACAAGCTGCGGTATTAAAATGTTGCTTACATGTTAATTTATCAATAATAATCATTGACTCATATGATGGATATTAATATACACATTAACATTTGATTTAATTATATCTGCTAATAATAGTTCCTGTGTTTTACTTATTGACACTGTGGTAAAACAGTAAAATACTTCTTCTATCACTGTTAGAATCTATGTGTCTGGATAAAGATGATACATTTTTATTGTTTTATTAATATTTCTGTTTTTTTTCATTTGTGGATCTTCAACAAAACATCAAGTCCAGCTGTGTTTGAGGTTTGCTGATCATCTGTTTGTTGCAGTTGTGTTGATGAACCAGTAGATGTCAGAAAAGCTCCATCAGAGACCTGATCCATCAGAGACCTGCTCCATCACAGACCTGCTCCATCACAGACCTGCTCCATCAGAGACCTGATCCATCAGAGAGACCTGCTCCATCAGAGACCTGCTCCATCAGAGACCTGATCCATCAGAGACCTGCTCCATCAGAGACCTGCTCCATCAGAGACCTGATCCATCAGAGAGACCTGCTCCATCAGAGAGACCTGCTCCATCAGAGACCTGCTCCATCAGAGACCTGCTCCATCATAGAGAGACCTGCTCCATTAGAGACCTGATCCATCAAAGACCTGCTCCATCAGAGAGACCTGCTCCATCAGAGACCTGCTCCATCAGAGACCTGATCCATCAGAGACCTGATCCATCAGAGAGACCTGATCCATCAGATACCTGCTCCATCAGAGACCTGATCCATCAGAGACCTGCTCCATCAGAGACCTGCTCCATCATAGAGAGACCTGCTCCATCAGAGACCTGCTCCATCATAGAGACCTGATCCATCAGAGACCTTCTCCATCAGAGAGAGACCTGCTCCATCAGAGACCTGCTCCATCAGAGACCTGCTCCATCAGAGAGACCTGCTCCATCAGAGAGACCTGCTCCATCAGAGACCTGCTCAGTCAGAGAGACCTGCTCCATCAGAGAGACCTGCTCCATCAGAGACCTGCTCCATCAGAGACCTGCCCCATCACAGACCTGCTCCATCAGAGACCTGCTCAGTCAGCAGCAGCTGTTGACCCTTCAAGAAGACATGTGAGAGATGTCATCTTGCTTGTAGGTTTTAATTTCCCAGCATGCATCTTTAGTGTTAACACTGAGTTTCAAACCTCCACATGTCACATATAATATTCTGGTTTGAAATATTTTAGTCAGATTTGTTTTCTGTAAATTATCTTTATTTACGTCAGTGTCAGAGAGAAGCAAACCTTCATCTGGTTCAGGTTTATATTAGAGTCAGACGTTCATTTCTACTTTCTGCTGTTTAAACAAACTCAACTCTTCCTTCATTTTGACCCGATGTTTTGATAAATTCACTATTATGTTCATTTTCACAACACTAACTCCTTCAGTACAACAGGAGTCATGTAAGGCCTTCATCCTCTGAACCATAATAAGCTCCCATTAATTACACTCAACACTTCCTCCACAATTTTCACATTAAAAGCCTTGCAGCCTTCTCTTTATAGAGAGCTGAAGTCAAACTGTAACTGTAAAGAAAACTTCATTAAAATCATGAAGGATTCAGTTTCCTTCAATCAGAGATTGCATCGAGTTACAGAAGCTGGTGGAACAGAGACTAACAGGATGTGATGTCATGACTTCAGCTCTTTATTCCTCTGTGCCGTAGACCTCCGTTGTTGTCCAAAAACTATTTAAAACACGTCAGTGATCCAAACCGCTGCACTGGGTGACATGTTCCTTCATTACGAAGAGTTTGGTCACATTAGTTTGTTTAGAAACGGCTCTAAAGACTAATAACAGGAACAGGAAGTGACATCAGCTCTCTGTAGGTAGACTTTGAATGTGAAGACACATCAGGAAGTGTTGTTTCGTTGATGGTAGCTTAATGGTGTTAAAAAGTACAGAGTATAAAAACATTATTTCTGTTAAAAATATAAACAGAGCAGCAGAGCGGTACTGATGGAAAGACAACTCCCACCATGTTGTTTTTTTCTTTTATTTATCTCTATTTGTTTGTGCTCATATTTGAGATTTGGCCACTATTTGAATACCAGCTTTTGTATGAGAATTTACAGTATTTTGATTATTAAAGAAATATTGAAATCACCCCATAATTTATCTACAAATTTACACCAGAAAAGGAAAAAAGAGGATATGATCTTAGGGGCCCAGAAGTGTGTTTTTTACCCCTCAGGTCCCATAGAGGGTTAATCTGGCCCTGATATTCTTTATACTACTACTACTACTACTGTATCATCCCTTCTATTATTTTGTTGCACAGTATAAATCACAGTTTTATTGTTCTTTTGGCTTCAATGAGTAAATATAGCCAACAATAACAGCAGCCGACCAATCAGAGCTGCTGTTACTTACTAATAAAATGCTGACAATAAACTGTCACATGTGAAGCAGGAGATAAATGAACTGTGACGTGTAAAATGATCAATACGATCAGAAGACGCACGCGCGAAAAGAAGGTAAACATTCAGTCATCATTCTTCATTTAAAGACGGAATAATTAAATAAAACTTTTAATCAGCACATTTAATAATCATTATAAACTTTTTCTAATCGTTTAAAAGCATCACGTTCAAAATTATTTTCTAAATGCATCAAATAAGTCATCATTTATAATTAACCAGCTAAATAAAGGTCTTTAATTACTATGCTGACGCTCTGTAGCGTGTATGCTTAACGAGGGAGGAATCGGCCAATCAGAAGTGGAGCTGCCTAACGAGCGGCGGGAGGCGGGGCTTCCGGAGACAGATGGATGGATGGATGAATCGCTCTCTCTCAGCTGTTTTGACAGAGAGCAGAAAATGATGATTTACTAGGTGAGCTTTTATTCATGCCTTGTCCCAGATGAATAAAGATCAAATTAGAGGTTTATGAGCTCCGCTGTCTATCCTGACATTTATATGAGCTCTGGGCTCGACTCGCTGTGATTTATGTTTACAGCGGCGCAGGCGGGAAGGAAAAAAAAAAAAAAAAAAAAAAATGAAGTAGCCTGAAATCATATTCTAATGCTCTGTCAACAGAGGCACAGACGCACAGAGGGATGATGGGAGGCGAAGGATGAAAGAGGTCAGAGGTCAGGAGCTGTTCAAATTCAGCACTGATTAAATGTAGCAAAACATTTATCTTCAATAGAAACAGAGCTCAAAACTTTTTAATAACAAAATCTGTCAAAATACTGAGAGCCAACATATTTGGTCAGATTCGTCAAGGTGCAGTCACGTTACATTTCTGACGGATTCCAACGTGCGTTTCCTGTTTCGGTGTCCAGACGGCAGTTTTGTTCATCTTTGAGCCAATAGGAACACTGCTGGTCTGTGTTTGGTTATGGAGAAGTTATTATTATAGTATTTCTAGTATTTTATCACACTACCAGACTACGAGCATCACTTTTATACACTGTTGATCACTATCATCAATATTTATTTATTACCCGCTTGAGAAATGTGCCATCTTTTACATTTTTTGAGGTTGAGTATGGGGAAATTTCATTGACTGGAGACTGGAAATGTCATGTGACCACACCTTTATAGAGAGCCGAAGTCATGACATCACTTCCTGTCGAGCCTCTGTCCCGCAGCGTTTCTTTCATCGGTCTGTCTGGAGTTTACGTTTCATAACGTTTAACATTCAAACAACGATTAATTTGTTAGAAAACAAAAAATCCAACCAGTCCTCCAAATGAAGCTCAAGATCTGTGGTTTGATCATGTGACTCCAGAACAACACTTCGCAGCGTTTTCTAATCAGCAGTAATCAGCAGGATGACATCATCTGTCTGTGTTTTATCAAACGCATCACTGTTAATCAATACTGATGATTGATGATGTGGCAGCGCTGTGGTTCAGGTCTGGTTGGGTTTAAAGATGATGGTTTGGGTTAAAATGATCACTTTGTTAACGTCAGAGAAACATGTGGTGGGTTAAAGTTACTACTTCCTTAAAGTTAGTCCATCTTCGTCGTCATGGCTACAATAATAACTACGGGGTTAAAGGTTAGGGGACGATTGTAGTTGTGCTTTTTGAAAAACTGCCTCCTCCGTCATCTGAACTGCATCACTGCTCCGCCTCACAGCTACTACGGCCGCTAGATGGCGTCTCCTCTGTCGAGATGTGATTTTGGCCCACAAACCGCTAGGACTTATGGGAAACGATGTTCATTAAAGGCCAAAAACACATAAATATTGAATAAACAACAATATTAGATGAGTTTTCAGAAAACTCCCGTTCTTATCTAAACATATGAAGCGAGACACACAACATGGTTCTGATCCATGTCTGGATTTATACCAGTTAACAGAGTCACAAATGTTAATGAGATTTTTAATGAGGTCTGTGTATGTATGTGTGTTGTTCAGAGTTCTGGTTCAGCAGCTCGACTTCAGACGACATATTAAATAATGTAAAAGTATAAAGAAAACAAAGTGTTTATATATCAGAAATAATTGTATTGGCACAAATATAAGCAGATATAAGAATATTTTGAGTGTTTACAATAATTGTCAACAACTCTAACTTCTCCTATGAGGAAATATTTTATATTATTACAACTGTGTTTTCATATATTATCAATCGTTATCTGTTTATAAGCAGCAAACACTTCTGGGTTGTTGATAAATACATTAATAATAATACATTAATAAACACTTATATCTGCTTACAGCTACATTATAATGTGTTAAAACATGTATTAACTGTTTATATCATGATAATAAAGTGGGCTTTATGTAAAGTGTTGCCAAAAGTAAACATGTTATTACTGAGTCTTATTTTCTGCAAGTACAGTGAGATTTTTTAAAATGTTTTTCCAACACAAATCAAAGTGTTACTATCTTGAAAGAAGACTACGGTGGCTGACGAAGGCAAACACGCTGAAAATACAACAACACAAGGGAAGTGTTTCCAGAGGACACTTAATAGTGATGAACACGTCAATAACTCATAAACGAAACGAGGCCTCTCTCCTACCGTAGCAAGGTAGACGATGAGCCTTTTGTCTCAGCTGGACAAATGAAATTGTTCTCTATG
The DNA here is from genome assembly GCF_914725855.1 of Thunnus albacares. Taxonomy (NCBI): domain Eukaryota; kingdom Metazoa; phylum Chordata; class Actinopteri; order Scombriformes; family Scombridae; genus Thunnus; species Thunnus albacares. The sequence continues at coordinate 33,293,557 of NC_058115.1, read as the reverse complement.
TTCAGCCGGCTGTGAGGCAAGTGAGCAGGGACCGACTACAAAGTACAACACCGAAAAGAGAAACAATGTTCAGTAATCTTAAACTAAGATTCCTCCCAAACGAAGTGTTGTAGTTTAACCAACAGCAGACCGTTGATGTGTGAAGTGATTTTGGGGAAACTAAACTGTATAAGAGTGAAGTTATTGAATATTTTTTGAAGTACTACTTCACTACGGTAGGAAAGAGGCCTTGTTTGTGTTTTAACAGCGTTTCGTTTATGAGTTATTGACGTGTTCATCACTCTTAAGTGTCCTCTGGAAACACTTCCCTCGTGTTGTGGTATTTGCAGCGTCTTTCCTAAAGGCTGCACATGTTGTCGTCTATTTTTATGTGTTTTCTTAAGTTGCACTTGATTCTTAAAACTTACCAGAAGCAGGCTGAAATTGTCTCACTGTGATGTCCCTTCTTGAGAAAATATGTCTTTTAGGACTCAATAACAAACAAAAAAAAAGACTCGACATGGTTCAGATGAATCAGATTTGAATGTGAGACTTTCCTCTGTGACGTGGAGGTGAAGCAGCTGCAGCGGCCACTTGATGGCAGTGAAGCTCCATGGTTCAGTAGAGGAGGAAAAAAAAACTGCATTTGTCATAAAAAGGTGGTGAAAGAGAAGAAGAGGAAGAGGAGGAGGACGAGGAGGAGGAGGAGGAGGAGGAGGAGGAAGAGGAGGAGGAGGATAGGCTGGGAGAGCATCCATAATGTATGTGATCAGTCAGAGAGAAACACTGGAGGAAGATGCATATTTACAGGGGTTATGATACTAATGATGACACAGATGCTGAAGCCCACATGAACCGACAGAGAGAGAGAGAGAGAGACATAGAAGCACAGAGAGAGAGAGAGAGACATAGAGATGGAGAGAGAGATGGAGAGAGAGACATAGAAGCACAGAGAGAGATAGAGAGAGAGAGAGAGAGACATAGAGAGAGAGAGAGAGAGAGAGACATAGAAGCACAGAGAGAGAGAGAGCTTCCTGTCTGTCACTCAAACAGAAAAATAACAACACAGAGCTGCTGAAAAAAACCCTCCATCATTCTTATTGAGTCCTGAAATCTGATTTCATTAAAAAAAAAAAACGAGAGAAGAAGAAGAAGAAGAGATTATTTCACCTGTTTTTAGAGCTTGGACAGGAATAAAAAAAAAAGGTGTGGGGACTGTGAGGCAGCAGGCTTTTATCTTAGATAACACATCCTTCTAAGAGCCAAGAGTCTGGTTTCAGAGTTGGAGGAGACAGAAGTTTGAAGTGCAGGCAGGTAAATCAGAGGTTATGATATGTAAAGGTGTTGTCAAGGTTGTTAAAAAGAATTTACTGAACAATATATGTGCACAAACTTACTCTACTGTACAATATAACATAAAACATCATTTCAGATAAAGAAAATAAATGAAAAAAATATACTATTGAATATGAAGATTCACATCAATGCATGAGAAACATGTCAATTACATTCTGAAATAATGTCATATGGTAAATTTTCTTCACAGTATACAGAGTTTTAAAGAATTCTGTCCATGGATGTATTATAAGAGCTGGATAGCAGGCTAAAAATGGCGTCCATTCAGTCCTTGCTCGGCTGGCACATACACCAAAAAAAGTTTCTAGCTTCCAGGTTAGCTTTTGTGTTGTGCGGCCCACTGAACATGCTCAGTAGTGTTTCCTCTGCTGGCCCCGCCCACGAGTTCCCGCTCCACCTGTAGAGTTTACATTGTGATGACATCACAGATTTTTAAATCGCTTTTCTCAGCTCGAGGAAAGTTTTGCAAATATAAAACCTCCATGGATCAAAAGTTCATATAGAGAGAGTCATAATTAATGTTGTTTGCAGTTCGAGGTGTCCTGTCAACAGTTTTACAGACGTCTCTTTAATAATGGTGGTTTATGGGGAAAATGCTTTTTGGGCTGTTTTATCGCTGCAATACCGCGAGTGGCCACTGGGAAAACTTGGCTGCAAGGCTGAGTGACGGCGCCCTATCCAGCTCTTATTATACATCCATGCTTCTGGCAGTTAGCTGTCTGCTAACTTGAATTTGGATGAAATAGTTTAATCATGCGGCTCTTCTTGACTTTCCAAATGTTATCGGACCAAAGGGATCAAACTGTGATGGTGAAACGAGTCATTTTGAGGGCAATTTATCCACTGTTTTAGAGCCGTGACAGTAGTGACGGAGTAGGCTATGGTGCATGTCATTAATAATGACCTTCAGAGTAAATACGACGCTAAAGATTGATTTAATTCTTAAAGATCCACCCCAGACATGTTTTAAGACACAGCTGCATTAGCTCAGCTGTGTTATTTACGTTGTACACTGCTGATTGCACCACCAGTGTGTCCAACCAGTCTCTTCTAAAATTATTCTGATGATTCCACCTGACTGTCTCTGCTGGCTGGTACCAATGTGATGCTGATTGGCTAGTTGAATGTTGTGAGAAACATCCTCTTATTATCATTACTAAAAAGACAGGAAATTATTTTTGGCCTTCCTCCTGATTGTCACCTGCCTCCAGTAACAATTCACAATGTAGAAATTAAACAAGTCTCTTCATACAAATACCTTTTGTTATGATAGATGCCACCCTGTCATTGATTCCTCATATAGAGCTGGTTTGTTAGAAGACACAGCACTCAGATCTTTTGCAGCCAGTAGTCAGATTATTTTTGTGTCGTGCTGTGCTGCAACACTGGTTCAGCAGCCGATCTGTGAAACTTAAAACTATATAATAAAATCTGAATTTGTTTGATGATTATTGTACAACCTGGGGTGCAATCCTTTCAAGCGGCACAACAAGAGCAGCTCAGACGCGCTAACAGCATGTCCTCTGAGTCCTCGCATGTTTTAAATGGAGAATACCAACTTCTGCCCTCTAACAGGCGGTTTAGAGTCCCTCATTTTAGATGCAACAGGCTGAAGAATTCTTTAAGAACATCAGTTTATCCTGCTGCTGAACCAGGATCAGTGCGCTGCTCTTTGAGATCTGAATCCAGAAGACATGATGTGATACAATATGTATGACAGTCATGACTGTTTGATGTGTTCTGTACATCTATGAAGTGTCATATATGTAACTGTATGTTTAATCTGTGAGTCAACCTCTTGAACGGAGCTGCATAACAAAAAAATGAATTTCACTGTAAGCTGACAATCGTATATAAAATATTCTGCTTTGAATAATTATTGTATTTGTGTCTGATACGGTTTTTCCACAAATAAAAGCTGAATTCCTCCTGTAAAAATCCAGAATCTATGTATAGAGAGCTGAAATCAAACTGTAACTTCCGAATTCTGTTTCAGAAGTAGGAAAACCTCGTTAAGAATCTCATTAATATGTTTAATTCTGCTAATCAATAAAAAACAAAAGCAGCCTTGGAACAGAACCAACAGTATGTCGTGTTTCTTGCTTCATATGTTTAGATAAGGACAGGAGTTTTCTGAAAAACCATCTACTATTGTTGTTTATTCAATATTTGTGGTTTTAGTGGCCTTTAACGAACACCGTTTCCCATAAGTCCTAGCGGTTTGCAGGCTAAACGTCACAGTTCAACAGAGAAGATGAGTGAACAAAAGATGAACAATTTTGTCGGAAAATATCTGGTTCTTTGATAAAAAAAGTTGAAGCTATAAGACTGTGGACATAAAAACTTTAAGGTAGAGGTTAACAACGACTCCCATGGTGCATTTCAGCAAGAAACATCCAATCACGGAGCTTAAAATAGTGTCACGTCTAAATTTAGGGTTAATTTTGGATGATTTCAGTAACTTTGGTGCTGTGTTTTGTTCTCAACTGCAACAACAAAGAGATTTGAATTCACCACTGCTCCGACTGGCCTCCTCTCCATAGCAACAGCAGCTGAGGCTCATGGGTATTGTAGTATTTAGAGCTGTCCGTTAAATTGACAGACAAAACGCATGATTTCTGAAAAACAAAACTGAAATAACTGAAACTTGTGGCCATAATATAAACCTATAGCATTATTACATTATCCAGGAGAGTCCTGAGTTTCTATGTTCTGTAACATTGAAGATATAATTAAAAGAAAAAAGTGAAATTTGAATACTGAATGAGGAAAAACACCTTTAATTCACTATTTTCTTGTCTATCATCATCTGAACCCTTTTCAGTCAGAGACTAGTACAAAGTAGAAATACACAACAAGAAGTACAAGTACTCATGTGGGCAGAAATCAGCTTGTTTACAGAATTTCTTGGGATCAAATCATTTTCATGACTGTGGTGCAACGATCTGTCTCATTACTGACTCGGTTTTTAGATAGTCGATGAGAAGATTCCTGAAATAAAAGAAACAACACTGAAAACAAGTTGGATTATCTCCCAGTACAGGCTGTTTTTGTTCTTTTCTTCCCTGTTTTAATCTGCCTCCATCACATTCTGCTCTGCTGAATCCACGACCTGCTGCAAATCTTTCCAGCATATATATATATATACTGTATATATCCTCTACTTCAACTGTAAGAAAGGAAATACTGACTCAGTTAAGGCAACATAATGAAGGCATCTTCCTCTGACCTTGCCTCCCTTCAGATATAGTCCCACACGAAACACTTTTTCAACAAAGTGCTGTTTCTGAGCTGTGAATATGTATATACTGTATGATATTCCATCCACATGTTTTATGCACAATCTGAATGAGTGGAAACACAGAGTGGAAACACAGGAAATTTGTTACATCACTAAAAAATGTATGCAGTCTTGTGAGTGTTAGGGGAACATTTTAGACAAATTACAACATATTCCCTCAAATTGCTAATTATTGCAGTCAATATATCCACTTTGTTCCTTCAATTTAGTAATTAATGTCCTCAAATTATTTAATTTATTAACTCAAATGAGTGATTTGTGCATTAAAAATACTGAATTGTTCCCTTTTTTAAATTACACAGTTTACTCCAGTGTAACAGAAGCTGTTTGTATAAAAACAAATGTAATGACGTACATGAATCATGTGACTTAAGCGTCGCTGAAGAGCTGAAAACATTAGATTTGTCACATGACTACCATGAAACAAACAGAAATGTCATATTTCCATCATGTTTTCCATCGTTTGAGCTTTGACTGTCGCTCTTTTAATGACGTCATCTCGTTGTGTCTTCTTCTTCTGCGACGGTTTAATGGCACCGACTGGAGAATTAGCGCCACCTGCTGTTTATCTGCTAATATTCACACAACAGCAGCGGATGGAAAATATGTTAACCTGCATCATCAGACTGATCGGTTCAACATCAGGAAGTGAAATCCTGGAGCCTCTGGAGCCAGACGGAGGAGGCTTCCTGAAGCTGACCAATCAGAACAGAGTGGGCTCATCAGGAGGGCGGGGCCTTAAAGAGACAGGAGCTAAAACGGCCTGTTTCAGACAGAGGCTGAACTGAGGGGCTGCATAAAGGACCAGTAGAAGATAAATAAGGAGTTTTTAACTGGTAATCATGCAAAGATATTCCAGTAGAGCCCCAGAATATGAATCTAGATCTGGAAATGTGCAGAATATGTGTCCTTTAAGAGACTAATGGTATAGCTTCATCACTCAGTCATTGACATCTGTGTTCACAGGGCTGGACCCTGCAATCCTGCCAAAAAGGCTGTAATGTTAGACATATAGAGGAATGTATAAAAGATATTGGAGAAACTGTCAACAGAAACAAACAGTAACAGTAAGTTAATATGCTTATGTGTTGCTACAAAGTGTCCATCATAGGTTTTTGCACTGTTAATGATGGACACAATCTTGACAGCAGAGTAGAAACAGATGAGTCTTCAGAATTTGTCTCCTTTAACTGAAGTAAATTAATGCCTGAGTCTGTGTTTGGAGTCACTTGTCTCTGATGTTGACCTTCTTGGCCTTTAACACAAATAAAGAGTTAATATTTTTCTGACAGATTGAATATTTTTCTGTCCGACTCTGTTCTTCTCGTCGTTCGTCCTCCTACCTCGTCCCGTCCAGCAGTGTGTTTTATTTTAATCCTCCTCTCTGAAAGGACCATTAGCAGCTGCTCTTTGTCGGAGCTGAAATGAAGCTGAATGTGTCAGACTGAGAGGAACATGAATTAAACATCCGTGAGAGACGGAGAATTATGAGCAGTGTCCGGTCTAATAAGGCTGAGCATTAAGAGCACAGTTATCTCCACACAGCCGTCCATCTCTCTCTGAAGCTCAGTGTGAGGTTCAAACTGGAAAAACTCCCTCTCACAGAGAAGGAAATGAATCAAACGTTCATGAATGAAACAAAAAGTGAAACCATCCCTCCCTCTATCTTTAGAGGTGCTTTATTATCATCAAATGGTAGGAGCGGGGGGTTAAATTGGGATTTGTTATGTGAGGCGAGTGGTGGTGGGGGGGTTCTGTGGTTTCAAGGTTGCCATGTGTGCACATGTGTGTGCGCATAGACAACAGAATCTGATGTGATCATAGACAAATTGTAAATAAAACAAAACAATTTGAGACAACTCCCTGCTCTGAACACTGAAACACTAATCAAAGTCATTCTTGATACTTTTATTAATACCAGAGTCGAGTTCGGATGAATACAACAAACATTTCTGGTTGTACGGTTGAAACAATAACTTTGGCATTTAAAGACATGTATCAAAGTCAAAACACATAGATATTAAATCACCATAAGAAGAACACCATATCACCAAGTAAAAAACAATACCTAGACATTAAATTATGTTTTGAATATGTATTTTTGTTTATTTATCACCATTTTTTTTTTTTGAATACAAAATCTAATGTCTGTTTTTGTTCCTGCTTCATAGCTTGACGCTAACATGAAGCTGTTAGCTAGCTGGAGCTGTGTTGCATTCAGAGAAACAGACAGTAATCATAGCTGGCAGCGTGTAAACTGAACACAGCAGGCAGGTCTGTGTTTCATTTATGTCTCTGTGTGTAAAACTGAATATTTATTAATGGATATTCTCAGTAAACGAGACAGTTGTGAACCATGTTTAACTCGCTGGCTTGATGCACCTCAACACTGCAGAAAGGACACGTTTGTTTTGTTGTTTTATTTTGTATGTAAATGTGTACATATGTGCGTGTATGTATACATGTGGATCATAGACTGTATATAAATATGGACGTAGTTACCGTGACGTCACCCGTTGGTTTCTGAAGAGCGGTTTTGAAGCTCAAAGCGAGCCGCTCGGGCCGTCGCCATCTTGGCAGTGCGTGACTCTGCCTAACTCCCAGCCAATCAAAAATGGGCAAAGAGGCGGGCCGAATGGCTGAAACAAGCCACCTAGCAGCTGGCGGACCTGTCACTCAAAGCAGCCATGTCCTTCATTATGCAGAACTTTATGGCTTAATAAATAAACGGGTGAGTTATAAAAACATTCACCCCCGTACAGTTGTCATGAAAGAGGAAATTAGCTACAGAGACCAAAACCGTTGTTTGTACCAGGCTGTAAACATGTTTATTTCTGCTGTAAAGTTGGACATTTTAACATGGGGGTCTATGGGGACTGACTCGCTTTTGGAGCCTCAAGTGGTCGTTCAAGGAACTGCAGTTTTTGACACTTCCGCATTGGCTTCATTTTACAGCCCCGGAGATTGCCGCTTGGTGTGGATATATATATAATATATCTAAACATTGCACCTTTAAGTAAAAGTACCAATACAGCAATGTAAAAATACTCCATTACAAGTAAAAGTCCTGCATGAAAATCCTACTACAGTAAAAGTACATAAGTATTATGAGCTTGATGTAGTTAAAGTATTGCAGTAAAAGTACATAAGTATTATGAGCTTGATGTAGTTAAAGTATTGCAGTAAAAGTACATAAGTATTATGAGCTTGATGTAGTTAAAGTATTGCAGTAAAAGTACATAAGTATTATGAGCTTGATGTAGTTAAAGTATTGCAGTAAAAGTACATAAGTATTATGAGCTTGATGTAGTTAAAGTATTGCAGTAAAAGTAGTGGTTTGGTCCCTCTGACTGATATATTATTATATATGACATCATTAGATTATTAATAGTGAAGCATCAGTGTTAGAGCAGCATGTTACTGTTGTAGCTGCTGGAGGTGGAGCTAGTTTCAAACTACTGTTTCGTTTGACTGATATCTGACCCGGCGGAGGGGGCGGAGCCAGCAGTCTGTGACGTCTCTTTTATCGAGGCTGCGCTAGTTTTTCTTAACAAGGGGCCAAGGAGGAAACAAGGGCTCATTTAGAGGGTGACGGCGAGTTGGGTGAGTTGTTTCAGAAATCACCCGAGGACTGTTCTTTCACCGCCGCCGCAGCTTTGTGGCGAGGCGTGTTGTACGAGAACAACACCACCCGATCTAATGAGCCCGCCCGTCCTCACCACAAACACACAGCGCAGGACGGAGACAGAGCTGTGAACTGAGCTCATGTGCAAACAGACTGTCTGTCCGGTGGTGTGGATTCAGCACATCCTTCTCTTTTCTTTTCTCTGTCGTGACCAGCGGCGGCGTTTATGGTAAAAAAAAAAAACCCCGGACAGTCTTGTGGTCGCGCTGCACACACTCATTCTGTGATTTATCCTCTTCAAACCTCTTTGAAGGGCACAGCCTTTGACTAACGCCGCTTTTTTATCTTATTGTCTTTGGGCAAAGTTTGATCTCGACTCTCTTCCTGTTTCCTTTGTACAGAAGAAGAGGAACATTAGAAGTTTTTTGGCCTAATTAAAACTTTCTGCTTTACTTTCTGACTACAGGTGCCTGGATGTTTAAAGACTGCGTGTGAGTGGAACTGACAAAAGGCAGAGCTATCTGAAAATCCGGCCCTCGGATTAAAACCATCACACCTGAGCGGAGAGGCAGAGAGTCGGTGTTAACTCGGTTTTTAATGCTTTCTGTTTAATCTGGGTGGCAGCAGACTCTCACCTTCATCTGTCTCTCTCCCCCCGTGAAGTTCCTCTTTAAAATATTCTGAAAGTGAGCCGAGGCAGGCGCACATCTGTGTTTAAACTTTAAAAACCGGAGACTCTCTGTGAGCCGAGATGTCAGCAATACTCGAGTGAAAGGAGCCTTCGCTTTGAGGCTCAGATTCATCGAGCCGCATTTGAATTTTATGATTTGATGTTAAAGGAGTCGCTGTGATGGAAAATGTCACTTATTGACACAGAGTGGTGTGAGTGTGTGTGTTCTCTGGGACACATTTGTTTCTAAGAGGAGACGCCGCCTGTCACAAGACAAACATTACCGATGCAGATGACTCTTTTAAAGGACCATACCGCTGCTTTTTCACTGTTAATTACACTGATCGTGACTGATGACTGACGCTCTACCTTCCAGGCTGATTCAGTCACAGATATTTATTTCTTTTATTTATTTAGTTGTTTTGTGAAAGTCTCTTGGGTGGTGCATTCAAGGACACTCCGAAAAACTTGACACTGAAGTGCTGTTTTTTTTTTGTCAGAAAATCAAATCCAGAAGACAAACAACAAGCAAACATGTGAACAACAAGTGATTTTGGTTATTTCTTGCATTAAATATGTAGTGTTTGTTTTACAATTGAGACAATATCTCCAGAAACACTAGAAAACTGATAACTGCACTTGACAAAAACAGAGTAAAAAGAGGTATTAAATCGAAAATTTACCAAATGAATTTCCTGACAACAGTGAATTATGTCAAAAGAAGAATGTTATAATTTCAGGTGAACTGTGGGAGGAAACAGACCCAGGTTAAAAAAAAAGTCCAACACGGAGTGAATTCGAAGGTCAAAATGAAGTATTTTGAAACTCTTCTTCTTATATCAAACTGTAATATTTCATCTGACATGTTGGAGAGGTTGCGGCCTGGTCGGCGTCTTCTCAAAACTCCTAAATCCAAAATGTTCAAGAGAGAAGAGATGATGTTTATTTCGGATACCAATTTGGTTAAGGTTGAAAAAGTGAAATATTTATGGAGAGATGGACACCACTTGTTTTTCTTCTCGCCTTTAATTCACTTTATTTTTTAAATTTTATTTCTTATTTTTCAACAGGATCATCTCCTTTGTGTTTGTGAGTTGTTCTGTCATAATGTCGAACTGGTGCAATGAATATAAATTTCAAAAGAAAAAACAGAAAGTCGCTTCTCTCAAATGTCATGAATGCATCGCTCCCTGTTGGTGCGTTTTTATAAAATACTTTGTTTGTCTTTGTTTGTTGAAAACACATTTTAACATACCACAAGTTTCAACTGTTGGATTCATTTTAGATAAATAATCCCTCGCAGTCGACATTATTTCTTCTGTCGAAGTCTCCTTTGTGGTGCGTTCAAGGACACTCCCACGAGCTGACACTGAAATGTTGTTTTTGTCAGTAAATCAAACCCAGGAGACAAACAACAAACTGACACATTGTGTGTGTTTCTTGCTGAATCCTGACAGATTTCTGTTCAAGTCTTAACATTTGAGTCAGTTAATTTAATTTCCCCGTCTTATTCACTAACTGCCTAGTTTATTAATAGAGTTCTCCACAGATTTAACATCACACTCATTTAACATTATCAGGTCTGATCACGATGGACAGTTTAAAAAAAAGCGTTAAAATCGATGCAGCAGAACCAGAGATATCGTCTGTTGTCTCCACACATTCTTCTTCCTTGTCAAAACTTGGTGCCTACATTACCCACAATGCAACTGGACAGTTCAGTCCAAGCGGCAACCTCTGGGGCTGTAAAATGAAGCCAATGTGGAAGTGCCAAAAACTGCAGTTCCTTGAACGGCCACTTGAGGCTCCAAAAGCGAGTCAATCCCCATAGACCTCCATGTTAAAATGTCCAACTTTACAGCAGAAATAAACATGTTTACAGCCTGGTACAAACAACGGTTTTGGTCTCTGTAGCTAATTTCCTCTTTCATGACAACTGTACGGGGGAATTTTTTTATAACTCACCCGTTTAAATTTTATTAAGCCGTGAAATTCTGCATAATGAAGGACATGGCTGCTTTGAGTGACAGGTCCGCCAGCCGCTAGGTGGCTTGTTTCAGCCATTCGGCCCCGCCTCTTTGCCCATTTTTGATTGGCTGGGAGTTAGGCAGCGTCACGCACTGCCAAGATGGCGACGGCTGGAGCGGCTCACTTTGAGCTTCAAAACCGCTCTTCAGAAACCAACGAGTGACGTCACGGTAACTACGTCCATATTTTTATACAGTCTATGGTTCAGTCAGAGATTGCGGTGTGTTATGCTAGTAGCGGCTAATGTAGCCTGGAGCTGTTTGCCTCCAGCAGAGACAATTAGCTACAGAGGTCTGCTAACCTACTTCTTTCTAACTTCACATCCACATTGATTGTTTTACTTTTCAAACTTCAGTTTCAGTTTATCAGATTTCACACAGTTACCATGAAACCGTCCTGGTTAAATCATCAATACAAAAGATGAACAACTCAGTTAGAAAACATCTGGTTCTTTAGAGAAAGTCAAAGGTAGAAGGCTAGAAGTTAACTACGACTCCCAAAGTGCATTTCAGCAAGAAACAGCCAATCACTGAGCTTAAAATTTGGTAACATGCGTTGCTAACGGCGGGTAGAAGCTAAAGATTACGATGTTGAGAAAACTGATCTTACAATCTACAGTGTGAGTCTTTCACTCTATTCCTTTTTTTTTTTTTTTAAAATTCTCATTCCCTCCATATTTAAACCAGACGATTCATCTCCATAAAGTCTGCTGCAACTAAAAGATTCATGTTCAGATGTTTTTCCTACGTTTCCTTTTCTAACATCACTTGGAGTTTTGGACCTGTGTGTGTGCATCCTCTGCTCCGCTGCTGGTTTAAAAGCAGCGGTTGAATCTACATCCAGGCCTCAGAGCTTTCGCCCGCGCTCGCCCTGCTCTCCTCTCACTCTCCCGCTCATGAATAATAAAAATCTGAGCTTGAATTATTGATGCAGATTTTTGCACACAATCTGCAGGGGCCATTATCCAGATCTGTGATGGATCTCATTTCACTCTGACAGATTAGATGGATCCACACATCTGCCTCCGTTGCCGAGGTGATTACGAGAAGATAATCTGGAGTCGTCTTGATTAGCGGCTCGAGCTGAAAGGTTAGAATAAAATTGCACTTTTCCATATGAATGAGGCCGCAGTTTGTTTTTCTTGGACCATAAATGGCGGAAATGTCAGCTCCCTTGACGGACGCATCATCCCTGAGGAAGAGGAGGCGGAAGAGGAGGAGAAGGAGGAGGGGTTGGGAGTCCAACCTGAAGCCCCGCCCCCCCCCCCCCCCTCCTCCTCCGTCTGTGAAAGGTCAGGGTTCGGACGGCGCGGCCGAATGAGCGCTCAGATATCCACTTATCTTTTGAAAGCCCACAAACGAGGTAATCCTCTTATTTGACACCTCGAGCAGACGCTCATTACTCGCAGCACTTTCTGCAGCCGGCCAGTCGGATTTCATGTCAAGACGAGTTTCCTTCTGTTTCATTTTTACAAAATATGAAGCCGAGCGGAAGAGGAAAAGACTTTTCAGCGGCAACACAGAGAACACCAACAACACCACGGATTCATTCAAATAAACTCACATTTACATGAATCTGTTCTTAATCTACAACATGAAAACTGTATGTGATATTAGTCAAAGGAGAATAATAGAACATTATTATTTCAGACCGCCTTAAAACTTTATAATAAAACATCATGAAGTAGTACTAAAGGGATTAGGGGATGTCTAATGGAGTCTATCACAAGGTCAGTTCATTCAACATTTTTTAATTATGGATGAGTACCAGTAATAGATTAACTGATTACTAATCTGACCTGATTGATGCTTTTTATCCTCCGTTCAACCTTCTCTCTCTGTGGACTGTGAGCTCGCATGTATGTATAAAATGTGGTTCTGTACGACCAAGATGGCGTTCTCGTCTACATTTGGCCCAAACATAAGACTTTTTTTTCCTTGAAATTATGTTTAAGAAAGCAGGAGTTGTTTTTATATGTGAGGACCAGACATTTAGTTCCAGTTAAATTCCTGTTGAATGACGACATCATGGAGAAACACAGCGAGGAGCGAATCATCGCCATCGAGCGGCCTAGACGCTGCCGCCGTCACAGATGATGATGATGATGATGATGATGATGAGCTCCAAAAAACAGTCTGAAAGATATTAACAAGTCCTCCAAATTAAGTGAAGTAAGTAATTAAGTAAGAACATTAAGTAAGAAAAGCTGGAACAAGTGAATGTTTGACACTTTTGCTTAATGAAATACTTACGCAATTAATGAACTATCAAAATATCTGTTGATTAATTTCTTCCTAATCAATTATTCGAGTCATCATTTCTGCTCTGCATGAATAAAAAGTCCATTAAAAAGCATGAATACCCTTAGCAACATTAAGTTCAGTACAGCGTTATGTGATAAATTAACATTTTAAGATATAAATGTCATGTTTTGGTTTGTAGTGAAGAAGAAGAAGAAGAAGAAGAAGAAGAAGAGTTGATCGTCTCTCCACCTGGGTGATCTTTAAATGAGAGTGTCTCTTCTTCTTTATCCTCCGCTGCAGATTATCTCTCCGCTGAGCCCCTTCACCTGACTCCTCCGCTTGTCTTTAACAGGAAGGAGAAAAAAAAAAGGAAAAAGACCTCGACAAATCAGCCGGCACCCCTGCGAGGCTGATTGTTGTGTGTGTGTGCTCTCGTCGTCTTATCTGTACTCGTCTGATCACAGCCGCTGTTAAACTCCCACGGCAAATCACAGAGAGGAGGCAACTCCCCAGAGAGAGAGAGAGAGAGAGAGAGAGCAGAGAACAGAGGCACCAAAAAACTGAAAAGCATCAATTAACATGCCAGAGGAGGCAGAAGAACTGTTCTCCTCCAAAATACTCCAAATATCCCCTGTGGAAATAAGAAAAAAAAACCTCTCATCAGGTTTCCTCTAAAGGCGAGAAGATTCACTCTGAACAGGTGTCATTTATCACGGTTAGACTCTATCAGACAGAACGTAATGCTGTAAAACAACCTTTAAAAACTAACAAATACATGAAAACTATAAGATTTCAGAAAGATTTATGGACAGATGGTTTCAGTCAGTCAACAGGTTGAACCATATATCAAGCTTTTTGTCCAAAAGTGACACACCACATAAAATAGTTCCTGTTCTTGAACCTGCTTTATATCCAGAATATTCCAGAGTATCAGCAAAGGAAAACTGATATAGAAGCCACTGCTGTTCTGTGAACATTTGGAGCAGCAGTCGAAGCTCAAATGAGGGAAAACATTAATTTGAGGAAGGTTACATCTCCTCATCGCTCCACTCAGATCTGATGTTTTCAGCTCTTCAGGGAAGCAGAAACGTTTTTTACACCTCAAGCATAAAAACTTTCAGCATTTCCACTGTAAATGTGAGTAAAAACAAGTGGAAGGAAACACACAGTCTTGATTGATGGATTAATTGTCTATGAACCAAAATGCCTCGATGTCTTGTTTTATCCGACCGACAGTTCGGATAAAAAAAAACCTCTCATCAGGTTTCCTCTAAAGGCGAGAAGATTCACTCTGAACAGGTGTCATTTATCACGGTTAGACTCTATCAGACAGAACATAATGCTGTAAAACAACCTTTAAAAACTAACAAATACATGAAAACTATAAGATTTCAGAAAGATTTATGGACAGATGGTTTCAGTCAGTCAACAGGTTGAACCATATATCAAGCTTTTTGTCAGAAAATGACACACCACATAAAATTGTTCCTGTTCTTGAACCCTGTTTTATCAGAATATCCAGAATATCAGCAAAAAACAACTGAAATAAAAGCTTGTTTCCATCCACTGCTGTTCTGTGAACATTTGGAGCAGCAGTCGAAGTTCAAAAATGAGGGAAAACATTAATTTGAGGAAGGTTACATCTCCTCATCGCTCCACTCAGATCTGATGTTTTCAGCTCTTCAGGGAAGCAGAAACGTTTTTTACACCTCAAGCGTAAAAACTTTCAGCATTTCCACTGTAAATGTGAGTAAAAACAAGTGGAAGGAAACACACAGTCTTGATTGATGGATTGATTGTCTATGACCCAAAATGCCTTTATAACTTCCTGCAGTTAAATGTCTTGTTTTATCCGACCGACAGTTCCAAACCCATAAATATATTTAGATTAAAATGGTGTAAAACAAAAGAAAAGCAGCAAATCTTCACATCTGAGAAAGTGGAACCAAAAAAAATTCCAATTAATTTTCTATTCATCAGCTAATTGCTGTAGCTCTAATATACTGTATATCATTATATGGGATTCCTCTAAGTACAGTGCAAACAACAGAACACGTGGCAATCATAATTTATTTAGTCTATAAAACGTTAGAAAACAACATCCATCACATTTCCCTACATGACGACATCAAATGTCTTGTTTTGTCCGACCAACAGACCAAAGCAGCAGCTCTTCACTGCTTAAAAGTGGACAATTAATCAATTATCAAAATAGTTGGAGATTCACTTCCTGGTGATCAACTAATTAACTCATTGTTGCAGCTCTACATGATGAATATCAATGAAAAAAACAGGCTTTTTTCACTATTTTCTGACATTTTACAGATAATTCAATTAATAGAGAAAATAGTTGATGGATGAATGAAAATAATTATTTATAATTATAAGACTACTTCAGTAGTGTAAACTCACTAATTTTCACTTAATCAAAGTATTTAAACCCGTGACAATGATGATATGTTCAGTAGCTGCAGAGGAAAAAAGGGTTTTTTCTATACAGTAAACATGAGCTGTGGGTTATCTGTATGTATGTGGGAGTACAGTGACTGTTTTCACAGATCCATCCTGGATTAAAATGTCGGATCTAAAGGTTAAATAAAAAAGCGCGAGACTGAGCCGCCGTGCAGATGTTCCTCTTGACACATCGTCTGATTCTGTCAGAAAACCAAACCTGAAGCCCGCTCGGCTTTATCAGAGGAAATCATCAGCCTTTAATAGTTTTTTAATGAGTTTGTGGAATGCACTCTGGCGACAGTCTAATAAAGGACAAGCTCTGCACAGAGACTCGGGCTGAATAATGTATAAGGGCAGAGGTAGAACTGATGAAAAGATGATGAGAGGCATTCCTGAGAGAGGGGAGCGAGCGGGGCGAGAGGAAAGGTAAGTTGAAAGAGAGGCCCAATTAATCTTCATGTGCTTACAGAAGAAATTAAACAAAGGCGGGAAAAAAAAGGGACGAGGGAGAGAATGGCTGTTTGAGGAAAAAAGACGACGAGACCTGCAGAGCTCGGAAAAGAGAGAGAGAGAGAGAGAGAGAGCGTCCAGGTGAACAAAGACTCTGCGATCCGTTTTTAATGATTTCATTTTCACTTTCAGCAAAGCAGGCGAAGCTGAGAGTGAAGAAATGACTCCTAAAGGAAAGTTACGTCAACTTTCAGGGAGTGTTAGAAGTACCTCTGTGTTAAAAGAAAGACCATTATTCTTCCTCTCCCTACCTCAACATCCTTTTCTCTCTCTAACTCTCCCTTTTTTTCTCCTTTCATTCCCTGCTTCTTCATTTTCCTCTTTTCCTTCCTTTTCTTTCCGACCTCCTCCTTTCCTTTGCTTCCCTAAGCCAAACGCGCCAACTAGGCGCAGGGAACAAGAGGAGGAGGCAGGAAAGGAAAGGAGGAGGTAGGAACGTAATTGGGAGTAGGGAAGAAATGAGGAGGTAGGAGAGTAAGAGTAAAGGTAAGATAACAGAAAAAGGAGGTAGAGAGGAAAAGGAGAAAGAAGGGAAGGAATGAAGAAGGTTACCTTTCTACTTTAGGGAAGGTGCTGAGGAGGGTTAGGGTTTGATGTAGGGAAGAAAAGGAGGAAGGAGGAAAGGAAAAGAGGAAGTACTGAGGAAAAAAGAGAAAGTGAAGGATGGTGAGGTAGGGAAAGGTGTAGGAGAGGAGGAGGTAGAAAATGAAATAAGGAGGTCCAATGGGAGGTATGAAAGAGTTGCAGCAGGTATAGGATGAGGTAGAAAATAAAAGGAAAAGGAGAGGAGCTACGGAGCAGATAAAGGAGGTAGGGAGGAAAATTAGGAGGAAGGTTGTTATTAAGGAAGGTTGCTGATTGCTATTAATAACTAGAAATCAGCTTTAGGATCTGATTAAATCAGCATATACAGAACTCAGACGTGTTATCAGACAGAGGAAGCAGAATTACAGAGATAAAGTTGAGGGCAAACTACATCTGAGTGACACCAGAGGTTTGTGGAGCTAATCACAGGCTGGAGCTCGACCACTGCCAGGTTACAGCGAGGGGCTTTCAGCGCTGATGAGGATAACCACTTCTTTGCCGGCTTCGACGCACATGATTTCTCCGCTGAGCTTGAATCAGTCCGCTCCACTCTCTCTCTAAGGGGGTCTAATGGTAACCCCAGCCCCCCCCCCCCCCCCCCCCCCCCCCCCCAATAACGGTCACCTCTGATGAGGTCTGCTCCCAGCTGAGGGACAAATAAAGGCGTCTGGCTCAGTCGGGGTCTTGCCACCTGCCCTTCAGGTGTGTGCAGACCAACTCGGTGATGAGCTCCAGTTCATTTTCTCTCTATCTCTCTTCCAGTCCAAGATCCCCGTGAGATGGAAAACCTCATGCATGGGGACTTAAAGACCCCTTACAGCCCTCACTTCTCAGCTCATGAAATGATTTGAAAGAGTTGCACTTGGACATTTCCGTAGCCATAGTAACCACACTGTCCTGATTAAAGATGAGGCCATTGAAGTGTTTTAATGAGCGTTGTCGTTGACTGTTAACTGTTGATGATGATGATCTGATGTTGAAAACCAAGATGATGGTTGTACTGGGGTTTGTAGTAATGTTGGCGTCCATGAATATTTTGATATTGGTGTCATGTATAACCACTATAACATATACCAGTTAGGGATGTGCAGGGAGCCCAGTATTTCTGTTTCTATCTGTATTAGTTGAGGCAGGAGAATTATTTGTATTCAAATAAAAGCTGGAATGAGCGTAAGAATCCTAATCTAATCTAATTTTAGGATATTAAAGTGTTAAAATAAGTCTTCATCAATAAACTATTTTACGAGGGAGGCCCCCACATTGGTGCTGTGTCTCAAATCGCTTCACTTCTGTACTTACACTTAACATTTTGAGTGCATAAGTGTGTTCACACTGAGAAGTATGGAAAAATGCAGTGCACTGTGAGAACCCGGAAAAAACGGTCAAAAAGTTGAGTGTGGAACTATGTGCACTTCTCGCCCTCAATGGTCGCCATCTTGGCTACATAGTGGAAGGGGAGGGACTACTTTTCAAACTGGAAATGGCGGCCGGGTACGTTGTTACTACGGTGAACATCGCCACATTATACAAATGTAAGTTATACATGTGTTTTTTAGCACTAAGAACCACTATACTGTTGTCGGATATAAGCCATCAGTATGTTTTTTGGGTTAATTTAGCAGTCTGTAATGATTTGTTAGCGCGAACGATAACACGAATGCTAACGCTAGCTGATGCTAATTTGCGATCGTCATTTCCGGTAAGTGCACAACGGCTGTGTTTGATTTGAGACGACACTACCCTGTAGAAATCTGTGCACTATGCCAGTAAGTACACAATGTACTACATGAAAGTGTACTAACAGAAGTATGTGATTTGACATGCTTTTTTTATTCACCAAAACAAATCATTTCTAAAATATTTGTACGAAATGTCATAAAAACCTATTATTTGTGCTTTTCCGAATACTGCATTCGTCACCACCCTTAATCCCCATGTGATCACCTCTTTTCCTTTCCTCCCTCATCCTTCCTTTCCCTTTGACATTTACTTACTTTACCTTTTTTATCTCCTGTACTTCCTTCTAAAAAAAAGGGACAAAGCAAGGAGGCAGAAGAAAATATTACGGATGTAATGAAGGAAAGCGGGAAGTCTAGCAAGAAAGGAGGATGTAGGGAAGGAAAAAGTAAGAAATGAAGGGAGGAGATATGATGACAAGGTGTGAAAGGAAAGGAGGAGACAGAGAAGGGACTCCTAGAAAAGTAAAGGATGTTGAGATAGGAAGAACAATGTAGGGATGGAGAGGTGGAGGTAGGAAAGGAAAGATGTACAGGTAAGGAACAGAACAGGAAGTAGGTGGGCAAAGATGGTAGGAGGAGAGAAAAAAAGAAGTAGGTAAGAAAGGTAAAGGAAGAAGAGGTAGCAAAAGGGTAATGAAGGAAAGAAGGATGAAGAAGGAAATGAGAAGGCAGGTGAGAAAAGGTGCAGAAGTAAAAGAGTAAGGAATAAAGGAGTGGAGGCGAAAAGCAAAGGAGGAGTAAAATTAAGGAGGAAGAAAAAAACGAGTGTTTTGTGAAGGAGGATCTGTGTGCGTTGACCGTTTTCACACCTCGCTGCATCTTAACATCAGACATTAGTTCAGCTCTCGTTGTTTTTATGTATCCCAGCACATCCTTCAACAATTATCTCCACTCATTAATTCCTCGTAATTCCTGCTCGTCTTCCTCCGGCCGTCCACGTTTGTGACGCCGCGTCGGTGTAACATCATCATATATGAACGCTGAAAGTGCAAACATGCGTGAAGAATGAGCTGCACGCCGCACCTGAGCCGGCCTCTGATGAACCGAGGCCAGACGTCGTGTCGGGAAGGCGTCGGCTCGCTGTTTGTGTTTCATCGGCGCTCGCTCGCTCGTCGAGTGAAGTGAAGCGCGAGTCAGTATGTAAATGAGAACGAGGAGAAGCTCCAGACAAAGAGGGAGCAGGGTTAGGAAAGGAAACGAGCAGAAAAAAGGTCAAAGAGAAGGATCGGAGGAGACGAGGAAGGAAAAGAGAAAAAATGAAGGGAATGAAAGAAAATGAGGAGCTAGGAAAGGAGAGAATGAGGAGGAGGAGTAAAGGAGGTACAGATGGAAATGAGGAGGTAGGAAATAAAGGAGAAGAAGGGAGTGTAGGAATATAAAGGATGCTGAGGCGGGGAAGAAGAGGAGGTGGTAGGAGAGGTGTAGAGGGGAGAAATGATGAAGGGAATGACTGGAGGAGGTGAGAAATGAAATAAGTTTGGGAATGAATGAAAAGGTAGAAAGGAAAGAAAGATTCTCTAAGGAGGCGAGAAATAAGAGAAATAAAAAAAGGAGGTAAGAAAAGAAACGGGGGCGGGGGCAATATCAGGATGTGAAAAAGAAAAGGAGGACACGGTAAATGAAAGGAGGATGTACAGAAAAAGATAAGAACGGAAATTAAAGGAAGTTAAGTAAATAAGGAGGTAGGGAAGGAGAGGAGGCAAGAAAAAAAAGAGGAAGTACAGAATAAAAGACACAAAGAACAGATGAAGGAATAAAAAGTATAGAAGAAAATGGAAAGAAAGAGGAGGCTGAAAAATAAGTGAGATGGCAGGGAAAGAAAGAAGAAGACAGGAAAGGAAATGAAAATGTAGGGAAGGAAAGGAGGAGGTACGGAAATGATGGAAGGAGGACATATAGAAGAAAGGATGGGGGAGGTATAGAAGGAAGAAAGTAAGAAGGAAAGGAGGAGGCATAGAGGGAAGGAAGAAAGAAAGTAGGAGGTATAGAATGAAGGAAGGAGGGAGGAAAGGAGGAGGTATAGAAGGAAGGAAGGAAGGAGGAAAGGAGGAAGTATAGAAGGAGGAAAGGAGGAAGTATAGAAGGAGGAAAGGAGGAGGTATAGAAAGAAAGTGGGAGCTATCAAAGGAAGGAGGGAAGGGAGGAGGAAAAGAGGAGGTACAGATGGAAGGAAAGAAGGAAGGAAGGAGGAAAGGAAGAACTATAGAAGGAAGGAGGGAGGAAAGTAAAGGTGAGGTACTGAAAAGAGAAAAATATTAAAAAAAAAAGGAACAAAGCAAATAAAAGGAAACAAAAGAATATGAAGAATGTACGTAGGAATGAAAAAGGCGGTAATGAGAAATGAGATGGCAGAGAAATAAACGTGCAGACAGGAAATGAAAGAAGGAGAAAGAAAAGATCTGAGCAACAGACAAAGAGTTTTCAGGCCGCAGGAAACAGCAGCTCCGTGTTACACAGGAGGAAAACTTCACCACAACACCGGAGTTAGAGACACTTTGACATGTTGGACATAGTTGTGTCTCTTCAGCCGAGCAGCAGCAGCAGCAGCAGCTTTTTTTTTAAAAAGCAGTTTACTTTCTTTATTCGTGCAGCGATTAAACTCTAATGAAAGTGTTGAGCGGGAGGGCAGCAGGAGGTCGGGAAGCGAGGATTAACGCCGGGGTTATCGCGCCCAGGTGGAAAGATCACCTCTCATTTCCATAAACTGCCACTTACTGCCGGGCCCGCTGTGTTTGGCCCTCTAATACCTGCTCATTTATTCCAACACATTCAGCCGTCAGGGGGTCAGAGGTCACGGTCCGATAAGTCGCAGTGACCTCAGAGGCGGCGTTTGTTCTGGGTTCACCATCTGCTGAACCTGAATTACTGGGGAGGAGCAGGAAAAAACATCATGTGCTATCAGTTGGTCTGATGGTGAAGCACTTCATTTACATGCTTTTATAAATGTTCCACTCCAAAGAAGTTTTCAAACTATTACAGTCAGAAGTTGAGTCTGGACAACTTGCTGCAGTAAAATCAGGCCTGAACACCTACTAAGAACATCTGTTTTCTTTTAAAAGTCAAAGTTTAAATGTGTTATCCACACAGTTAAAAATGGAGCTTTGGTTTTAGGATTTTAATTTATTGGACATAAAGTATTGAGAGAAAGTTTTAGTCACTTTAGATGTTTAGATTCAACGAGCCCAAACATCCAGCCAGAGTCATAAAGAACTATCTTCAGCTACAAGAAGAACAAGGAGTCCTGCAAAAGATGGTCTCTGATCTCAACATCATGGAGTCAGCATGAAGAGACAGAAGCAGCAGAAGAAGAACGGTGGCATCTTCTCCAAGACGCAGGAACAACCGACCTGCCGAGTACCTGAAACACTGAGGAGAACTGCTGCCGTTTTAAAGGCAAAGCTGAACTTACGTTAGCGACCGAGCTAAGCTAACGTGACAACTTTTCTTTTTTTAGCTCTAAGAGCTTTACTTTCCCTCTTCAGTCACTTTTTATTGAATGAAATTGTGTGCAATAGAGAAGAAAATGTCAGAGGGAAGTAAACAGAAGAGAGAAAACAGAGAAAAACTGCAGGAGATATTGTGACTGACTAGCTGCTCGGCGTTAGCTAGTGACTCATCACTTCATCACCAAAGACTCTCATATTATCTTCACTGCATCTCTCTCTCTCCTTTGGGGTTGCTAACTTTGATTTTGTAACCTTGCTAGTGTGATTGCTAACTGGACAATAAGTTCACAGTTTATACAAATGATGTTTCTGTACTATAGTCTGCTGTCTGACGACTGACTGCATCTCTTTAGTGAAGCATTTTATACTCCAGCAGAGCAGACACACCGCTAATATGATCTGGACTCTCTGGCTCTCCGTTACCTCAAAGGTCAACACTGTCATAATGATTTCTGGTCGACGGCAGGAAGTCACATGTCGTAGTTCACTGAAGCTGAACTTGACATGAAGGTTTTGCACAGATTTGCTTCAGAATTGGACAAACAAACAATAATTTGGATCAATCAACGTTTGATAAAGTCATTGATTTAGGGAGCTGTGATAACAGGTTCATTTGTTGTGATTGTTTGTGTTTGTTGGGGCACTAATATCAGACTGATTGCTAGCCTTCTGCTGGAAGCAAAGCGGTAGCCGAACTCCATCAAAAAGAATCTGACATCCCTCTTCCAACATCTCCAAAACTGTGTCATTCACACAACAAGAGTCCGCTGGGTTTATGTGACAAAGCTCACTGTGGGTTCAGGACTTTAGAGATGTTTTACTTTTCTATTTCTGTTCACCTGTTCAATAAACAAGAAACCACATGAATGCAGTTTTATAGTGAACAGACTGGTTGAGCTTTCGATCTCCTCCACACACACACACACACACACACACACCGCCTCCCTCCACCCCCTGCAGTGTTTAACCCCCCGCCGCTTTGATTGAACCTCAATAAAAAGTTCAGTTTAACAAGCTGAGTCTGGGATTCCAAGCAGCATTGTCTCGGCTTTTATTCTCATTAAGCATGTGGGAGATGATGATTTCTTCTCTTTTCTTCTCTGCAGCACGCTGAGGTGGAATTACACCCCGGTGCTGCTTTTCTTCTGGGTGCTTTTATGGATCTCAGCCTCTCCTGCAGCAGGGTGGCAGATTATTAATCAGATTCATAAATAATAAAAGATGGCAGTGAGGCCCCTGGGCGCTGGGGGCCACTGCTTCTTCCACAGCGAGGAAAAAAAAAATGATGGAGGATAAGTCGTAGGAAACAATATTAACACAAAGCCAGCTGGATTTATCCAAAGTCTGCTTACAGTCTACCTGAGGAGGAGGCCGTCGAACGTCTTTATAAAACCTGAGCTGGTTAATATTCTGCCTGCAGCTCAGGACTGCAGGGGAAATTAGCATGAAGCTAATCTCTCTAATTCTCTGTGTTTAAGCTAACGGTGCTGCTAACCTGCTACCTGAGAAAAAGAATGACTCTGAGATGTCACAGGTGACCTCTGCGATGCTTAGACCACAGACTCAATCTGTCATGAATTCAGACTTTGTGAGTGTAATTCTTCATCCAAAAAAGTATTTATCAAAACGAGTTTCCAGCTTTCTGTTCTTTAAGTTTCATTTATTTTATATAAAAGCCAATAATCAAATAATGGCTGATAGCTGAGGGCACGACCAGCACAAACAAATAAAGTCTGGGTAAAAAATAACAGCTCACATGGTAAATTTAGTGTAATCCCCATTAGAGCTGCAACGACACTCTGTCAGTTGCCAACTATTAAATTAATCGCCAACTATTTTAATAATCGATTAATCGTTTTGAGTCGTTTTTTAAAGAATTCTCTGGTTCCAGCTTCTTAAATGTGAATATTTTCTAGTTTCTTTAGCTGTCTATGACAGTAAACTGAATATTTTTTGGTTGTTTTGTCCCGACCAACAGTCCACAACCCAAAGATATTCAGTTTATTATCACAGAAGACTGAAGACACAAGAAAACATTCACATTTAAGAAGCTGCAATCAGAGAATCTGGAAAAAATGACCCAAAACGAGTAATCGATTATCAAAATAGCTGACGATTTCTTTAGTAGTTGGCAACTAATCAATTAATCGTTGCAGCTCTGACGTATATACACAGTATAATACACATTGTTGTATGTATTTCCACTTTATATATGTGTTTATTGTGTCATAATGAAATAAAAACATATGTTAAATGGACAATAACTCAGCTGTCTGAATTGTTTTCATTATGACATGATTTTTTCATTTAAATCAAATCACAACACAGAACATGAAGGGAGGAGCTGTGTTGCATTTCAATATTGTCCAGCAGAGAGCAGCACGTACAAAACACCGTCGGTAGTTTTCATGAGTTTAGTTTGACTTCATTTTTGTTTACTTTCTTTTTTTAAACAATTGCATATGTGTAGTTAACATTATGACATCATGCAAGTTAACATGTGACGCCATCTAGTGACATCTAGCGACTTTTCTAGCAGGCTGGTGAACTAACTGGGTGATCAGGTGCCCTTTAAAGGTGCAGTGTGTAAGATTTAGTGGCATCGAGCGGAACAGACTTGGTAGAAATGGAATATAATATTATAATTTAAAAAAAATTACATATACAGAAAAATAATGTTCTCAGGTCTTTTTTCCTCTAACAGAGGTCTTAATACTTATTTTTCCTTGTTTTCATCCTGCTCCCTGTTTGTCTGGAGCTTCTCCTCGTTCTCATTTACACACTCACTCACGCTTCACTTCACTTCACTCGACGAGCGAGCGAGCGCTGATGAAACAGCGAACCGACGCCTTCCGACACGACGTCTGACCTCGGTTCATCGGAGGCCGGCTCAGGTGCGGCGTGCAGCAGATTTCTTCACGCATGTTTGCATTTCTGCGTTTGTACATGATGATGTTACACCGACGCAGCGTCACAAACGTGGACGGCCGGAGGAAGACGAGCTGAGAGGAATTAATGAGTGGAGATAATTGTTGAAGGATGTGCTGGGATACATAAAAACAACGAGAGCTGAACTAATGTCTGATGTTAAGATGCAGCGAGGGGAGTCAGGTGTGAAATCTATCAACACACACACACACACACACACACACACACACACAAGGTGAGCTGCCGTTTAACACAGAGGCAGCAGTGAGCAGGTTTACATGTACACTGCTACCTTGGCCTTCACCAAGTTTTCGGTATTGGGAAATAACATCATGTCCTGCACTGCAAGACGTCTCCCATCATCACTAGAGCAGAAATAAAACAACATAAAGAGGAAAATATTAACTTAAAATAACAGTGATATTACTGATAATGATTAAAGATGAGAAACCACAAATTTATTTTAATAAATAATATTTTGATGCAGTTTTTGAATGGAATCAGAAAGTTGTCTGTCTAAATAAATACACTTCTTCCATACATAGGAAAGACTCTAAAGACTGTATGACTCTAAAGTTGGTCGTGTGAGGGTTAAAATACTGTGATTTGATGATATAGTTTTATATCTAGCGGTTTCACTACTCATCGGCTCTTATCTTTCATGTCCTAACAGCATTAAAGGTTCAGTGTGTAGAATTTAGTGACATCTAGTGGTGAGGTTGTATACCCTCCCTACTCTCTTCCCTAATTGCCCATCACTGCTCTATAACAAGTCCAAATATTTATGAAACAGGGATTTTCTGCCTTTTCTTCCTCTGGTCTTTTCTTCTTCTCTCTGCTTCTTAGATAAACACAAGCAGACAGTCACATACTGTAAATGGTTCCACTTAAATACACACACTCATTCTAAACAGCGCAATTAAAAGAAACCGGCAAACAGTATTATCATCATCACACTCAGTGACTGACAGAGTTTATGTTTATTGTAAACTGAACTACACAGTTATGTGATTTTAATTAAAGAGCAGGCAGCTGAGAGCACAGCTCGTCCTCCGCTGTTAGCTGCTCTCTGATGACCCAGCTCGTCTACAGTTCGGTCTGGCGACAGTGACCTTAGTTAGGTTTGAGTGACACACGCTTTGTAGCGGTTGTAGTAATTTCAATGATGTGAGTTCTTTTTTTTTTGTTTTAATTGAAGTAGAAATTGTACAACAATAAATGGCAAGTGATGCATCATCAGTAGAGGGCTCTTCAGAAAACAGAATAATAACCTAACAAAAGACAAAACAATAAAATAGAATAAAATAGCTAAGGGGTAATAATAATAATAATTATAGTAATATTTTTGTAATTTTTTTGTTTTCTTCCTCATATACTTCAGTGATTTGCAGTACAGTACTAGTTCTGTCATACAAACCACCAATAAGGGTTGTGTCTTGATACATTTACATATATGAATAAAAAAATTACCTAAAATAAATAAAGTATTCAACAGAAATTCATTTTTTTTTATCCTCCTTTATGATTCCTAATGTGATATAATTTCTGGAAAAATGGGAGAAAGAAAAGATTTTTGATTCTTAGTGCGCTAAAGTAGTGCGGTTTTAACCATCAAAATAATTATAATATTATATATTATAATATTGTTTATATTTTCCATTGGAAATTAAACTTCATACAGAGTCCATCAAAAGGTAAGATGTTGCCAGATTCATCTAATAAATGGGTGAAATATTTTTCTCCATCCAGTCAATATATAATATAAAAATAAAGGCCAATTCCAGATGGGAACATCGTGCAGAGTGAAACTGTGTTTGTACAATAGTTTCCAGTGTAACTGTACTTGAATGGAAAAAGGAGCATTTTACAGGTAATTTTTGAACAAAGTCACAACGTAAAAGAAAACCAATCATTTAAAAAAATTTCCTGGGAACACAATATCAAAAACTATTATTAACTAGAAAGGCTTTTAACCATTTGATCTTTGAGGTTCCAGTTATACAGTCAAAGTCAATGGCCTTTAGATCATCTTAATAATCTTTTACCATGGTTACTTTCTTTAAATGATGAGGTTTTCTTTTCCAAATGTAGTCAAAGTTTAACTTGTTGATGGTCTTTACTGTTTTGTTAGATATGGGAAGAGGATAAGCTGGATAAATGCATCTTGAAAGACTTTTCACCTTTGTTATATAAATGCAACCAAAAAGAGAAAAACCTCCATTTGACCATTTGTCTAACCTCGATTTGCATTCATCCATTTTGCTCCATATATTCGAAGTTTCACTTAATTTAGTTCCCTCTGTAATACGCACACAAAGTATTTAAACCGTAGTTTTAATGGGGATACTGTCATGTACAGCTAATACTTCACACTTTTTGTAGTTCAGTTGTGAACCAAATGTTTCTGAAAATGAATCTGTAATCTGAATAGCCTTTAGAACTTGCTCAAAATTTTTCAAAAACAAAGTTGTGTCGTCTGCCAGCTGACTTACGACTATTTGGTTCTCAAAGACACTCTATTGCGCAACATGTGAATTTTTGATAAGAAGTGACGACATTTCCGCTACAACTAAGAAGAGTGATGGTGAAACTGGGCAGCCTTCTTTTATACGTCTGTTAATTGTAAAACAAGAAGAAGTACCACCTGATAAAGATACTGAGCTATTAGTGTCATGATAAAAACATTTGATTTGATCTGAAAATACGCTGAATCAAGATGTGTACGGGGAGGTAACTTTAATACAACCCTGATTAATGTGTTTTGGGCGGTCTGTAGTTTATTTTTGATGTATTGTGATGTACTATTATATATAAATATATATTAAACCAGGAAGTGGTGGCATAGTCAAAGTGACATTGAGCTAATGCTTCAGCTAATGTCTTCAGTATTGATTTATCCAACAATCCTGATTTTCCAGCCAGGAATTTAGTCTTTTGGCAGATTATTGAGGACTGTCATAGCTATGGCCTCCACTGATAGATGTTTATCTAATGTAAATGTTAATTAGTGAATACCTAGCTAAAATAACAGTCTCTCCTACCTTTACCTTCATCTCTGGGGTCTTTTCTGGTTTAATTCTTGAACCAAATAGAATAGCCTCTTTTCCTTCCTACATGAAGAGACAGCTTGTTATCAGACAGCCAAGTCCCAACATTTACTCAAAGAACTTTCCACAACTGCTAAATCTTTATGTGACACAAAAATAGCTGAATTGTCTGCATAGAGAAAAAGGTGAGATGGACAGGCATCCTTCATGTCATTAATATATAATTAAAAAAGAGTGGCCCTAGGACACTCCCCTGAGGGATCCCACAACTGATAGTTTTAGCTTCGGAAAATGTTCCATTGACATCCACCATCTGTGTCCTTCCAGAGAGGTAAGAATTGACCTGTTTCATGGACAACTTGTTAAACCCCACGGCCTTTAATGTGAACAGCAGGATATCATGATCTTCAGTATCAAAGGCCTTCTGAAGGTCTAATGTATCCATTTCACAGAAATCGCCTGCATCAACTTCCTTTCCGTCTGTTAAATATAAAAGGCAGGTTTCTGTGGAATAGGATTTTCTGAAACCTGACTGTCATTCAAATAACATGTTGTGAGTCAAGTATGTATTCATCTGTTCATGTATAATCTTTTCGATGACCTTGGAAAGGACACTTGAGATAGAAACCAGTCTATAATTTCCTTTCTCAAACCTATTACCCTTCTTATAGAGAGGAATGATTCTTACAGTCTTGAGATCTGTGGGTACCTTCTTGCTCTATTGAGAGATTAATTAAATGGGCCACAGCAGGTGTAATACACTCTGCTGCATCCCTTAGGAACCTGGCAGGTATATTATCTAAACCTGTTGCTATATTGTAATTCAGTTCATTCAGCCTCTTAAGGACTCTATTCTCTTCTACTCTGTTAAAAGAAAAAACGAGTCAGCTTGAAGCTCTTGTTGAGAATAAAAGCTCTGAACCTGTGTCTCTCCATAAAGACCTGAATGACAATGGAGATCCTTTACCAGACTGTTTGCAACTGATGTTAAGTATGAGTTCAAACATTCTTTTGTACAACGCACATGTGAGGGGTCAATTGATATCAGCGAGATATTTTATATTTGTTATCGAGGGCATTCCCTGCTGTTAAATCAGAGAATTTATTTTCTTTTGTAATTTAGTTGAGTTTAACAGGTTAATTTGCAGAACTTAATTCACCCTAATGGGTTAAATTTAAACTGCATTAAAGTTCTTGTCTGCAGGCAGTGTAGATAATCCTTTTTGTATTTCATTCAGTATTGTTTGTAGATGCGCTGTCCAGCTCCCGCCACCAGGGTGTGCTGTTGAGTCGGAAAAAGCGAGTTGTGAGGGTGAAGAAGAAAACCGTGTTGTTGTCCATTGTAGCCGAGAGAAGAAGACAATTGTTTTAGCAGCAGAGAAAGTTTGCTGCCAGACTGTGAGAGTGAGCATATACTGCTTTGTTTTCGTTGTTAAAAGCAAAAAAAAAAGACATTGCTAGTTGCACGACAGTCCTGCATCTGCCTGAGTCCTTGGCTGCAACACACACAATGAAAAAACAACATGTACAAATCTTGTGAGAGTTTCACAAATCTAGGGTAACCGTCTATACATGACGCTTAGGAGGAGGTGGTTTGGGTGGATGGCTGGATAGTTAGATAGAAAAAAGTGGCAGAAAGTGAACTTAGCTGCAGGAGACCGCTGTTCACTTCCTGTTTCTAACCACAAGTGTCATGTTTTCAACCACGAATCAGGACATTTTTTTAAAAACCATAACGTGGTGTTTACTGTTGCCATAATGACAAAGGTTGCCTAACTTTAAGGAAGTACTAACCACGTTTAAAGTGATCATTTTAATCCAAACCATGATCTTTCCCTAACCATAACCAGACCTGAACCACGGCGTTTTTAACAGTGATTTACGGTTTTGGAAAGCGGCAGATTACGCTCCTGTGGGTCGTTCCTGAGTGCAGGTACAATAGTTATTTCATTATGAGAATGTGTTGCATGACCAGACGTCATTAATCCTACAGAAAGTCAACTTCCTGTGATTCCTGTCAGGCTAATCTGCAGCACAGCAACTGATATCCTGATATATTGATAATTATCAAGGATAAAAAGACAATAAAGATAAAAGCTTATTTCCATTGAGGTCCTCTAAGGGTAAAACGGGGTAAGATGGTTGATATTCAAGTCAGACGAGACTGGTTGAAAAAAAAAAAATCTAACAACAAAACAGTGATTGAGCCATAAAAACAAGCCAAACAAACTTATGATTGACTTTTCATCAACCTTTTAAAACTCCTCTCAGTCTGCTGTTGCTGTCAGTGGATAAAAATGTATTTTTGTCTATGGCCCTCCTGAATCTAAAATGAATAATATTAGTTAAATTATGTATTTTTTGCAAAATTATCATCATCTCTGACAAGACTAAAATGGTAACCAGCAGCTGTATTTACAACTGTATCTAATTCTTCTGTCGAATGTAAGAAGACTGAAATTTGAAAATGCACTTTTGGATCCAAATCCTTTCAGTTTTTGGAGGCTAAAATTTGGAACAGCTGACTAGATGAAGTAAAATCCTCTGAATCTATTTCAGTTTTTAAAAACAGGTGTAAAAACGTCTTATTTAATGAAATGTAAAGAGGAGTAATACAGTAAAAATGTACAACTTGTATATTTACTATCAGTCTGCAGTAAGACTTTGGAAATAAGTTATTTAAATTTTTAGTGTTTTTATCCTTTCATGCTTCAATTTTGTGCAGAACACTTTGTTTTATGATCTGTTTACAGTTTATTTTTGTTTATTTTATGTTTTTCCTGGCGAATATGTGGAAAACAGTGTTATGTGTAGCTGTTATATGACAATTTAGTCACATCAGAAACAGTACATACAGTCCAGCCATCGAACATTTTGATGTCTGTACTGTAACTCTGAGTCTTAGAATCAATGAAATAGCTTTGGAGTTATTGGAAGATGTACGTTTCAGTTTTTATAGAGCTAGTCGAGCAGTTTTTCCCCTGATTTCAGCCTTTTTTTTCTACAGATTTTAAATCTCTCTGTTTCACCTCTAACACACACACAGCGAGGGGTCCGCGGGACGTCGCAGTGGCGGCCTCCTCCGAAAGCTTGAGGACGATTCACCAACGAGCGTGGAGGAGTCTCTGAAGGCTCCCTCGTCACAATTTTTATCTGCTGAACATCAACCTGTCAGAGCAGCGAGGGTTTAATGGAGAAAAAGAGAGAAGAGAGAAGCTGAAGGAGGGTAAAAAAAACAGAAATGACCGTTCACCGTTTTTAATTTCGCCTCCATGACTTGGTTTCATTGCCTCCGTGTGAATGATGGCTCATCTGCAGTTATCATTCAACGATTTTACAAAGTTGTTTTTTTTTTTTTTTTAAAGTGTTTGCTGAACATCTTGCAGGAAGTTGTGGGCAGTAAAGCGTGGCCCTCTCTTCACTAATCGTCTTCTAACAGCCAGCAGAGATATGCTTCACACGCTGCAGGAAAAACAGATTAACAGTTTGGGTGCGATTATTAAACTTAATGACAGATGAAGCAGCGGTGCAGACGACACTTTAACCTCAACACGGGTCAGTCATAAACACGTCAAAAAATATAATCAAAGTAATAACATCATTCTTAATTAATACGCAGGGATCTTCTCATGTACAGGCCACTTTATTGTAATAACGGAGGTCTTTTTATTTATGTGTGTGTCACTTTTAAGTCTTTTTTACGGTCTGAAGATGCTTTTTTTTGCCCTTTTTTCTTGCAATTCTTACTAATCCCTGTTCTATTTCTCTACCTGTCCTGTCCTTGTTTTTATGGTTGTACTCTTATAAGCTCACTGAAAGGAAATCAACCAAAAGAGAGCCAGGTATTTCCCTCAGGAGTTGTTAGAGAGCAAAAACAGAACTAAAAGAGAGTGAATATTGGACTTACATTCACCAGGTGGACAGAAACACGACTCCAAATGAATGATAATGTTGCTCCGTAACTGCTGGATGTGGAAATAAGCAACTGTTTGCTAACAAGTTCAACATATCAACTTAAAAGCTGATGATGTGTCAGTGTTGTGTTCGCTGCTTGTTTCTGATGGAAACTAGTGGACAAAATATCAGTTAATGCAGGTTTAAAGCATCAGAGTTTCACTATTTAACTATAACACACAAGTTATTAAGTGTCAGGATTTAGCTACATGTTGGCCTACGATAGTTACAAATCTTGTCCAAAATATCCTTTTCTTCCTTCTCATCTTCCTCCACCTTCCTCATGTTTTTCTCCCAGTTCATCCTCCCTCTCTTCCTCCTCCTCCTCCCTCCCCCCTCCTCCATCGGGTCATTTTTCATGCGTGACATCTGCAGGATGTCACACCTGAGCAGCGCGTCTCTCTCTGCTGAAGATCTATGAGTCCTGGATTTCATATTTTCAGTTTATTTACCTCGTCGTTTGTTTTCATCTTTTTTTACTGATGCGGGGGTCATTTGACAGTTTGGAGTCGTTTTCAAATCTCCGCCACATGAACACTCATACATTATAGCTTTGTGCTTTTTCCTCCCGCCCCCCCTCACAGGCTGCCACGGGCTGAGGAGGAAATATGTTTCCGCCACATGCTGATTTACAGCGAGCTGCTGGTGGAGGCTGATAGATATTTGTTTCCATGCGGCCGCCGGGAGTCAGATGGTGACTGTTGCTATGTCTTCATATCCTCGACGCCGCCTGATGAGCTCTCACGTCCTCGTATGGAGAATTTCTGCTCATATATGGTTTATTAAAAAAAAAGGAAAAACAAACTGTCATGATCCTGTCACTGCCCTGTCATTCTTGTCTTTATTGTGTCATTTCTTTTGTTGAAGAAGTGTGCCTCCTGTATTCCTCCCCGGCCTGCTTCTCCCTCCACACCTGCCCTGCATCAACCTCGTCAGCCCTGCCCTGCTCCCATTGTCCCTCCCCAGCATATCAGCTCCTTGCCTGGTCTCCCATCTCGTCACCTGTTCCCTATCCCCCCCCCCGTTAGTTCAGTTTGTATTTAAGTCCTGTTGTTCAGTTCGCTCTTTGTTGGATCATCTGTTCTGTCTTGCTTTGCCTGCACTCCTGAGTCCTGTTCCCAAATAAATATTAATTCTTCACTTCCTGTTGCCTGCAGTCTCCTGCTTTCGGGTCCATCTGCTCTGCTCCGCAGTGACAGAATGATCCAACCGCACATGGACCCAGCAGACAAACTTGGTGAGGTGATTCACACCATTCAGCGCCTCATCAACTATTGCAGCAACACCTTCAGTGTAGAGTACAAGGAAGCAGCTCAGAAAATGGCTCTCCAGGATGTTGCTTCTAGGGTTTGCCTAGCAGAAGTACTAGCTTGAATTTCAGGGGGACTTGACAACTACTCTGGTCTCCTTGTCTGCTAGTCTCCAGACTGCTCCTGAGCTGCAGCTGCTGTCTCCCGTTGCTGTGCTTCTGCAGTCTCCTGTTTCACCAGATCCACCGGCCCGGCTCAGCTGCCTGTCTCCCAGCTGCCGGACTCTAGTCCTGCACGCCAGCCTCGTCATGATTTCTGGTATTGTCATATTCTGGATAATAGTGGAATATTAGTGTGCATGTAAACGTACTTATTGATCTACAAAGGGTGAAACAGGAAAACAAAGTACATCTAAGTGATGAATCAGTGACTCAACAACAGGCTCATGTCTGCCCAAAATGTAACTTGAGGTTGACATTTTAATCTTCTGTGTGTGTAAAAGGAGTGGGTGAAAAATGAACTGATCTACTAACATGTATTGTGTGTGTGTGTGTGTGTGTGTGTATCAAAGCCTGATATCTTATTCCTCCGTTGTTGTCCAAGAACTATTAAAAACACATCGGTGAGCAACACCGCTGCACTGGGTCATCAGTTATGTCAACAGATTCATCTTTAGCTTCCACATGCTGTTAACATCGCACATGACGGAATTTTAAAGGGGACATAATCAACTCATAGTGGTTTTCTGTCATTTATATCCACAACTTGAGGTGAACGTATGTAGAAATGCTCCCAGCAAGTCAAAAGCCGTCTGTTCTGTAGCCTTCATTGCTAAAGTGGTTGCTAAGCTTTTTTTAATGTGTTCATGTTGTCCACTCTGATATTTCAAATGTGATTCAGCTCCAACATGTACGGATAGGTTTGAGAAGTTGACATTTGGAGTAAAGAAGGAGAAAAAGAAGTGCGGAGCCGGAGGAAGCTTCCTGAAGCTGACCAATCAGAACAGAGTGGGCTCATCAGGAGGCGGGGCCTTAAAGAGACAGGAGCTAAAACGGCCTGTTTCAGACAGAGGCTGAACTGAGGGGCTGCATAAAGGACCAGTAGAAGATCAATAAGGAGTTTTTAACTGGAAATCATGCAAAGATATTCCAGTAGAGCCCCAGAATATCAATATAGAGCTGGAAATGTGCAGAATATGGCCCATTTAAGCTGTGATTGGATGTTTCTTGCCTAAATGCACTTTGAGAGTTGTAGTTAACTTGAAGGCTTGAAGCTTTGATTTTTTATTCTTATTTTTTATGAAAGAACCAGATATCTGTTCATCTTCTGTACTGATGATTCAACCAGTAGATTTTTATGTTGTTGGCAGTGTTACAGCCTGAGAGTTGATCGTGATGTGTTTTTGTTGCATTTGAGCATTTTGGATGTCAGATGAACTGTTGGTTGGTTAAAAAGAATTGAGTGAAAGTTTTAGGAAAAAGTGCACTCAGTATTAAGAAAAGTGTGCAGCCATTTGTAAAGAACTGTAACATTACTGAAGCAGCAGATTTCAGACATGCTCTGTAATATTTAACAGCCTGAAATCTGATCCAGTCCCAACAGAAAACACCACCTGATCCACACAAACACAAATACTCTGACTCCTGAAGTCTGTGTTGATGTTCTTTATCGTCCGCTGACCTCACTCATAGTTCGACGGCGGTTTTTTAGCTGACAGTGCTGCTAACCTTTTGGCAATAAATGCTGATGTGAAGCTGTTAGCAGAGGGAATATCACACTGAACCTCATCATGTTCTTACTGCTTCCATTTATCACTGCCAGCTTGTTAACCTTTTACTGCCAACTGCCAGGATAAAAGACTTTTACAAACCAGTAGACCTCCTTCAGTCCACGTCGTAAAGAAAACCAGCCCACACTGGTGGAGGCTGAGAGTGTATGTGTGAGGAAAAGGATTACAGATAATGGAGCATAAAGATCAGGGCAGCTTATTTTCTAACACCCATAACTCACTATACAGTACTTTAACTGCTCCGCTATCAAAAAGTAAATTAAAAGCCTATTTGCTCAGCCGCAGTATTATGTCGAGGCCTCATGTATCTACTTAAACACCTGAAACCTCTGAGATTCATGAGACATCCCGTTACACCACTACCCATTAGCTAGATACAAGACAAAGGAATAAAGACAAGAGTTTGCATGTTGTCACTTAAATTAAACTTAAATTAATGTTCACACCAAACCAAGATGTTACAACTAATTATCTACAACTGTAACTGAATGACGCTTATTAAAGGACGAGTTCAGTGTCTTAAAACAACAGTCAGGAGCCTAAATGAGCATTAAAACATGTTTTTCTTGCTGTAATCATTCCTCCTGTTCATACTGACCATTAGAAGATCCCTTCATAATGACCTTACAAAGGAAAATCCACAGTCCTCCTTCTGTGCAAAAATGTATTTCAAAGTTTATCTGAAGCTAATATGAAGCTTCAGCATCCAAATGAGTCAAATCAAGTAGATATCTTTCAACGTTACAGTCTTTTTAGTGCCAAAGTTCCTCTTTTTGTTACTATACTTCCACCTGCAGCTCAACAGGGAAACACTGTCCGAGGAAACACAAAGAGGGAATTTGATGCTAAAAAGACTGTAAATGTGTCAGATATCCACTTGATATGACTAACTCAGACTGCTGAAGCTGAATAGAAGCTTCACATCTACTTTTAAATGACTGTGTGGACACACTGTGGATTTTGTCCTCCATCACTTCCATTGAAAACACATTTGAAGGATCTTTTAATATCCAGTATGAACAGGAGGAATGATTACAGCGAGGAAAACCTCTTTCACTGTTCATACGGACACCTGACTGCTGGTTTATAGAACACACTTGATTGTGAACCCATCGTTAAACACTATATTGCATTTAACAGCAATATTGAGCAAGAAAATGTTAGTGAAAAGGTTTTAAACTAAGCTCTGTCTAAGCTAACGTTAGCTTAAGACAGTTCACACACGTAGCTACTGTTTTTACTGACACTATTTAACTCTTGACTCAAAAAAACACCTTATGTTCATCCCCTGTTTTGACAAAAACAATAATTCAGCTGCCATTGATATCAAAGATATTTACAGCAAGCTAACACTGATGTTAATGACTTGTGGGTTATAGTTAAAACCACTGATGCTAAAGTCACTTTTAAACAGAGAAATTTTGAAGGTTTGAGTCATTTAGAAATTCACTCAAGTCAAACTGTTTCATGTCGTGAGCTGAGATTGGTTGTTCATACCTCACACTGCTGTGTCATACACAACCTTCGGCCACAGCTGAGCGGCTCCACGAGCTCCGCCGATACCAAAGAGTGTCGAAGCACAAGAGACGAAACTCTTTGACAACCGCCACTAGATGGCGATGCTGTAACACTGCCGCCATTTTGAACTGAAAACACACATTCATTCAAATTCATCACATCTTACGCACCAAAAATCAGCAAATCTCACAGCCAAACCAGAGGCCTAATAAAAAACTGTATGATACTTACAGTATATACTAGTGATGTCACCATACTAGAATTACTGCTCTCAATACCTGATTTGATACCATGGCAAAACCAGAAATTCCATTTATTTATTTTATAAGTAGTCAACAATTGAACAGAAACTTTGTGTTTCATTATATGAGCATAAAGGCTGCATTAGAATAAGAGTTACAAA
The DNA here is from genome assembly GCF_914725855.1 of Thunnus albacares. Taxonomy (NCBI): domain Eukaryota; kingdom Metazoa; phylum Chordata; class Actinopteri; order Scombriformes; family Scombridae; genus Thunnus; species Thunnus albacares. Next base: position 33,256,732 of record NC_058115.1, on the reverse strand, counting down.
TTAAATATCAGCCTGTAGCCTTCATGTAGAAAACAGAGCAGCCCAAAAATAATCATTTCAGATTAGAGGAACTGTATGAAATGTGATGCTGTAACAACAAATACAGCTGTGTGATTATGTGCTCTCATTTTGGTTTGCAATCTTGTAAATATGACTGAAACTTTAAGTGTTTCAATATTTAAACAAACACACTCTGGCTATATGAGAATAATAACACTGAGTCATACAGTGAGGCGTTCATACTGCTGGTATTAGTATCATTTGCTAAATGCTGGTATTGATTTGGTATATATTTATGTGTGGGATCTATGTATTGATTCTTGTGACATCCCTAATTTTATCTACTTTGTAATGTGGTTATCAGGTTGTTTAGAAGAATGGTTCCAAAACTGGGATCTGCAGACCACCGGGGGTCCCACAGAGGGCTGCAGGAGGTTCCCAGCAAAAAGGACGAATAGATTAATTTCACTTTTATTACACTAACTTCTAGACAAACTACTAGACAAAATCCACTCAAATACGGGTCTGTGGTCGATTGCGCATCTATTCTGGAGGTCCTTGACATGAAAAAGATTGAGATGGATTTTTCTAGCTCCCATTTATGTCCATTGCTCTCTTTTACTCCTCTGGGCAAACAGTTATACATTTATGTTATGTTATGTTATGTCTTTCTATTTGGAACACTAAGAATTTGTATATCTAAATGGATGATTAGAAAGTTTTTGTTGTTTAATAAATGAAAATCTGAATGAATGATTTACAAAGTTTTGCTTTAATTCTGTCATAAATGTAACAATTATTACTAAATAGTTATAATAGTATGTATATTTACAATATTTTTTCATTGTTCAACATGTGTCATTTCAGTAGAGGCATTAAATATATGACAATAGAATAGAAATAGCATTATAGCAATAGCAGGACATTTTACTGGCATCATTAATAGTCACCTGCAGTCCAAATCTCTGCTGCTGAACGCTGACGTTGCAGTGGAACAAATTAGCTTTCACTTCTTATCAATGTAAGTTCTGTGCTGATACTATGTAGAGATTTCTAGCTGGAAGTAGCCTAAACAGAGGGGGAGGAGGGGGTCTGTGTGTAGCAGGCAGAGGTAAATATTAATAAAAACATACAGAAAAGAGACTTTTGTTTATATACTATACTATTAAGGCTGATTAAAAACATACTGTGAAAACAGAGCTTAACAATTCCTAAAACCTTCCAATCTCAAATATTTGAGGCGGCATGACGACTCTGCTGATTAACTAAGAAAACAACAAACAATTAAATCACACCAACTGGCCAACTGGAGTATTTTTTTTAACTTACATTCCTGATAAAACCAACAAATATGAGGAAAGTTGCACATGATGTCATCAGTCAGCCAGATATGAACACATAAACAACAAACACACAACCAACTGACTCTGTCCAGTGAAAGTCGCATCTTTAATGTATTGAGGATAAAAGTCTATACATTTACTGCCTCATTGTCATGTCTAGAGTTTTTCTTCTTTGTCAAAAGTCATCCAGGTGATGTCTGTTTCCATGGTTACAGTACAAAAAGGAACTGGTGATGGTTAATGCAGGGGTTCACAGGATTAGGATGTATTTTTGTGAGAGGTGTATTTCCTTTTTGCTCTTTTGACAGGTTTGGTGACTTATCTTCATTTATCACTTTTTCAAAAAGCACTCTTGAAATTCATATTTTATTGAAAATACTCTGTTGTTTGTTGTTGTAGTTGAGGTTTTGATAATAATAAGATAATTATAATGGAGAACATAGCAAAATATAAACATTTTCACACAATCCTTTTAGCTCCGGAACATCTTTGTCTTTTTCTCTCACTTCCTTTATGTCACCTATTGAATGTGGCTCCCAGTGGTTTCTACACCGTGGTTTTATTGTTCATGAAAATTTGCACAAAAACAAACACTGCTGGTTTAAAAGCATCTTATTTCACTGGAATAAAAATGAAAATGCCAGATAAATTTAAAATAAAACTGCAACAGATACTACTTAAAGTATGCAGAAAAAACTTACATTTTCATCTTTTAACAAAGGAGAATCTGCTCTATATTATTCTATATTTTCACTATTTCCAGAAAATACTGCAGTTTTAAATGTACCATAAAAGTAAACTAAACTAAGAAACAAAACAGCAGACTGCTGGGATTCCCTTCATGTTCATATCAGACTGCTGACATCACCACTCGAACAACAACTGAAGTCAAGCAGCTCTCTAAAGTTTCAGACATGATAAGAAGTTGCTCTGTTTAATATCCAACAATTAAGAGGAAGTTCATTTAACTCTAAATAAATTTAAAATTTGTCTCGGCGGTGGAGAGCAACAAAAGAGCCATCCTCTGAGGCTTCGTATCAGAAACCATCTGGACGGGAGTTTGGCTGCGAAACAGCGATTCCCTCCAGACACTTCATATGAAACTTTAATTAATGGGGAGAGTGTGTGATCACGGTGCGGTGAATCAGTGGCCTCAGTGGCTGAACAGGCTGCCTGACAACAACAACCTTCCTGCTCGGGGAAACCTGACGGTGGCGGCCCGTTTGCAGTGGAAGAAGAAGAGGAACTAATTAAATTTGGGTCTCGGCTTACTGTTTTCTCTCAGCGTGCCCCGAGTAGCAGCTGGGGGGTGAGGGGAGAGTGAGACAGAGCAGAGAATTAAACGCCACCGCTGTCAGTTTGGCCGGTGATGCCTTCACGGATGAGCCGAGACATTATACAGAGGTTTTCTGTCCCATGTTCTAAGATAAATACTATATAAAGTTATGTAAACTCAGGTGGGAGGAAAGACGTGGCTAGAACGGAAAGAAAACTTACAAACGTGATGGTGAGTTAAATGAGAAGTTTTCATTTTTGTTTCCGTTAAATATGAAGCTACAGCCTGTTAGCTTAGCATAAAGACTGGAAACAGGTAGACTGCTCTGTCCAAAGCACTGGTGCTGGAAGTAGGGGGGACAAGGGGCCATTGGGGCAAAGATATACTGGATATAACTACTAGCACCACTAAAACTAATTAACACGTTATATCTTGTTTGTTTAAAAACCAAAGTTTAAAAACAGAAACTCTGTATTTGTGTGAATAGTGTCACTCTTCTCATCTAACGTTTGGCTAGAAAATGAAAACATGTTTCCCAAAATGTGGAACTATTCCTTTATAACTCCTTTATAAACTTATTGACAGAGCAGACGGTCACACTGAGCCTGATTGCATCCTGCTACACAACACAAGAGCCTCAGACTCTGATCAACAACCCACATTAGCTGTCAACAGTTTGTTTACTTTGTTTCCATTCATATGGTGTGTGATCAAGCCGCTGTCAATCAAACACATACACAAGATGCCCCTTGAACTGCTGTCAATCAAACACAGACACTGACATGCCCCTCAAGCTGCTGTCAGTCAAACACAAACACAAGATGCCCCCTGAGCTGCTATCAATCAAACACAGACACCCACACGCCCCTCCAGCTGCTGTCAAACACAGACACCTACACGCCCCTCCAGCTGCTGTCAAACACAGACACCTACACGCCCCTCTAGCTGCTGTCAAACACAGACACCTACACACCCCTCCAGCTGCTGTCAAACACAGACACCTACACGCCTCTCTAGCTGCTGTCAAACACAGACACCTACACGCCGCTCCAGCTGCTGTCAGTCAAACACAAACACAAGATGCCCCCTGAGCTGCTATCAATCAAACACAGACACCTACACGCCCCTCTAGCTGCTGTCAAACACAGACACCTACACACCCCTCCAGCTGCTGTCAAACACAGACACCTACACGCCTCTCTAGCTGCTGTCAAACACAGACACCTACACGCCGCTCCAGCTGCTGTCAGTCAAACACAAACACAAGATGCCCCCTGAGCTGCTATCAATCAAACACAGACACCTACACGCCCCTCCAGCTGCTGTCAAACACAGACACCTACACGCCCCTCTAGCTGCTCTCAAACACAGACACCTACACGCCCCTCCAGCTGCTGTCAAACACAGACACCTACACGCCCCTCCAACTGCTGTCAAACACAGACACCTACATGCCCCTCCAGCTGCTGTCAAACACAGACACCTACACGCCCCTCCAGCCAGCTGAGACAAAAAAGCATTTCTGATATTTCCCCAAAGACCTTTCTGTTTTCTCCCTTTTTAATTGATTAAAAAAAACAATTGACAATACAACCAAGACATTTTCCAGTGCAAAAAGGGATGATTAAATGCGATTTCAGTTGTACTTTAAGGTACAAGGTTCTTTTTATTCTGCATTTCCTTTTAGATTTGCATTTTAATGTTTTATGCTGGTATCTCATTTAATGATTTAATGCATTATGTAAAGCACATGTATGTGGTATACAAATAAACTGACCTTACAAAAACACAGTAGAAAGGGTTCATGCGTATGAATATATTCATTTTTATATTTATGAATACGTAATTTTAATATTCATTATTAAAGTTAATTTCAATGTAGAAAATGACAAATAATTACATAATTATGACACTTATATCATGCTTTTCAATTTATGATAAAAAGGTAGAAATGCTGTGCAAAATGGCCAGTTTTTAATACAATAATCCTACTTAAAATCACATTTAGGTTTAGCTTTATAAATTAATATTGTATATGCATCTTCTGCATAACTGATATTTAATATTGGATTGATGCTCAATTCTAGTGTCTTTAGGAGAATACTGACTGTAGAAATTATTCACAGCAGAGTGTTCTTATATATCTTAAGAGATGTCTGGAGGGGATCTCTAACAACTCCTTTCAAGATCTTTTCAGACATCCCTCAAAACACCAAAAAGAAAGGTAGACAGAGAAAGATGATTTAATACTCTTTCAGGATCAGTGGGAACCATAACTGAAGGTTTGAATTGAACCGAAGTGAGCTGTTCTGCTGGTGAAGGTTTTTCTTTTCTGCTGCATTTGTTACTCTATTCATCTGTGCGCAGAGATCAGGACAAGCACACCGATCACAATGCAGTCAAGGTCTGCCGTCTCTGTCACCAAGTGGAAAGCTTTAAATCTGCCGTGGGAAGTCCTTCACATGAGACTGGCTGCTGTTCACAGAGAGTCTGGTTGGATCAAGGCCGACTGCTGCACGTTGCTGTTCACGTTTTATAATCTGAATTAAAGTTCAAACAGAAAAAAGGCCTCATGTCTTTGTTTAGAGAAACTGTACGGGACATTAACAGACAAAATACAAAAGAAAAAAGAAAAGAAGGAAAGTGTAATAAGGCAGGGGGTGTTTGAGATTACAGAAGCTATGTGCAGAATAATTTTGTAATTTACATATATGACAAAATATGAGAAAACACCTGGACAAAATACAAAATAGAGAAGAAAATTCACACTTCAAAGGGCTGATTGTAAAACCTTTGTACTCTTTTTAAAGGATGAGAATGATGCTCTTCACTGGGTAATGGGTTGCTGTAGTGACCTGCACTATATCCAAACGTCTTGAAGACTCTTCGCCCCTCATCCAATGACTGAAGAGGAGTCCCAGTCATTAGTCTCATGAGTCCAGGTGTGAAGCGGTGTTAGACCATCTCCCCTGCTGGTGTTCTCACAGCATTTTCACACCTTCGCTTTGTAGTCTGGTTGAATGGGACTCTGGTTGGTTTTCCTCCTCGGTGCGACTCATTTAGAGGAGGTGGTCTCGGTTCGGTCCCAAACAAACTCTGGTGTAGTTCGTTTCTGGTGGGAATGTGATTTGATCGAACCCAACTACCAGGCGTACTCTGCATGTTTGAGCAAAACAGCCCCAGTAGCCAGGTGTGCTTTGCATGCTGGGATGCGGATGAGCAAATTTAACATTTAGTAGCAGCTACCTTGAGATCCAACCAGGACTAGTGCAACAAAGAACTTTACATTTGGCCAGTGGACCTCCTTCAGGACCTTCTTCCTGTGTTTATATAATTACTCCCGCCCCCAGACACATCTGACCAATGAGTGGAGAGAACGTTCTCACCTGGCTTGTAGTGATGCATTTTGGTTCACTTGGATTTTTCTCTGTGTAAAAAGAAAATGTACCAAGTCTTCCATCTGCAGCAAAGTCACACAAACTTATGAAATGTCACATAGTGTATTCTGTGTCATTTCACGCCGTATTCTGATTGGTTGGTTTGTAGTCGTGAGTCATAGCAGCAGCCTCATATTTGGTCTTAAATTTTGTCTCAACCTGTCTTTGGGCTCCAAAGCCCAAAATAGTTCAGTGGAAGAGTCTAACAGTGAGATCTAGGATCACTGCTTTGGATTGACGACCAAAGATTTCACCACGTTTCTCTCACGATCAATAACTTTCATCTCAGACAGCCTGAATACTACTAATCTATTACTAATACTAGTCCTTCTGAGACTCGCTGCTGCAGTTTGGTTGATTGTCAGACAACTTTTAGTACATGTTAGTGTTAATAATTGTTTTGCATTTTGATCGAAATACCTTCTGCTACTGTCATATTAAAGCACACAAGTTGGTATATTCTTGTTATCAACATCCACACAATTATCACAGAAAGTAAAGTAAAACATTTACTGATTTCATAAATTATTGGATGTATGTAGCCCACCTCTTCATGTTTTGGAAGGATAATGAAGCAGAAACTGCATTAGGAGAGAGACCGGGGGATGGTTGTAACATTTTTGACATCTCTGTCTGTAGCTTGGAGCTCTTTTAAAACCAGCGCATTCAAAAATGTGATGCAAACTAGTGACATATGTCTGCTATTAAATGGTGTAGCTTTTATCTGTGCAGCACAAACAGAAAACGTATGGTTTAGTCTCAAACATAAGGAGAGAATTGTTCCAGTTGACCCCATAGTCCATGTAATATACAACGAAATGATGATGAAATGTAACATAATGAAATAAGGATTATGACAAAAACTTAAGATATTGAAAACTTTTTATACAACACAAATGATTTTTTTAACATTATTGGGATGTGTGTGTTTAAGTGTGTCTGTCTGTGTGCCAAGTATGTATGAAGTATGTACAGCACTCCAAAATGTTGAGAGGCACCACCCTGTCAGTCTCTCTTACAGGACCTATGCGCACTGAAATTCAAAGTAAACATATAAATACAGTGAAATGTTTTGCTTGGGGTAGGTTGTAACATTTTTTCACGTTGTTACAACTAAGCCAGACTCTTGTAGCCATGAACTAGCTTACCTTACAGTTAGCAACTGAAACATTAGCGCTAACATGAAAGATATTTACACAGACACATAATTAACATGATTTAAGTTTAATGAGTTCATCTACAAAGCAGGCAATGCTATCACAAAAATAAATGAAGTAAAAAAAAAAACCTTCTTACCTCAAAATTTATTTTTTCATTCTAAAATCAGTTGTATCTGCCGCAGGGTGTTACTTCCTCACATGGGGAACAAGGACTAAACTGAGCATGTGCAGAGTGAATCAAGTGATTTGTTCCTGATTGGAGAATTCATCCCCGGTCTCCCCTATTTCCCCTCAGAACCAACACATATTAACATGCCCTGGACTCTTGTTAGTGTGAGCAACACCTTAAATGACAGCTTCATAATTTTTCATGTCTGTCTTATACCAGCAGTCAGGTGTCCATATGAACAGTGAAAGAGGTTTTCCTCGCTGTAATCATTCCTCTTGTTCATACCGGATATTAAAAGATCCTTCAAATGTGCTTTCAATGGAAGTGATGGAGGCCAAAATCCACAGTGTGTCCACACAGTCATTTAAAAGTAGATGTGAAGCTCATATGAGGCTTCATCAGTCTGAGTTAGTCATATCAATTCCCTCTTTGTGTTTCCTCAGACAGTGTTTCCCTGTTGAGCTGCAGGTGGAAGTATAGTAACAAAAAGAGGGACTTTGGCACTAAAAAGACTGTAACGTTGAAAGATATCTACTTGATTTGACTCATTTGGACGCTGAAGCTTCATATTAGCTTCAGATAAACTTTTAAATACATTTTTTGCACAGAAGGAGGACTGTGGATTTTGTCCAAGTGCTCATTCAGGTGGTTTTCATCTCTTGTTTGGATTTCTGCAACTCCTCCCTCTCTGTCTGCCACCAGACTTCTGTATTTAATTCAGAATATTCTTCCACATCGCTCCTCTTTTACTGGTGCTCTGTTTGATACTGAGTCATAAAAAGCAAACAGAAAAAAGCAAAAACAGCTAAAGGGATGAGCTTATTTGAGATTCTTTAACTTTTTTGTCAGAGCAAATAAACTTGTTGCTGGAACTCTAATGGAGTGATCCACGTCTTTTTTTTTCTTCAAACACACTCATTTGATTGCAGAATAATCCCCCAAAAGGAGAAAATAATATCAGAACATTGACTGCTTTTCTTCTGGGTTTAAAAGAAACTCTTGAAGTCTGAAGATGAAACTGGATGACTGCATGTTTCTTGTGTGAATAGCCCGAGGCAACACAAACCCAAGACAAACAACATGTGTTGAATGTGATCCAGGAAGCTCGACAGCGTCTGTTACTTTCGTCAAACACCAAACTGAGGGAAGAAATCCAATAAGGTTAATTGGTGTAATGTGTGTTGGATGGGCTGTAATTAGCTCAGCTGTCATTTCCCCTTTGCTTTGATGAACTTGTGAACATGAAACAGTCGTAGTTGGAGAAGCCTCGAGGACGACTTCGATCAGCTGATAGAGAGACGACGGTGACGCCGCGTCCTTTGATCTCGCCGTAACAGCGAGAGAGGAAACGCAACTCCTCAGATTATCTGGCATGCAAATCAAACAGCCGCCTTCTCTGCAGCTCAGTTTAACGCTTTCACACAGTTACATCATGTGTTCTGCTGAATAAAAAGCTGTGCTGCTTTTTTTTATTCATGTCCTTACATGTAAATCCTGTGTGCACTGTGAAACATATCCATCATAACAGTCAGTTGATCTTTTACACCGCAAAAAATAATCTTAACGAGTCATTAGTCTGTTACACAGCCAGAAATAATCAAACTAATAACTAACTTTGTCTGTTGAGCTGCAAAATATTTGGATTTATTTTTTACATGTCAAGTCACACTTCAGGACACGTTTATCTGTTACACTACAAAAAAAAATATATTAATAAAAATTTTGTCTCCATTTCATGTTATTTCATCTCTCCGTGTTTTGACATCTTGTGCCCAGAAGTTAAACTTTTGAAATTAAAAATATTTACATAGTCATAGATTATGGATTTTTCAGTGGAGGAGAAGGAGGAGATGTTGTTTTAAGGATTTTAATGTAATAACTAGGGATGTGCAGAGAGCCCAGTATTTGTATTTGTATTTGTATTTGTTGAGTCAGCAAAATTATTTGTATTTGTATTCGAATAAAAGCGGAAAGAGGCTTAAAAATCCTGTTTTTGTTTTTATTACGCTTTTAATTTCAGAAAATTAAAGTGTTACAGAGGAGAGACACTGAGATAGTGATGTAACCGACCTGCATGCTGGTATTTAGCATGTTTTATTTTTTCTTCCCGAAAACAAATAATTTTTAAAATATTTGTATGAAACAAATATTCGTAAAAAAAAAAAAAAAACCCACTATTTGTGCTTTGCCGAATAACGTATTTGTATGCGGGCACACCCCTAGTAATAACTGAACTTTTTTGTGGAAAAAAAAACATATCATACACAAATTATTATTCAAAGCAGAGTCTTTCTATATATCTGAACACTTTGAGGGGAGCTTTAAGCTCTCTCTGGCCCGCAGTGGTCGAGGTTTTTGTTTTTAGTCATTCTAGCAGCATCCAAGATGGCGTCTGATTCAATCAAATACAAGCTGCTCAGTAGGTGAATATGCCTAAAAGAATTTCAGGCTTCCTTAGGCTTAGTTGATTAATCGATCACAAAAACAAATATTCAGCAATTATTGGAATAATCAAAAAATCGTTTTAGTAATTTCTCATGCAAAAATGCAAAAACAGCTGATTTCGGTGTCTCATATGTGGTGATTTAATGTTTTTCTTTGTCAAACATGATAGTAAACTGAACATCTTTGAGTTTTTGGACTGTTGGTCAAACAAAACAAGACATCAACTTGGACTCTGGGAAATCATAACAGGCATTTTCCACTATTTTCTGACATTTTAAGATGAATCTTTAATGAAAATAATCGTCAGTTGCAGCCTGAGGCTCATCTGTCCTGCTGGTCTCCACACATTAATAGTAATTCTTGACTGTTTGACAGATGATTCGGTCCTCTGCTGTGTTTCTGCAGCAAAGTCATCGTTGGTGTTGGATGTTGTTTGTCCTTGAATATAAGACAACAGCTACTTTTACAAACATAATTTCTAGAATAAAATATCCTCTGATATTAAAGCCATTATGGTACTGATACAAGTTAGAGACTTTATTTTTATTGGACTCAATGGATCAAACTATAAAAACACATTACACATGTCTAACCATTCCATTGACTTTGTATGCAATCGTGCAGCCTGACATTTGCTTTGTGTTCTGTCTGAACGCACAGTTAATTGTTTTTGATTTATTGATTAATTTAAGCAACTAAAGATAAAAAAAAACAAACGTTTTTGGAGCAGCAGCAGTTAAAAAACATGTAATTGTGACTATTTCAGATGTGCAACATTAGTATGAAGGAGAAATATATTTATATTTACTGATGTATTTGGATAAAAATGCAAAGAAATGTCTGGTCTGACTGCAACTTTACTATGATATTGATCAGAAAGTCCTCAAAATCTCACTCCAGTCAGTCATTAATCATTAAACCTAGCAACCTTACTATGAACTGTATGAACTTTTATTTCTACATGTGTTCAGTAAACTGTGTTTGTCTGTTTGTGCTGAGCAGTGACAGTTGATCTGGAGGCAGAGTGTGTCTCACTGCAGTCCTGCTGCCGCTGTTGTTGTTGTTGTTGCTGTTATTTTTGGGTTCGTTCGTGCCGGCTCATTGGCTTTCCCCTCGCCCTCCTGTGGGATCACTAACCTGATGTGATCGGGCTAAGCGAGGCCGCTCGCCGCCCTGAATATATTGCTAAAACGCAGCGCTGCCTGCATGGAAATGCTGCGGCTTAACATACAGGCCTGCAGAGATGGGATCAAACACAACACTTGAAGGAGCTGCAGCTTATCGCGCTCTGCTTTATTTTACCTGCAGACTGACCTGAGCGATAACATTAGATCCTATCAAAGACAGATGTATGTTTAGTGCACAAGGAAACACAGATCATTTCCTGTAATCCTTTGATTCCTGCAGAAGGTCAGGTCTGGAACAGAGAGGAGAGATTTGGCCTTTGACTGTGACACAAGCAGGAGGTTTGAGTGAACTGAGGCCTGAGATTTACTGACTTTTTTTTTTTTACCAAAACAGAGAAGACCTCAGCGGACGTTTGTGACTAAAATCTTCCTAAAACAGCATCTTTTGACTGTCAAACTGTTGAGAGAAAAGAAGAGGAGAAAACAATAATGATACTCCCCTCTGAGTTGCCTTCAGTTATTAAGCTCGCAGCAATAAGCTTAACGAGCAGCAGACCAAAGTGATTTGGGACTTTCTTTCTTTCCCAGAGTTTCATTTTTCAGGTTACAAACAGGCTCCCACCTCATCCTGTGATAGACGGCAGCCTGAGAGGAAACTGCAGGAACTGCTCAGGGTTAAAATACTAAAAACTAATCTGCACATTTCTTGGGCAAAAAAACCCCCCAAAAAACATTTAATCTCTATTTCTTACAGTCACTGTTCTCTTAAAAAGATGCTATAATTTAACATCAATCAGGTAGAAAATATTGGACTCGACTAATCATTTAAGTAGTTTTTCAAGCAAAAATGACAAATATTTGATGGTTTCAAGTTATACTGGCTTTGTCTTCCAGGCAGCATTTTTATATATGTTCACCTAAAGTTTTGGATGTTGGACCATGTTTAACATCATAGCTGTATAAAAATAACAGAAAATCACAAAGAGAATGTTATGTTCCCTTTAAGAAGAGAAAGAAAACACACAACAATATAAAAAGACATATAAACAGGATTCTAAAAGGGTAGAAATAAAATAGAAGATGAAAATCGTATTATTATTATTGTAAATTATACTTTGTTGTGTTTGTTGGTGCTGATATATTGTTTTTCTTTCTCATCTTAATATTCTCATCTTTGAACTTGTTTATACACACAAATTGCTGCAGTTTCTTTTTTTCTTCAAGATGACAATAAAAAGTTCAAGTACACAAAAAAAGAAGATAGAAATGAGCTAGAATTGAATAAAACAGATAAGACGGGAGAATAGAAAGAACAGCGTGGTGCCATATATGTTGTTTTAAAAAGTTTTCTCTGATAAATGACTTCTGAGGAAATGCTAAAATGTTGAAAATCACCATTTTCCTTTCATGAGTAAACCTTCACACTGAACTCCCTGCTGCTTCTTGTGTATCTGTGATGTTTTTCCCTCTTTCAGCCGGTCAGACGCAGCAGCGGCGGCTCTTTTGCCAAAATAGCGGTTGAGTCGAGGCTCAGGTGCATCATGACGGACAGAGAGGCGGTGATGATGTCGGAGCAAAGTGCAGCCGACTCTCCGCCGGACAGACTGATGATTGTTCTGTGTGAGAAAGAAAAAAAAAAAAAAAAAAGAAACACACTTAAAAGTCCCTGCCAGCGGAGATCTGTCTGACATTTGCGAGGAGATGAAAATGTCAGCCTGAGAGCTCGATGAGTGGGAGGATAACAGGAGGACACAAACATTTGACTCCAGTCATCAAACTTTACTGGAGCAGAAGTGCTTCGACGAGAGCAGGTGGAGCAGAAAACACTTTCATACTCCAAATTATAACACGGCTCCCTTCACCTCCTTATCTAGATCTCTAATTTTTTTTTAAAATACCCTTTTCAAGTTGTAGAAGATTAAAGTAATTCAGTAACACTTTCTGCTGAGTCACTCTTTATAAAGGATTCATCAGTTGTTATTCACTGTATCAAACTTAGAGAGTTAAAGAAGGCTGAATGCTTTTTACTGTATATCTGTTTATATATAATAAATAAATAACTGACTGGGGCCATTTTGCATAACGAGTATTATTTAGTTTTGATTAGATAAAAGTAAATTTTGCAACTAATACTTATGTGCTTAAGTAAGATTTTGAATACAATGCAAAGCACAAATAATTTTTTTTTTTTTTTTTTACAAATATTTGTTTCATACAAATATTTTAAAAAATATTTGTTAGTTAGAGGTCTTTCTGCAAAACACAAATAATGTTTTTTTTTTACAAATATTTCTTTCATACAAATATTTTTAAAAAATATGTGTTAGTTAGAGGTCTGTCTGCAATGAGGTAAAGGTTTTGGCTCAGTAGTCAGCGCAGTCGTCTATGATCTGGGAGACTCTGGTTCAAGACCCGGTGTGGGGACCTCCTTCATAAGGTAGTTTATTTATGAACACTTATTGTAACACTTTAATTTTCTAAAATTAAAAGCGTAATAAATACAAAAACAGGATTTTTAAGCCTCTTTCCACTTTTATTTGAAAACAAATACAAATAATTTTGCTGCCTCAACAAATACAGATACAAATACAAATACTGGGCTTTCTGCACATCCCTAGTATCTACTTTACTTTACATAAACAATCTCAATACTTCTACATGTTTTGTCCCTTTTCATAAACATTTTGTTTTGCAGTGTAAGATGATGTTACTTTAAATATATTATCAGTATTAAGTGTTTTGTTTTGAGAAAATTTGATTATAAGACTCAGTAAAAGGTTAAATACGACTGAATATTTCTTACAGCTCTTTATTTCACATAAACAGAGCCAGCCTTGATCTTCTTCTCTTCCCTGTGAGTGAGACAACGTTCAGAATGAAAAGTGATCCGGACGGATCCGTGCCTCCTCTTCCTCTCCCGCTTCAGGGCTTTTACACACCGAACAATCAACGTGCTGAAACTGTATTCTGCTGATGTTGGGATGCGTGTCATGATCCATCGATTAACATGTCCCTGAAACACTGATGGCGTTCACCTGGCGGTCGGATGGTCGATAGAGAGCGTCGGCCATAAAACAAACATGAGAGTTTTTTTGCTTTTGGCTACGTCAAAAACTGTGATCCTGCGCCTCGCCTCATCTTCCAGGCAGAGAGGGAAGCTTACGGCCTCAGGCAACAACGTGTTCGACAACGAAAAGATAAAGGAGCGGCAGCTGAAAGAGCTCGGAGTTTTCTTTTGGAAAAGAGAGGAAAGAAAACAGAAGCACAGCTGGAAAAAAAAAGAACTTAAATCTTTTACTGGAGGGGGAGCAGCAGATGAATCATGGAAAAAGCCATGAGTAGAGGTTCTGCTTTCAAATTTTACTGCAAACAAAAATGTGAAACTGTAAGAAAGAAAGAAACATGTTGATGATATTGATATGATATTTCAATTGTCTCTTATCAAGATAAAATCCAGATGCAATTCAAGACACTTTCTGTTAGCTGATTGGCTGAGGGAAACACAGGGCAGGGCAGGTGTGCAGATGGGCAATGGAGGGAAAATACCAAGCAGCAACCTCTGGGCCTGAAAAACCAAGACAACACTACTGCAGTTCCTCAAATGGCCACTTGAGGCTCTAAAAGTGAGTCAATCCCCATAGACCCCCATGTTAAAATGCCCAACTTTACAGCAGAAATAAACATGTTTACAGCCTGGTACAAAAGTGGTTTTGGTCTCTATAACTAAAGTCCCCGTTCATGACAACTGTATGGGAAGTGAATTTTTATATAACTCATTTGTTTAAATTTTGTTAAAGCTTAAAGTTATGCATAATCAAGGGCATGGCTGCTTTGAGTGACAGATGAGTGCCATCACAGGCAATTTGCTACCATGGTAACAACGTTAGTTAGATAACGTAACCATGGCGTAACCCCAGATTCACAGAGTACAGGCCATAGCTGTAGCCGTCACTATTTCAGTGTGTTTTCAGTTCATAAAAGTTACATTTCAGTCGCCTAAAAAAGTCTTGTTTGGTGTTTGGTTGAACTAAAAGACCCTCTAAGGAGTCAGCTGTTCAGTTTTTCTGGTAAGTACAATTTGTTTAAATGGTTTTAAGCCTGTTTTCTGAAATTAGCATTAGTATTAGCATTATCACAGTTAACAATAGACTGTAAATGCACTGTGCTAACCAAGCTAGCAGCTAGCTAGCGTTAGGGTCAACTCCACCCCTCTCATCCAGATATGGTCACTGCCAGCTCCAGAAATCCAAGATGGCGACAGTCAAAATGCCAAACTCGAGGCCACAGACCAATGGGTGACATCACAGTGGCTACTTCCATTATTTTTTACAGTCTATGGCCCTACTCCCATCGAGAGGGAGGTGGTAAGACCTGAATCTGTTTGGTAAAAATACCAGAAGAAGAATAACCTCCGCACTTCAGCTGTTTAGTTACAACAGTTTAGCTGGTAAACAACCATCAACAGAAATCAAAGAACTTGCCTGAGAATCATCAAAAAAGAAAGTGGACGTTCAGCTCATTTCCACATCTATATTTATATTCTGGGGCTTTACTGGAAAAGCTTTGCATATTCATCTTATATTGACCCTTTATGCAGCTCCTCAGTTCAGCCTCTGTCTGAAACAGGCCGTTTTAGCTTCTGTCTCTTTAACATAACATTGCAAACAAAACATTGGGGCAGCTGAAACCTGGGCTTTGTCTTACAGGCAGCATTACTACATATGTTCACCTCAAGTTTCGACCATGTTTAACATCCGACATCAGAACAGGAAATAAATAACAGAAAATCACAAAAAGCATATTATGTCCCCATAAGGTTTTCTTCAGCAATAAAGTAGTCCAGTGATAGTTGTTTCTACATCCATGGATACACTGCTAACAGAAACTGCTAATAGCTAATTTAAAACAAACACCTACAATGACAATCAAAAGATTAGATATTACAATCAAAGTTATTATAAATATTGGAAATGAAATGTATATACTGCAGATGAAAGTCTAGAAAACAGGGTATTTTTTGAGGCATCTGTTTTTTTCATTTTGATTTTGTGCATCTGCTTCTTTTCCTTACTTATCTTTGTTTATGTACTTGCTGTTACTTCATTCTTTTTGCCTGTTTTTCTGAAACACCCACATTAAGAGCAGAAGGTTAAACGATGTGCGAGACTCGAGTCAAAGACTGTTTCTGTGTTCTTCAATAAAAAACGCTCCTGTTTCTGTCAGAACATGTGGTGTGTTTTGAGTTCAGTCAGTTAGTATCAGTTTGTGGGTTGACACCGTGCGGTCAAACAGCATCAGATCCATTTCAGTCGGTAGTGAGTCGCCAGGCGCTGCGGCACGACGAGCCCACACAGAACTGAGATGACATTAATCATCGGTCCAGCGGGCTGGCGGGCGGGTGGGTACAGTGCGACCGCTCCATGCATATTTCATTCATCTCCTCCACACCACGACTCGATCAATCCTTCATGAATAAAAAGACAGCCCTATTTAAACCCAGAGCTTATTTGCATCCGTCCAACTTCCCCTCCATTCAGCGTCCGTAACCCGCCGCCGTCGCATCACTCGACCCCGCAGTCCAACTCGTATAAACCTCTGAGAGGAGCTCACACACACACATACACACACACACACACACACTCTCAGCATCAGATATAGCTTTTAACAACAGTCTGTAATACATCCTGAACAAAGCTAAGATGTTTTACAGGTTTAGTGTGATTTTAGTAGATTTTAGTTTAGTTTTAATTCAGTTTGTCCCAAAGAAGAATCATGAGAAATGAATTATTCTTGAAAATTCAAGTTACTGACAGTCACTGGTGAAGTTTTCAGACAGTCAGTCGCGCTATGATATCTTCAGGTCTATTTTTACCGAACAGGCAAATGTCTCTGAAGTGTGAAATTCACTTGTGAATGTATATAAATGCCTGTATTTATTGCTAGTTGACTTAAAATACATTTCTAATAATGCATTCCATTTTTTTATTACTGATTTTGTTTTAACACACATACAGCAAAACTAGTTTTTCGTGTTTTGCAATTGGAGAGGAGGGAGATGATCTTATTCAGTCTTCTACTGTGATCACATGCTGTGTTTTAATTCACTTTATAATCGTTCTCATCTACATATTTTTCTGTTTCTGTTGTCAGACATTGGAACAAATGTGAAATATGATCACGGCACATAAAAAGGCTCAAATGTGAATATTTTCTTTCATGATAATAAACTGAATATCTTTGGGTTTTGGACTGTTGGTCGGACAAAACAAGACATTTGAAGACGTCGTCTTGGCCTTTTGGGAACACCGATCGACATTTTTTTTTGACCAAACGACTAATCGATGAATTGAGTAAATAATTGATCATGAAAATAATCGTTAGTTGCAGCCCTACATTATTTAATATCTAAAAAATATACAGTTGAACAAACATTATTGCAAATAAATTTCAATTTTCCAAAGAAGACTTCTGTGAGGGTCTGCTCCCTTCATTCTGCCATCCGTCCCTCCTTCCTCCTCTCTCTTAACTTCTCTCCTTCCTTCTTTCCCCTCCTCTGTCTCTCTGTCCGTCTTCCTCTCCTTCCTCGTGGTGAATTTGTATTGCCATCATGAATCTCTGACATGACACAGTACCTTTAGTTTAGGCGGCTGTGCCTGAATCACTTTGGTGAATATGGTTTTGATGACTTTAATATCGGCTCTGACCTGCATCCTGTTTGAAACCTGTAGGTAGACGACGAGGTTTCCCCTCATAAATTATCCGTCCTGCTTCTGGGAAATAATAAACATCAGACCGGCGGCGGCGGAGGATTACTAATGGGCTGCAGCTAAAGATTTGCGGCTTGGGCAATCTGTCAGAAAAATAATAATAATAATAATAATAATAATAACAACAGTGCAGCAGTCAGACGGGGAAATGCTGCTGTGTGTGTGTGTGTGTGTGTGTGTGTGTGTGTGTGTGTGTGTGTGTGTGTGTGTTCCTGACGTGACTGACACCCAATAAATAACCCATTTCAATTTTTGAAGCAGTCATGATGATAAACTCCACAACAGGCTTCCATGCTCACCTGTGTTGATGCATTATGTCCCCCTCGCATGACAAAGTGGCTTTTTAATCACAAGTCTGTCGCCATCTTACAGCAGCGAGGGGCCCTGATGGCGGCAGAGAGCCGCGTTTCCTTTCAGGATCCACTCTGATACAAAAAATACATCTGAAACAAGGCCATGTAAATAATATGAATACAATAATATTTTATTTGTATTTCACATTTCAAAAAAAGGTTACAAAGTGCTTCATATATACATAAAAAAAAGAAAATACACAGTGCAATTACAAATTAGGATAAATTCAATGACATCAAGAAACTGTTCTGGTTACAGATGTAACTGATGCCAACAAACTTTTAACAGCATCTGAAAACATTTCAGCAAGTTCTCCAAATGAAACTCCAGATCTGTGGTTTGATCATGTGACTCCAGAGCGACACATAGCAGCTTTTTCTAATCTGGCGTCTCTACTGATTGTAATCAGCAGGACGACATCATCTGTCTGTTTTTTAAAACTGTTACACATCACTGTTAAACAATAATGATGTTTTATGATGTGACAACGCTGTGGTTCAGGTCTGGTTGGGTTTAAAGATGATGGTTTGGGTTAAAATGATCACTTTGTTAAGCTTAGAGAAACATGTGGTGTGGAATTTCCAGTTAAAACCTCCTCCATTTATCTTCTACTGGTCCTTTATGCAGCCCCTCAGTTCAGCCTCTGTCTGAAACAGGCCGTTTTAGCTCCTGTCTCTTTAAGGCCCCGCCTCCTGATGAGCCCACTCTGTTCTGATTGGTCAGCTTCGGGAAGCTTCCTCCGACTCCGGAGGCTACGTTAACAAACTATAGTAGCAGGATTTCACTTCTTTTTCTCCTTCTTTACTCCAAATGTCAACTTCTCAAATCCATCCGTACATGTTGGAGCTGAATCACTTCTGAAATATAAGAGTGGACAACACATGGAAACACCTTAGCAACCACCTTAGCAACCAAGGCTACAGAACGGACGGCCGTTTATAGGCATGTATCATGAGCCAACGTCAGCTCGTCAGCAAGGTAGAAAAAACCATTATAAACGAAGCCTTTTCAAGATAAATCCAGACAAGAGGACCAAAGTGGAGAAGAAAGACTCTATGCAACAGCAGCCCATCAATCCTACGGTTCTTTCATTGATCTTGTGTAAGGCTGCGTTCAGAGGCCTTTCACAAGCATTTAACCCTTTGAAACCTGAGCAAATTGGTTTGATTTCTGTTCAAAACATGGGAAAAGAGGCAATGAGCAACTTATCAAGAAACGACCTGAAAATTTGCAAGATATGCCACCGATTGAAAACCGAAAGTAAAGAAAAAAGTGTATTTAATGACGGAAACGGCGTATATAACTCTCACAAGGCTTCCGTTGGATTAGTTTGTGTCAGGTTGGAGTAGCAGGAACGGACCCAAATGCAGAAACATGCATGCAGAGATTGCAGCGTTGACGAAAACCTTTATTCTTGCGACGGATGAAGACAGAACAGGGCAAAAACAGAACAAATGATCCAACAGAGACTGAACAGAAAACCAGGACTTAAATACAAACTAAACTAATCAGACAACAAGGAACAGGTGACAAGACACAGAGCAGGGCGGGGCTAACGAGGAGAAATGTTTGTCTTTTAGCTCCAGTTTGAAAATGCGGTGAAATGGCGGACCAGGCTACAAGCTCTGAATGAACTGTTTGTGTTGCTGCCTCACTGACTTATGAGGCTGTTTGTTTGGAAAGGTGAGCACTGGATTTACAACCCAAGACAAAATGAGATAAATTGTAAATAAAGTGTAATTAATCGCCCAGGCCTACTATTTATCATATAACACAACGGCTCTGGGACGAGTCAGAAATGTGTCCACTCTTTGTTTTAAGATAGAATGACTTAGAATAATTACATTTAAAGTCTGCTGGATAACTGATGTTGATGCAGTAATATGTTGCAAACATCAGTACAAGGGCATCGCCAAAGTTTGGAACAAAGCCATTCACAATGTTTTGGTCCGCTGCAATCATGAAGTGTCCAGCTGTCAGGGGGACTCCCTGAGGTACACAACAGAGGAAAAAGTCACAAATATTTAAAGTTAAAAGAACAGTCATGACTGTCAAAAGCCCCACTGAGAAACAACTAATAATGTTTCTCCCATTATTTGGCTTCTATGTCAGCACAATAACAAGAAAACATTCATATCCTTAACTTATTTTTCCACCCATTATGTTAAAGATATACTTAAACATTTCACAGTTGTACTTAATACTGATGAAATTATAAAATGCAGATTGGCATTTAGTTATTTATTGCTTTTTACTGGTGGTCACATGGCCAATTATGCAGTCAGTCAATTGTATTTAAGGAATAGTGACACACTTGCATGTACCCTTTGAGAAGTTATACATAAAAGTTTAGTAGGATCCCCATTAAGTCTCCCTTTATCAACCTGTTCATGGCTGGAAAAAATGCATTTCTTTAAAAATGGGGAAAAGAAAAAAACGATGCATGGTGTGCTTGGAAGTTGCTCAGCTTCAGATGGCAGACATGTTTCATCAACCGTCAGGAACATCCTGCTCTGGTCTTCACTGAAATGCTTCAAAAGCAGCATCAGATGATTGAGATAATTTCCATGCCTGCTAGGATGCGCTCTATTTTGCTTTTCTTCTCACAGGACACAATGTATGAAATGATTCATTCGTCACATTTACTTGACACAGCTTCTCTATCAAAATCCATACTCGTGAGTTCAAAAAACATCTTGGTAGGAGCACTTCCTGCACTCAAAAATGAGTTTGTTTGCTCTTTGGATAGGGATAAATGTAGACACAAAAATACAAGAAAACTCCAAGGCACTCTCTTTTAGAACAATTAAAATGCCTTTATTGTCATGGCATGGTCATATAGACTTTTAAAACAAAGCTCTGATGCGTTTCGGCATTGAGCTTTCATCAGGGAGTCAAAAAATCCATACTCATCCATATCCATACCCATGAGTTGTTTGAAGTGAGCCATCATGCCGCACATCTCAAACAGACATGACCACTCTGTGGCCAGAGAAGTGGTTTCTATTCCAAGTATTATGTTGCTTCTCTGAGTGTAGAAAGTTGCCACCATTTTCTTGTCAATACTTTTGGCGTCCTTGCTTCTGTGTACATTTCTGAGTCTCTACGGTTTCACCTGGTGGCAGCCATTTTGGTTGCCAATTTATCCAGTCTCATCGTCTTGGAAGGTTCTGTCTTTTTAGGTGAAAGGAAGAAGTTTCCCCCCTGTTCAGGGTATCAACTCTGCTCTGCATCTGCTTGGTAAGAGAGTCATAACCGCTACACCTTGATCTTCAATACCATCTCTGAATGACAGAGGACAAGTTGAAACAATCTTCCTGGCAATTTCACTCAGATCTTTCTTCCCTGGTGTGGGGCAGATGGTTTAGGATCTCAGCTACCATCAAGGCGAATCACTTCACATCTTTCACGTCCCGTTGGCCGTTCTTTGTTTTTGAACT
This sequence comes from Thunnus albacares, assembly GCF_914725855.1. Lineage (NCBI taxonomy): Eukaryota > Metazoa > Chordata > Actinopteri > Scombriformes > Scombridae > Thunnus > Thunnus albacares. The sequence continues at coordinate 33,235,214 of NC_058115.1, read as the reverse complement.
TTCTTGTAATCTCTGATGGCATTTTACCTCAGGGGGAACTGAGGATTGAAGTGCCAGTTGTTGTCCACTGGAGTTGAAAAGGAGTTGACCTTGAGCTTGAGGTAGACAGCGGAGAGCTGGGATTGTCTGCATAATATTCACCTGGAGAAGGCACACTAAAGTATTTAAACAAATAGTGATTCAATACATTTTTGCATTCATTATTGGCCCTAAACATAATTAAAACACAATATTTCTATAACACACAGAACATTGTTGATAGAGATTGCCTCGTTTTTTTGTTTTTTTTTTACTCTGTATAAGCATCAGCTATACCAGATGAAGCTCTTATCATGCAACTCATAAATCTATTGTTTTCAAAAACCCTATTATACCCGGTCACAGAGCTCAATTGAATGGTTCATCGGGTGAATGGTTTGATGCATACATCTGGCTTATGGCTAGAAAGAAAATATTTCAGGGGTTCAAAGTAAAAGCAAGGATCTACCAGCTACCAATATAGGTTTTTAATAGGTAGGGAAGCAGCCTACTTTCGTAGTGATGTGGGTTAGTACCTGGACTTGAGACCAAGGGAGTCCTGTAGTCCCGGGAAATGTATTTGGGACGGACAAACAACTCATTCAGGGATTTTATTATCATTATTATTCACCTATCACTGTGCGTTGATAGTGATGGTAATTTTTCCCAGTACAGGGGCTGAGTGTCTCTTCTCTTGCTTTTACTGTTAGCTCACTAACCAAGACCACTCCTTCTAGAACATGGATTTAATGGTGTATTGGGTGGTGGTAGAAGAGCAGGGTGAAAAGGAGGAAGGATAGATTTGAGGGATGATGGGAGAGGGAAGGATGGATGGGGGACGGGAGAGGGTCGGGGGTGTGAGGATGAGGGGGTAAGGGTCGAGGGATGGGGAGAAAGAAGAGCAGGCGGGAAAGAGGGGAAGGAGGGAGTCGATAGATAGATGTAAAGAGGAGAGGCGTCGACGACAGGGGAGGTAAGTGGAAGTGGGAACAAGGGGGGGTCGTGACTCAGGGTGGGGGTGCTGTCTTGATGGTCTGGCGTCCGTACGAAGCCCCCTGTTCCTGTGTTCAAGCAGAGAAGAGAGAAAAGTTAGTGAAGGGGTCGGGTGGGAGGGACTTGCAAGTTGAGACAAAGGGAAGAAGGGCGGATGTAGTGTGTCTAAATACCCTGTGGTGCGGAAATGGGATGCACACAAGGCGTGGTCTTTGGTTCCCGAACTTTGTTTACAAGTCTATAAACTTCATTTATTACTGGCTGTCTCATTAGTTGACTGAGGTGCAAGACCTGTGAAAAATATAATGATTATGAAACGTTGACCAATGACCATTGCCCCGGTCACTCCAGCAACAACACCAACAAGACAGCTAACGGAGGCACCGTCATAGCTGACAAACAAACCGACCGCCAACACAAGAGAACTGACTCTTACCCAAGTCGACCCACAAGTTAGTACAGAACACGGATGAGGATCATAACCAGGTCCCAGTTGGAACAGGGTCACAGTTTCCTGAGAGCCAGGTCTCATTGAGCTGCTCCTTGTTATGGTTGGGTTGCATTGAGATACATTATAATGTGTTCAAGCCCTATTCAGTAGAAATGAGTATTGGGCAAAGGTAAATTATAACGTTATCATGATGTGTTAAAATTTAATCTTGCAAAATATAGTTTTTGGCAAGAAACTTGAATAAATTCAGTTGTTTGAAGAAGAAATTAGTCAATGTTTTCACAGCAATATAAAACAAATATTAGAGAGAGAATTCTGACTGGTTTAACTCTCTAACAGTTCTAAGCGGCTTATAATACATAATCAAAACTACTAATGCCAAGAATTTTTTTTTAAAAATCAAAACAAATATTTAAACAAAAATACAATATTATTTCCAAATCATTTGAGTTGTGAGTATTTGTGCAGATAACCACTATAGATGACAATAACAAAATAAAAGGACAACATTTAGTCTTTTGGATGGTTTACACTGACTGATGACATTAACTCTTCACCGGCACCCCACAGTTATCCGTTGGGGTCCCAGGTTGAAACAGCACTGCTGCAGAATCCCGCTTCCTAATATGGCTTTCAAAAACTGATAGAACATACATTTAAAACTGAAAATAAGTTTGATGGAGTGGATGACAAAAAAATAGAAAACATTTATTATCACTCTACCAGGCTTATTTTCAAATCTAAATGATAAAGCCTCTTCAGTTGTAATAGTCATACATCATAGGGCTTTTTAGAGCCACGTACAATACAGGATCTCACCTCATAAATATCAAATGTGGGGTTTCTGAAAAAATAACTAGATAAAAACAAATAATAATTAGAAAATATGCTGTTTTTTTTATAAAATTCACCCAAAACATTTTCTCACACATACTTGAGGATGAACTGTGTCTGACTTGTCATCATTCCTGTGGATGTGGCTTTGGGGCTGTGAATTAGGCCTGCTATAATATCTTGTCATTACCAAAAGGCTTTTTAATCCTTATTTTGCAAAACCAAAATATTACAATTCAGATTATCCCACATGTAGTGAGGATGAAGTGTTTTTATTTTCACACGTATAGGAGACAAAGTTTTTACGACTCACAAATAAGTATACTTATATAAAGCTTTAACATGTGCAATCAGTTTTCTAGCTTCGACTAGCATCAGGACATTATCAAGATCTGCCTCCTGAATGTATTTCAGGTCCAGGGTTTCCACACCCAGTGTCTGTAGAGCCTCCCACACCAGTTCGTTTGCACTTGAGTTTGGCAGCACAGAGCAAATGAAGCCGGCGAGATCACTGCCTACATCATCCGTTACTCAAGACGGAAAGACAAAAATGGATCAACGTCATACTTCAGTGTTAGTCCAAACATTCTCCAGAGCCCAGTCCAGCCCAACAGGAAACATTAATAATCATAAATCATTAAAAATCATTTAGTAATAATTTCTTAGCTTCCAAGGCACCGTCTCACTCTCTAAAGCCTGATTTATGCTTCGGGGTGTGTCTGCATCATTGCGGAGCTTAGCAGAACAGGGGTTTCTGGGTAATCAAATGTTGCCGAGGTGCTGATGTGCACACCTCCAGAATCTCAATAACATTACAGCACGTCAAACAAACTCTGATTGGTTGAGCAGGGAAGGATACCTGGCATCAGGGGTGTTCGGTAAAAAGCGCACACTGCACATAATCCAATAGTGATCCAACTGTAGCTCTCCATTTATGCACTTATAGTTATCCAACAGTATTCCTAGATGTGTTGTGTACCAATACTGCAGGTACACAACACACAAAAGTGCCGACTAAACAGAACACTAACTCACTTTACTCATTCACTCACCTCCCCAACAACAAGCAAATGGAATATTGTTGCTGAGTGCAGGACTGAAACACTAAATAAGCAATCCCACCTGGCACCTGCCTATTTTTAGCTACTACTTGACTATCTTCTGAGGCGTGCCTGGCTCGAGGCATCTTTAAAAGCTGAACTTCAAGGATCATTGGCCTACCAGAAAAGCTTTCTCCCTCCAGGGAACTAGAGTCTCCACCAAGATTCACCTCAAGAATAAAAAAGGCAAAATAACAAAGAGTGAACTGTAGGAAGGCTGATCACTCAGTCCAGCTGGATCACTCATTCTAACTAACCAGGGAGATCACCCACTATATACATCAGCCCTCAGACAACCATACTCACCATCATGCATGATTTAAACCAATCAGAAGGGAGTATCACCACACTTGCACCCCACTAGAACAAACAAAGGATTATACTAGAGGAAAACCACACCTTAAACAACTCCTCCATCCCCCATATGTTACGACCGCAGCTCAGAGTGAAACAACATAAAGGATTCAGAACACAGTTTACCGTCATATAAAAGATAACGGGCTTTATTGTAGATCAGAAGTAATGAAAGAGGGGAACAAACAGTGAACTGCTGGAGACACTGCCCCTGCAGTGTCAGCTGTCTGGTGCCCAGCAGGTGCTCGCAATCACCCAATAATGACTTTGAGGCATTTCCCTCACCTGCAGGACACCACCTTGAACAGTGGACATAACAACTACCACTAGTAATGCAGCACTAGATCTCCATTTCTTCACCTAAAACAGTAATCCCATAGTAATACAAATACAGTAATCCAACAGTACCTATTCATCTATGTATTTACAATAGAAATCAACAGTAATCCAATAATAGTTCTTAATTTGTGTTTTTACGATAGCACTCAAAAACACCCATGTGTTCACGGGTCTGACCTGCGTTTGAATTCATCAACAAACACTGAAAAAAACACTGAAAAACTCATCTAGTAAAATGTTAAATCTGCTAAGTTACTTATTATTCACCCATAACCATAATATATATATACTTACTTTGTTATTTTATGAACCTTTGTTGTATTTTGTTGTATGTGCCAGGTTATGTTCTTACATGCTTACATACATACCAGCCCGTGTACCTCTATCCATACGCTGCACTGTTGCATCTGTCAGTGTGTGTGAATATGTGGCCACCAGGCTATGCGATACTGTTAATGTTCATCTTGGTGCCTGTAACATTATCTCTGGTGATGTATAAGGCTTGTATGATTAAACTGTGGTATAGTTGTAAGGGCCTATTTTGGTTATTTTGGTTAACATATGTGTTTAAGAACTGATTGGTCTGGGACGGGCTAGGCCCACCTGATTTCCTCTGTGTCCATAAACAGTCAGTCGTTTCTTCTTCTACTCAGTATCTACTATGTACGGAGCCCCTAAGTGGACATGGGGGTGAAACAAAAAAGATAAACACTTTTGTGTTCCTCGGAGATGTATTTTGAGTGGAAAAACCCAAGGGAGAAGAAGAAGAGAGCGAACCGTTGTAGGTGAAAACCCGGTCAAGTCAGCTGCCTCTTAAATTTTGATGCGTGTCTATTCATACTGTTACGGTACTGGTGCTACCGGCCAAAAAAAGACAAGTTGCAATTCAGCAATCCTTTCTTTCATTTCATTTACCAAATTAAAACACTATTATAATACATATCATACATTAAATAAGTTTGTTGAATATGTGAATATGTTTATGAGGGATGTCCTTTTACAGAAACAAAATCCATATCTACTTATCCTTAAATTGTATGATGAAGTTTGCTATATGCAGTTTCAGTATGGATTTGGTAGTTACATTTCATTTATACAGTTGTTACTTTTGTTGGTTATATATTCATATTTTAAACAAGCTTTCTTTTTATAAAACAGTTTAAAGTGAGTGGTATGCATGCATATTTTCTACTTAGAGTGCCATCCAGCTTCTGATCAACCTTTCATTTCAACTTGTGTTTGTAGAAGACCAGCAGTGGCTCCACCAGATCATTTACCATGGATGACGAATGTAACCAGAAATACTTCACCTGCAAACTGCCTTGGCAACCATGTTTTTTTTTTTTTTTTAATTTCACACAAGGAATGGAGAAAACTCGGAAAGACCAGACACAAACAGCAGTTCAGATATTTGCATTGAACAAACGTTAAAAAGTGTTCATCCATACTGCAGCACAGTGTAAAAAATATAGGCTTGAAGAAAAACACCCCACTGTTTACCTGCGCTGGGTTCTGCTGCCTTGATGACTGTTATGTTCAGGTATATGTGAAAGTGGAAAGTGAGTCATCCCTCAAGGCTGTTGCCTGCTTCCAGGGGGGGCATTGTGCAACACAGCCGTCAACAGTTGAGAAGGAGGCCAATAAAAGCTGAAGAAAGGCAGCTGATAGCTGACACGCTGAGCTCAAAACTCCCACGAAATATTTACTTGCACGATGATTGAATAAATTGGAGGAGACTGTTGTGCAATCCGGTTGCAGAGATGAGGTGCCGACAACTGGAGTGTTAAAGACTTTATTTATCCTGGAGTGAAAGCAAAGAGCAAAGAAGACGCAGGAAGAAGATGATCGGTCTGAAACTGATGTCTGAAGATGAGCAGAGCAACAGACGACCAGTTCATCCAGAAGATCGTCCTGCAGCCAAAAGGTGTCATACTGTGGTACAAGAAGTTAATTTATTCCACAAAAGATCAAAGGAGGACATTGTCAGGGGAGCGCACACCTTTTTATATCTACAAACCCTTAGTGAGATATCCGGTCAAAGGATGCTCCTTTGTCCCTGAACACACCACAGCTTCAGTATCCTACTTTCTCGGCTCCATCACAGACTGTCAAACTACCGCTTACGTACATTTGTGACGGCTCTGTAGTTTTAATGCAGTCAGAATCTATTTGGCCTCAGTCTCAATGAACTACTATCACAGTATTACTATATTGTGACAGGACAAGAAAAGAAACACGCGCTCGCACTTCCTGTCCGATATAGATGCCGTGTGACTGTGAGTGACTGACTATGACTTTGTTATATTTAATTAGAGTTCTGTGACATATTGATAATTTGAATGACTCAGGCTGCTACTCTGACACTACATGATGAAGCAGTAGTTAGTGCTACTGTGCTGCTATCAGGTTGAAATGTTGAGAAAACCTTCAAAACCTTCAGACACTTCTGACAGTGAGGAGTGATTATGTTAGAGTACTTCAGTTTCTCTCTGTTTTCAGTTTTAATTTAAAAGAGTAAATGAAACTCGATGGTTTAAATTTTAAGAAAATAAGGCATCACATTCATGAGAAAATCAAACGGTATTTTCCTTTGTAAATATTGACAGAAGACTTTTACACATTCAGACAATAAGTTGCATATTATTTACAATGCAACTGTCATTTACAAAATTACAATGTAGCTGCAAGTTGATTTAAAGAAAAAAAAACAACAACAGTGAAGGTCTAGCAAAGAGAAGCAAAATATGGTTTATTCTGATAACAAATGTTGGTGCACATTTATGAGTTTGATTATGATCCGGAATATGCCATCTGTAATTTAGTGCTCTATCTCATTTCACAGTAAAGATAAGCTCATATCCTTGGTTATGATGTGTCTGGTGGGATAAACATAAACCAAGGAAACTATTAAAGAAGAGTCATCACGTCATGATACCAACATTCTAACATCTGCTTGATTGGCGCCTGTTCTATTGAAGCCTATTGGAGATGCAACATATCTACGTCATGTGACATTTAATGAATAAATGCATCTACCAAATGAAATAAATTGTACATGTTAGTGTGATAAGACCTCGGGGAAAATGCTAATGTTACATAACCCCCAGATCCTTTTATTTTTTGCTTATGGTGAAACTTAATATGGTTTTTACATCCTGTAGGCAAATCACTCATCATTAACACGTGTTTGTCGCACATTTTAGCTCGTTAATACGTTTCTACTTTCCTAACGAACATGGTGGAGATGATGCGTCTATGAGGATTCACTCTGTTAGCTGCATAAGCCACTTTACAGTAGCTTCACATCTAGTCTTCCATCTTCACATCCTTGTAACACATCCCTGATCGTCTGTGAAAAGCTAAGCAATGTCAGAAAGTGACACAGCTGTTACAGTATTTCACATGATAAAAAGAGGCCAGCAGGTTAATGTTACACGCCTGTAAACGACGGCGGTGTACATCACGTACGTTAAACTAACTACAGCTTGTGTTTTTTAAATTCTGCTTCAAAACCTCAGTTATTTTTGACCTCATTCATTTTCACAGTGGACTGGAAATGGGATGGATCTGGAATTCCTTATATTGGTATACAATTTACATCACAGGTCTATGACTGATTAGCAATCAATTCGTCTTTTTACTTAGAAATCACAAGTGAGCAGCCACATGAGGTTTGTCTGTGAAGAGTGAATGAAACTTCATCAGCTAGTTCATAGATTTATGACACAGTCAACGGTCTGCTGTAACCGGTGGGTTCGAGCATCATTTTATGTCTTTATGATGCTCTGGTAGGAACCTGCACCCAACATTTTGCACGGATGGACTGTAATACATTTTTCTGTGTTTGGGGAATGTAGTGATGGGAAAATTATGCTTGATTTACATGTCATATAAACATAAGGAAGCATAAAACACAGTTATATAGTCTTAAATTTAACTCTACACACACACACACACAACACAGTTTATATAACATGAAATGCAGTCGGTTAGCAATCAGATCTTTAAATTAACATAAATGTAGCGATAAAGTGAAAGTCAAAATCTGTTAAAATTTACTTAACTGTCTTGTAGGATAGTTAATAAATGTGTTTTTTCAGTCTATGTATATAAAGTAGTAAAGTTATGCAAAATGACAAAATATTTCTTTCTTTAGTCAAATTTTTTCTTGCAATTGTACATTTTTAAATATATAATTAACAGTATTTTTATGTATTTGACAATGATATATCGCCATAACAAATTACAGTTAATGTTGCTGCTTTCGTCAATAAATAATAATTTATTTGCACAGTTTCTTTTGGTAAAAATAAACATTTAGAAGCTGTTTAAAAACAGATATTTAATATATTCCATTTTTACAGAATTTCTTTGTTAAATCACATGAAGCATTTCAATAAACAGCTTATTCTTTTATTTTTCACACATTTTTTTTCTGTCAGCTTGAGATACAGGGAAAGAATTGTAATTTATTTATTAATTTATTTTTTTATTATTTTATACAGTCTAGAGGTCATTTCTGGGTGACCGACATTACGACCTGTTACGTCGTTTTTCCAGGGAGGACAGTCTCACCGCTGATGAACTGATTTATTTTAATTTACTTATGTAAAACATTTTATTTATTTTAAAACAAAGTGCCAAACCTTCACTGTATGATATAAGAGTAACATGTCTAAGTGTTGGTGATGTTGGTGATATTCTCCAACCAATGAGAATAAAGGTTTTCTGATTTCACTGCTGTTTAAATGAGTTAAATATTGTAAAATCACACCTGGCTGACTTTCAGTTGTGTTTAGAAACTGTGACAGAGGAGGAGAGATAAAGGGATGAAGGAGGAGGAAGAGGAAGAGGAGAGAATAAACAGAGAGGTTTGAGGCTGTGATTAGATGAAGCATAGAGAGAAAGAAGGTATAACGTGGTCCAACTCTTTTCCCAGCGCTGTCTGATGCTGTTTTAACGTCGGGAAGGAGCGGCGTCCTCTGATGACATCCTAATTGGTCTTCTGCGAACAAAGAAGAAGAATTTGGCGGGTCGAGCGTTTCCTGCAGCTCAGCGCAGGGACCTCCTGATCAGACCCTCAGCTTTGTTTTTTTTCCCGCCGACCTTGCAGAGAGCGGGAGATAGAGAGGGAGAGAGTTAGCCGTTTAGTTTCACCTGAAAAGGCGAGGAGGGATTTCAGGGGGGGAAGTTGTGAGTGTTGTTTCTAGGTAACAGGAGCAGCTGTGAGCCGCGCTGCTGTCAAGACGTTCAGACAGCTTGTTGTTTGTTTTCTTGAACGCTGCTTCTCTCTTCCTCTGAGGGCGTTTTCACCGGCGGAATAAAACGAGCTCTCTCTAATTTAAGACTTATTTGATTTAGCTGCAAATTAAATGTGCTCATTCTCCTGTTGTTCGTAAGTTTGCCCAACGTTTAGTCTCACTTCCTCCTGAAAAGCAATCTTTTCTCCATAACTGCATCTCTGTAACCACATTTCCTCTTAGTGTCATAAAACGCCAGCAGATTTGCCCTCTCCGTGAAACCTGAACTGCTGACGGAAACGCAGAAATAAAAGAACTCGGTGGGTGTTGCACATCCATGTGAGCCTGCTGTGGATCAGAGTGTCTGCTGCTGAACTCACAAATTCAGAATGAGATATCAAGCTGCTGACCTCGGCCCTTTTTCTTCTCTGCAGATGAACATTCAAGTTCCAACTGGGTTTATTCCAGTTATTATTCACACTCGAAGCTGAAAACTGCTGCACAAATAAACTCTTCTTTTCACCTTAAAAAGGAATCCATGTATGGAAGTTTCTTGGTCACAATCAGACATGTGAGCATGTAACCAAATTAAAAATACTGTCAGTTTTCTGTTAAAGACACAGTAGATAGCGTTTCCTTCCACCTGTTTTTATTCACATTTTCAATTTCTGCATCAAAAAAACTTGGATGGAAACACTGAAAAGAGGTAAAAATACACCTATCAGCAACTTGAAAGCATTAAACTAATCCTCTTATTCATTGACGACTGTTGGCAACAGAGGCTAGAACTTTGTCTTTGATATTAAATAAAGTGAAATTTGCTTTTTTTTCTCCTTTATTTCTGAGACTCGGATGAAAAGATGGATAAGATTCTATCATCTGTGCGTCCAGATCATAGACTGTATATAAATATGGACGATGCGTCTCCACTTCCTGCCGCTATGCAAAAGTGAAGCCAAAATATCTCCTTTCCAGGAGCGGCCATCTTGCTTGTATGAAGTCATTTGGAGAGTCGGGCGGCGGGACGACGGCCCGCTGGAACACGCCCCCTCAGCCGTCCCGCTGCCTGACGGAGGTTTGAGAGCGGCTGTCACCGCTGTCAATCATGACGTCAGACCCCTCCTTTCTATATCGTCAAATAACTAATTAAAAACAACTTAACGACTAAAACGACTTATGACCTATACTGCAGCCAGCCACCAGGGGGCGATCCAGATGTTTTGGCTTCACTTTCGGCGAGCTGTCATGACGTCCATCTTTACATACAATCTACGGTCCAGATAGTTTGAGTTTATGTTTAGCCTAGCTTAGCAACCTTAATGACAATGCACACTAATATCACTGGGTTCAAATTTTACCCAGTTTCAATATATACAAACCGATGTACAATATTTAGGTTGATCCATAACACAAAATATATTAGTTTCACAATTGTGAGTCTGCTCAAACAACAATAATGGCTGCCATTCCTTTAATCTCAGTGAACACTTGAAGATATCATTAAAAGAAAACTGTGACGGCGAGGAAAATACTTCCAGACGGGTCCTCCGGTCAGCCAATCACAAAGCTTCGAATTCTGGATTTCAAATTCAGTTCATCTCTGCTGCGACTCTCTAAACTCATCAAACAGTTACATAAAATAACACAACTACAATAACAGCATAGAAAACTACACAACACAAAGACAGTGATTCAGCAGCATCCATAGCAACCACCATAGCAACGATAGAAAGCCCGCAAGAATTTTCATCAAATACATTCACTGGACAAAGATTATGAAAATAAAAGGCTAGAAATATTATCAAAAACCTTTTTAATGCCGAAACAATCTTAAAATATTATATTTCCCACTGAGAATAAAAGGAACATCCTCTTAGAGGATGAGATAGTTTATATTTGAGGACCTGAATGGCCTCACTAACTTATTGTTTGATGGTTTTTATCTACTTTTAGATTTTTAATTTATTTTTTCTTTTCATTACGTGATTTTTCTTTAAAGATAAAAGTGAAAGTTGTGCACACGACTGCTGGCTTGTGTCACATTTATTTAATACAAAGTTTCAGTCTTCATATGAACAAGCGTCACAACATTTATCTGTTATGTTTTGTATCATATGAAGTTACATATTTTACACAGATGCTTGACAGATTATCCAGTCAGAAGGCCACAAACAGCAAATGAGGTCAATTAGTAAATTAAACACACAAAAACTAAAAAATAATGGAAGTTAAAAGCTGAGGGAGACATAAAAGGTAAATAAAGTAAAACAAACGAACAAACAATACTGATCATGAATAGAAATGTTTTTTGCTTGAATATATTTATTGGTTTTCACATTTTTACACATATAAAATAAAACAAATCAACATGCAGGAAAAATAAAAGTTATATTTACAGTATATAGTTTATTAGTTCAGCATCCTGTCAGATATAAACTACATTTCTTCATCATAAAGTACAAAATTTTGTTGATTACTTCAACAAACTGTCCAAAAGTGTGATTTTATTTTGAAATTTTGCAACATTTATACTCCAGATATCGTCTGTCATGCAGAGTCTGACTGAACTCTATGACCTCAGAAGCTTTCTGGTTAACTGATGGTTAAATATAAAGCTCAGGGTTGATGGAGGAAAGCAGGGTGAAGCGTCTTCTCTTCTATCTCCTCTCTGGAAGTGAGGCATGCTGGGGGATGCTGATGGAGGGCGATGGTGAGTGGGGGGGCTGGGGGGGGTTCCTGTGGGCGTGAAGCGGCCCTGGCAGGCCTTAATGCAGCTGTCAGGCGTCCCGGTCCAGCGATGTGATTCCCCCCCCCCCCCCGCTCCGTCACCGCCGAGATTATACGGCTTTTAAATGAGCCGCAGCCACAGGGAACGGCACCCGGGGAACGCCTGTCGCCGCGGCAACATGAGCCATGATTTGCTGTGCCATTAATCTCGGCGGGGAGATCTCGGCCGATTTGTCCTCGCCAACAAATGAAGCTGTAAAAACCTCTCCTCCTCTTGCACGTGTCCCTCTCTCTCTCTGGATGAATCCTCCGCCCCGGCTGACAGGTGTAGGATGTCGCCAAACACCTGGATACACACCGCATGCGTCCCCCGCCAACCGTTCCAATTAGCCAATCAAGGAGCTGAGATACATACGGACGTCCAGGAGAATCAACACCTTCAGGTTCTGCATGATGGATGGCAGTGAAGTTAAACTGAAAACAGGATTCTCTCTCTAAGAGTCTGTTAATTACAGGATGTTGACAGTAAAGTTCTCACTGAGATGTTTAGAGAAGCTGTTGGAAATCCAACGAATACAAGAACACGTGGAGGTATTTCCTTTGTTTAACGTGTGTAACTACAGTCAAAATGTGGGTGACCTACATTCAACAATGACACTCGCTGCTGATCTGCTAAACGTGCTGCTAATGTTACGCTTCCTGTAAGAAAAAATGTCCAAATTCTCTGATTCCATCTTCTCAAATGTGAATATTTCCTGGTTTATTTTGTCTTCTATGTCAGTAAACTGAATGTTAAAAAGTTATGGACGTCTGAGGACGTCGCCCTGGGTTTTGGGAAACAGTGATCGACATTTTTCCAACATTTTTGGACAATTTATAAACCAAACGACTCATCAATTAATTGAACAAGAATAACCTTTGCACCTATAAACATTGTATTGTGGGCTTGTTAACAGGAAGTAGTGTACATGCTGTGGACGTTAATGAATATTTTGATTATTTTCATTTTATAAGGAATTCAGTTTCACACTCCTGCTTCCAAATTTGGACAATAAATATAAATCACAGTGTGGTAATAAGTGACTCCAAACATAGAAATAGTTTGACTTTTTAAAGTTCTTAAGTCGGTGTTATGAGATGTTAAACCATAATTAATAATAATAAGTCAAACTTTGACTTTTACATCAAAACTATTAGATAGTGGGACATCCTGGTAACATCACTTCCTGTTCGGCTCCTGCTCCACTACTGTAACTCAACACAATCTCTCATTCAACGTTTCTTTTCATTTCATTGGTCTTTGTGCTCCTGGAGTTTATTTTCTATATTCTCAGACGACAGCAGCTGCTGTCAAAAGATGAAACTTTTGTGGTTTTAACAAAGTCAAACAACAATAATGAAGAAATTTACCAGCATAACAGTGAAGGAACTTACGTCATCATAACGTTTCATTCATATCCATGAAATTATCTTCAAACTGTTCTTCTTTTCCTGGCTGGTTTTAATATATAGTAATACAGTTTCTTTTATTTCTGAGTTAAATTTTCTGAAAACATTAAAACACATCCTTCTGTACAACTGTCTTCCAATAAAAATCAACCCATTTTAACCCATTTTAGTGCAGCAATTTGCCTTATTTTTTAATCTTTTTTGAGATTCTGACAGTAATTTCTACAAGAAAATTGCTTAAACAAGTTGGTTTAAATAAGAAAATGGAATCTCGCTGCATGAAAACGATTTCTTGATAAGGATATAAGAAGAAGATAGTGAGCAGCTTGTTTTGATGAGTATATTTTTACAGTGTAGAGCCTCCAGCTCTCCGTCCGGCTGTTACAGGGTTCTGTATCATCTCATCACATGTTTGCAAACAGTCTCTTCTTTCTCAGGCCCTGTGCTCGGCCCCGCGGGGCCCCTGAGGAACATATCGAGTGTTCCTGCTTTGTTTTGTTTCCATCTTCCTCTTCTGTCTCCTTTCATGGCGACCATTAGGCAGCCAGCCAGCCAGCGGCGGTGGCGGTGGTGGCGGTGGTGGTGGCGGCAGCGGCGGCAGCAGTTGTTGTTGTTGTTGTGGACGAGCAGAATCAGCAGCTGGAGAGGAAAAACGACACCGACTCCAGCGGGGGAAGCAAGAGAGAGGGGAAGTTTTAATGGATAGGAGAAGGGGGGAACTGGGTCGGTTTTAGCTGCCCTAACTGGTCTCCCAGGCCCCCCCTTAAACCTCGTCCTCCCCCCCTGACTCTCCATCCAGCGAGGCATCATGGGAAGGATGGTCTGTAGTTTCTATAACTAAAAGCTCTGAGCCCTGCTGGTGTTTGCTGCCTCTGGGAGCGACGGTAACACTGGTGATGGGGGGGTCGTTGGGTTTTCGTCCTACATCAGCTGTTGTTTCTGCTCTTTTTTTTGGGTCTTTTTTTCTTCTGGCCGTTACACACAAACACACAAGCTTTTCTAAATTTAAATCCTCACTGTGGAAAAAAAATAAGATAAAATTAGACCCGAGGGAGAAAAATCTCCTCCTAACGCTGAAGAACACGTTTCCACATGAATCAGAACCTCCATCATAAACTCATTTTTTACGTCCCTCTGTGTGTACGAACAGTCGAACACTTTAATCTGCTCGTTCCCCCAAAATATCTCCTCAGAGCGGTTTGTCCACGTTCAGTTTTGTGACATTTAATCCTCATTAAGTTGTGTGTTGGACGAATGCAGGATGCACATTTTATTTAAAAAAAAAAAGCCAATCCTTCATGTAGAATATTAAAAATAGCTGCTTTGACATTACAGTTGAGCAGAAGTCGCTGTTTAGTTGTAGTTCGTTTGTTGCTCTGGTGGAGTAGATAAATCACATTCCTTTAGTCATTTGTAAGTTTGCCTCCTACTACATGCCCTCTACATAACTCTCCCTACAGAATCGATCTATTAATGACAGTAAACAAAGTACAAAAAAAAAAAAAACAACTCAACATGTTGCTGCCAGTCTGCGCTTTGAGTTTTTCAGAACAAAAAAGAAAGCGTCTGAACCTTCACGGAGACCCCCAGAAGGTAAAAAAAAAAACTTTTTCCTGGACGATGAGGCTTCTTCTTTAGCAGAAACAAACAGGCGCTGTGATTGATCCAGAAGAAGTGTGTAATGCTGAGAGAGTTTACAGCAGTTTGATGAGCAGCAGGGTGGAGAGTCGAGAACAGAGGACGAGGCCTCGGGGAGCTACAGCTGCTGCTGCTGCTGCTGGAAAGCACTTTTTTTGTGTGTGTGTGTTTCTTACACTTTTCCTGAGGCTGAACAAAAAAAAAAACAAGAGGGGAGCAACTTCTGCGAGAACACACCTGCAGGTTTTCAGCTGAATCTGGAGCTAAAAAAAATGTTCACTTTAAAACCAAAATAGAGTCTAGTTTTCATCTCCTGGTGGGTGGAGAGACTAGAAGCTCTCCTGATCACAGCAGCATCATAACTGTGAAATTTCATAGAGTTTAATTAATTCCAAATCGATGGCAGCAGAAGTAAATTTCTTGGCCTTGTTGATGCTAATTAGCCGTGTTTAACGTTCTCCTGTCCGCTGTTTTGATGGTACATTTACATGGTGTCACTTCCACATTCAATTTTAACTCTAACTGGTGGTTTCAAGTAGATATTTGTGGAAGTCATCATCAGCTTATAGAGATCAGAAGTCATGACATCATTTCCTGTCTTGCCTCCGTTCCAACATCTTCTTAACACAATCTCACATTCAGCGTTTTCTTTTATTGGTCTTTGTGAAAAAATGAAGCATGTTCCTGGAGTTTATTTATCCACTAGAGGAGCTGCTGTCAGACATTTAAACCTTTATTTTAACAGAAAAGTGAAACACATACAGCTCGCACTAAAAGAACTACAGTACCTCCTGTAGCACCTCAAAAGTTACAACTATGAAAACTTCAGCTCTGAAACAAAGATTTAGACGCTAGTCCAGCCTTAGTGATGCAACAAGCAAACAGCACGGAGAGAGAGAGAGAGCTACCAAGAAAAAAAAAAGAAAGACATTAAAGCTCTTAAGCAAAATGCAAATCCTCCTTATAAATAATGACATCATCATACAAGCTGTGTGCTCTTCTGCAGAATATGACGACAGGCCGCAGACAGTCACCCTCCTCCCACACAAAGACAACTAAACTTCATGTCAGCCAGGCCGACACAGCATGACAGCACACACACACACACACACAGCCGAGCAACCGTCAGCGACACACACTTCAGAACCACGGACAGCGACACACACTTGGACAGGTGTCGCTGTCCGTGGTTCTGAAGTGTGTGTCGCTGCTGTGTGTGTGTGTGTGTGTGTTGTCATGATATACACACAGCGTTACATGAAATTTGATGCACATTTACAATATACATGTATAATGACGCTGTGTTGGTAAACTTACTGATTGACTCGTAATTCTGCACAATGAGTGTTTTCCCAAATAAACCTTAACATACATAAAAAAGAATAAAATCAGTTGGTACGGCAGCTTATTATATTTTAAATAATTGAAGTCCATGTCCCGACCTTCTGGGTGAAGTTTGACGGTGGTCGTGCAACTGATCCTCAACTACCTGAACTGAAAGGTGTCTTATTTGAAACTTAATTTTTGTTTGACTGACTACTTTCAATGAAATGAATTATTCCTCGTGACCTTTATAGATCAGCTTTTATTCCTGCCTGGATTTAGTGTTGCAGATTGAACTGAACTTTAAATGATATTTAATTAGACTCTTTGGAACTCAAGGACCAAACATGGAAGTTTTGTGTTTATTTTTTGGTGCTGATATTACTTAAATATATCATTTAAAACGTATCTGTGTGTCTTGGACTTCATTGTATTCATATATGTTGTGCTCCCAACTGAACGTATCTTCTGTAACGCAGCTGGTTCTCATATTTAAACTCTTAATTCAATAACATTTTGCTCGTCACATATGCTTTAAAAACAAATAATGGCATCTTAAAATCCATTCTGAACTGGACTGGTAACCAGTAATCTTGGTACCAGTGAGGAGTCTCACTGTGTTCCTGTGTTGTGGGTGTTTTAAAACCTTTTTTTTCTGATGCAGATACTAACAGACTTGAGCTGAAAGCCTCCAGAGAGACACTGTCACAACTCAAGAAGTCACCGCTGTACAGACTGAACCTACCTGTGTCTCTGGCTCATGATGTCTGTCACTGTGTTAAAGCCAAGCAGCCTCCAGCAGCCTCCAGCAGCCTCCAGGAGTCTCCAGCAGCCTCCAGCGTCCAGCAGCAGTCTCCAGCAGCCTCCAGCAACCTCCAGCAGCCTCCAGCAGCAGCCTCCAGCGTCCAGCAGCAGTCTCCAGCAGCCTCCAGCAACCTCCAGCAGCCTCCAGCAGCCTCCAGCAACCTCCAGCAGCCTCCAGCAGTCTCCAGCAGCCTCCAGGAGTCTCCAGCAGCAGCCTCCAGCAGCAGCGTCCAGCAGCCCGCAGCAGCCTCCAGCAGTCTCCAGCAGCCTCCAGGAGTCTCCAGCAGCAGCCTCCAGCAGTAGCGTCCAGCAGCCTGCAGCAGCCTCCAACAGCCTGCAGCAGCCTCCAACAGCCAGCAGCAGCCTCCAGTGTCCAGCAGCAGCCTTCAGCAACCTCCAGCAGCAGCGTCCAGCAGCCTCCAGCAACCTGCAGCAGCCTCCAGCAGCAGCGTCCAGCAGCGTCCAGCAACCTGCAGCAGCCTCCAGCAGCAGCCTCCAGCAGCAGCCTCCAGCAGCCTCCAGCAGCCTCCAGCAACCTCCAGCAGCCTCCAGCAGCCTCCAGCAACCTCCAGCAACCTCCAGCAGCCTCCAGCAGTCTCCAGCAGCCTCCAGGAGTCTCCAGCAGCCTCCAGCAGCCTCCAGCAGCCTCCAGCAGCCTCCAGCAACCTCCAGCAACCTCCAGCAGCCTCCAGCAGTCTCCAGCAGCCTCCAGGAGTCTCCAGCAGCAGCCTCCAGCAGCAGCGTCCAGCAGCCCGCAGCAGCCTCCAGCAGTCTCCAGCAGCCTCCAGGAGTCTGCAGCAGCAGCCTTCAGCAGTAGCGTCCAGCAGCCTGCAGCAGCCTCCAACAGCCTGCAGCAGCCTCCAGCAGCCTCCAGTGTCCAGCAGCAGCCTCCAGCAGCAGCGTCCAGCAGCCTCCAGCAGCAGCGTCCAGCAGCCTCCAGCAGCAGCAGCAGCTTCCTATTGAAGATGTAAATCTTTAAAAACCGTCTGCAACATTTCTGACTGTATTTTCCCACAAACCTCCTGTTCTGTTTTCACTATTCATTTCCATCTGGACCTTTAACAGTCACACAGCTCATATTTACACTCAGTTTGGTCTTTTTTCTTTTTTTTTTCTTCTTATAAATGTATTATTTTGTTAACAGCTACATAATTTAATGCAGAAAATGAAGCAAATTAATGCCGAAGTAAAACCTCAGCTCCAACATGCAACGACTGGTTCTGCTTTCATCTTCCTCCTGAGGGTTTCTGTCCTTTCAGGCTTCCATACTTTTTGCACAATGTTGTTGAAAGTAGAGTTTCCAACAAGGACACCGTACCTGCTCAGAGCTGAACTGAACTGTTTTCCATCAACGACCTCCACAAAACCAGAACATTTCAGGAATTAAATTTGAATCAAATATCAACATTTAGATTTCTTTGTCCTCCAGACTTGATAAATTATATTCAACATGTTTGATTTCTTTGAGTTTTTAATTCTCTACCTTTTTAAAAAATGTTTCAATAAATGAAAGTATGTGGATAGTTAATGTTAATGTAACTGCAGCTCCTGACAGCATCTTCCTCTCGGCGTGGAGCCTCGTCTGTGAGACGGAGTTAATTAAGGTGAAAGTCGTGGAGGAAAGACGGTAAAGCTTCGGCTCTCGGCTGCTTATCTGCAAGGTGTGAGCGGGTATTTACTCCAGCTGGGTGAGACGCCAGGCGAAGTGCTACCTTGCTAACGCCGGATTAGCGGCGGGGCTCTGTCAGCCCGGTTTCACGTCAGGAGCCGGTCTGTCGGTAAACGGAAGATACGGCAGGTGAAGGTGTGAACGTTCCTCTGATCACACGGCTCCTGTGGTTCCTTCATGGCAGGCGTCACGTGCTGAAGACGTTTTACATCTGTGATATTATAAATGTACCACAGTGTTCCTGCATCACTTACATGTAAATCATTAGAAATGTATTTTCGCTGATCATTTTATGTTATTTTTTGTTTATTCAGGAGCCGTAAATGTCTTGTTTTTGTTAAAGTTTTGAAGGATTTTGTAGAAATAAGAATCTGTGTCTTAAAAGAAAAGAAACTATTACATATTATGCAAATCATTTTGTTTTAAATGTATTTTTTGTGTGTTTTCTTGTATTTTTGCATCAGGTTGCAGCTCTGCTTGTTTGGATTATTTCTTGCTGCCTGTATGTTGCTGCTGAAATGTTAATTTTTTTAAAGGTTTCAAAATGAAAGTCTCACCTTGTTTAAAAAAAAAAAAGAGAGAAGAAGAAAAGAAAACAGCAAAATAAAGACAAATGACATTTGATACCAGAAAATTATTAAAAAGAATTGGATTTGTACTAAAAACAAGTTGAAATTGAATTTTCTTCCTTTGGGATTCTTGTGTTTTGACCGGAGGTGTGTGGTCCATTAAGGGCGCCGACCCTCCTGCAGTCCAATTATGAAATACATATTTTAATGAAAAATCATTTTAGTTATTGTTGTGTGTGTGTGTGTGAGAGAGAGAGTGTACATTTAAGTTGTTGTTCTCACAT
This sequence comes from Thunnus albacares, assembly GCF_914725855.1. NCBI lineage: Eukaryota > Metazoa > Chordata > Actinopteri > Scombriformes > Scombridae > Thunnus > Thunnus albacares. Next base: position 33,215,422 of record NC_058115.1, on the reverse strand, counting down.
AAATCACACATAATTACAGAAATGTGCAATAACTAATAAAAAAGCGATGCTTACAATCTTTGTGCTTTTCCTGGTGGCTCCTGATTGGTTGACGCCGCACATCGACAATAACTGGATCTGGGACAGAAAATTTTACGCCCGATAAATGTTGCCAGATTGGGCGGTTTTCCTGCCAACTGCTGCTTCCTTATTAGATAACATTTACCCCCTGATGGAAGACAAAACGTACAGGGATCATTGTGTGAAAGCAGCAGCTGCTAGCCTAGCTGCTAGCCACCAGTAGTCCCACCCAGTAGAAACACACCACACCACTGGTTTCGACTTATAGATGTGACTGATGACGGTCTGAGGACGGAAACATGGTTGAATACAAGTGATGGACGGTGTTCAGTTCAGTTTATGATCCAACTCACCTGCAATAAGACTTTAGATCATTATAATTGATTGCTTTATTAATTGTATTGATCCTCTCAGGTCATGCAGTCATATAACAGGTGCTGCAGTCTATTTGGGAATTATGACAGTTACAGGAAATACATCACAAAAGCAAATTCTGCAAGTAGTCTCAAAAAGTTCTGATCCTGGTGCTGCTTCCTGTTTATGACCCTGTGACCTCCTCATGACCTCCTCATGACCTCTCGGAGGACACAACGTTACATTTTCAGCTCTACTACCAGTGAGACTCTGAAACTAATATATATTAATGAGTGAAATTAATGTCCTGCAACAAACTGTGAAAAGTTTTTAGTTAATTTCCTGCATGAAATTAAAAAAAAAAAAAAAACTTGTGTGGAATAAAAAAAAAAACATTTGTAATCCGCGGAGGTCTTCTGTCTCCGCACTGAAACGCTCGGCTGAGTCTATAATCAGCTCTGATTTACATGACGGACAGACTTTAAATAACGTCTGTCTTTGTCAATCAAGTGTCACCTCTAAAAGGAGCCTTCAATCACATTTCACTGACAGGAGGAATTAAGTGAAGAGGAAGGATGAGAGCAGCTCAAAAAATGATTTCTTTTCCTCGGCGATACTATCACCCTCCTGTGAACACTGGCGCTCCTGCCGCTCGCCGCGCTGATAAGAGCGACTCCTGCCTTTTAAAGAGGCAAAGCGACGTGCAGAATGCACCGACACGACCACGTTTAATTCTCATTTTATCAGGCGGCGGTCGTGGTTTGAATATTTGTGGCTCTCTGTGTCTCAACGAGCTGCTCTCTCTCTCTCTCTCTCTTCGCGTGTTCTCTGCCTGTAAGTCGCTGCTCAGGTCTTTGTGGAGGATTTTGTTAAATTATACAGCAGCTGATAAAACCACTCAGAGTATCTTCAGCTTTAAGAAGTTTAAAAAAAAAAAAAAAAAAAAGACGATGGACTGAGGAGAAGAGGAGAAGGAGGAGGAGGGAAGAGGAGGAGGAGGAGGAGGAGGAGGAGGAGGAGGAGGGGGTTCGGAGCAGAGTTGACTTTGAAGAGCAGCTGGAAGATTCGGTTAATCCACTCGGTAGATTTTGGCGGCACAAAGAGAGGAGAAGAGGACGAAGCCTTAAAGCTTTTCTCCTCTTCTTCCTCCTCTCCTCTCCTCTCCGTTTTTCTCTTCCTTTCTTTCTTCTTCCTGCCAGAGAGACGCTCTGTCACTGTGATGTGGCTCTCCGTATGAACAGAGGTATTACGGAGGATTTTTACACATTCAAACTCTCACAAAAATCACCACCTTTAACCAGTCATTTAGTCCAGTACTGAGCCCTGAATTCTTACGATTGTCTCAGAGATGAAGTGAAGAGTTGAGACGAAGTTTAAACTTGAAAACTTGGATTCAGATCTTCAGTATTTCTGAAGTTATGACATCATAACTAAATAAGAAAATCAAAGCTAAGGTTAATTATTATTTATAAAGTATTCAAACAACCTGAACAAAGTGATCATTTTAACCCAAACCATCATCAGACCTGAACCACAGCGCTGTCTCATCATTAAACATCGTTATTGATTAACAGTGATGAGTAACAGACAGATGATGTCGTTCTGGAGTCACATGATCAAAACAGGTTTATTTGGAGGAATTTGGACCAACTTTCTGGTTTATAAATAGTAATAAATGATTCATAAGACATTAACGAGAGAAACTTTTGGGTTGCCAGGTTGTGGAAAATCCTCTTTTTAAGCTCTTTGGTTCATCAGAACTGTTTGACTTCTGAAAAATACCTGCAGGCATCTGGACCTGAATCCACTTCTAAACAGCTTATTAATATTTACAGCCGCAGACTTGATGGATTAATATAAGAAAACTTTATTAATAATATATTAACGTTTATAAGAGCAGGTGACGGACAAACTTTTTCTGATTACTCGTTAGAAATGTATTAACGACTTTCTAATATTTATAACTGCAGACATGGGACTCTTTATTAATGATGCAGAAGTCTTCCTGATGAACTAAAGAGCTAAAAAGACGACAAAAGTTTGATCCTCAACTTTTCCAAACTGCTTCACATGGATTCAGATGATCTCCTCGCTGATCGCAGTTCACTTTCCAGACTAGAAACTGTGTTGCTGTTGTTTTCAGGAGATGTTTCACTACAGGAGAAGACACTTTTGTTTCCTGAAATCAAAGTTTTCAAGTTTCTTACTTCGTCTTCCCCTCACATATTAAACCACATGAGCATTTTATCATCAAACAGCCCAACTGGTGTCCTGACTGGAGATGCCTGGATTGTTCTGTCTTATTGCAATGAAACATTAATAACAAGGACAAGACATTTAAAAAAACATCACTGAGTGTTGAATATTGTTGATAATTAGATAGTAAATCTTCTGCTTTCACTCTCAGTTTTGGCTTCGGTGATCGTGTCCCATCTGCAGCTTTTTTTTTTTCTTTTCCTCCTCTGAGTAAATTATTTAGCGTGATGCTAATGGCAGCACATGTTCACACGAGTCAGGAGGTTTTTGGAAGCAGTTTGGCGCGGCGTCGGTTTCCCCTCGGTGAGTCCAGCCCGGTGACGGCGCCAGATCGGCGCTAATGTGGCAGAGAGAGAGAGAGGCCAAAATCACTTCCACATTAGTGTTGATGAAAGTTTAACATGCAGCATACGGAGGCACGGACATTAGACAGCTGTGATTGGTCACTGATCTGTCATCAACAGAGAGAGAGAGAGAGTGTTTGTTTATACAGTCATATTGTGGAGACAAAAAGCAAATCCCCATGATATAAACCATTAAAGATTCCCTCCAAACATGATTTTAGATATCAGTATTTCCCCTATAATGGTACCAAAAAAAAAGTTTTTAATGCCAAAAATAACACCAAATATCCATTAATTTGGAAATCAATAGCGTTTGATCCTCAATGTGATGCTATTTATGGACTTTAGCTCCGTATTTAACACTGTAATCCCACAAACTGGTCAGCAAACTGTACAACCTAAGCCTTGGTTCATCACTGTGCTCATGGGTCATGAACTTCCTCACAGACTGACCACAACAAGTCAGGGTTGGTACCCTCACCTCTTCCTCCACCTTCATCCTAAACACAACAAGCCCACAAGGTTGTGTGCTGAGCCTTGTGCTCTTCACACTCTTCCCCCCACGACTGCACCCCCCATCCACACCTCCAACTCCATAATTAAATTTGCAGACGACACCACAATAGTTGGGCTAATTTCAGGCTTGTACAGGCTGGAGGTGGAACATCTGGCTTAGTGGTGTAAGGACAACAACCTGGTACTTGACACAAAGACAAAGGAGATGATTACTGACTTCAGGAGAACAAAGCAAAGAGTCCACCTCCTCCTCCACATGGAGAGGGGGTGGAAAGCGTGGAAAACCTAAAAGTTCCTTGTGTGTCAAAACAGCTGACATGGACCTCCAACACCTCACACCTGTTTAAAAAGGCCCAACAGAGACTCTTCTTCCTCAGGAAGCTGAAACAAGCCCAGCTTCCACAGAGCAGGAGCACCATCGAGAGCCCCTTCCACTTACCTTCAAACTGAGTCCAGTTCCTGCAGCCAAATATGGAACCTTCTGCTCCAACCGGTGAGATGCGAACACCGGTCACTTCATAAGTTAGCCCTGCCAGATGTTAGTGAGGGCGGTGCTCGTGTCCCATAAAGATGCAAAATATCAGCTGCACAAAAGCTACGTGCTGTATGAAGCAGAGCAGTTCCTCCACGACTGTCAGGCCGCAGTGTCGCCGTATTTCCGATCTATGTTTTCCGCCGCCTTGAGCGCCTCATACTCGTGTTACCTTCAGTAACAGTTCCACCTCGTTGTCAGTCCAGTCCTAAGATCCCAAACCAACAGACTGAGGACCAGCTTCTTTCCCAGAGCTGTGGCCTCCATCACACCCCTCCCTGCCCAACCACAGATTACAGGAACTGTGAGCATACACACACACACACACACACACACACACACACACACACACACATTTAATTTAACTAGAACTTAACTTGCACAAGTATTATTATTATGCTGCTATTACTGCTGTCTTCTGGTGCTGCTTTTTATTTATTTGTTATTTATTTCTTTTATCTAAACGACAACAGAAGCAAATTGTCATTGTACCTGAGAATAATGACAATAAAGATCATTCTGATCCATCCTGATTCTGATTATAGGCATTATTCTGTCTGGACTCTGGTGGTCGACTGCAGCAGCCGTCTTCATCCTGCAGATATAAATTACATCCATTGAATTATAAAAATATCCATGTTTCTTGGCGGACAGACTTTCTCTTTTTTTTCTTTCCTCCAACACAATTAATATGACGACTTTGAAATAGTAACCAGAGTCTGACTTTCTTCCTTTTTAATTTTTTTTTTTTTTTTTTTTTTTCCGAGTCCATGTCTGATGTCACCGGTCCATTTTCTCCGTTGCTTCCGTCCGTTCGCAGTAGAGGAATCGGCTACAAGACTCTGAAATATGAGTCCTGTAATCACTGAGAGGGAGGAATGAGGCCACAGAGTTCACAGCTTCTTAATTAGTTTGCAGTATATGTGTAATTATTCCTGCATTTTTAAATTCACTTAAGGCGCCGTTCCCCTTTTTCCTCTCTCTTCATTTTTAAGGATCTGGTTCAAGGATGTCCTGCAGTTACAAATCAATCCCACATTAGGCCCAGAAAGCTCCATGTAATTACACTCTGTTTTTTTTCTTCTTCTTCTTCCACTGAGGAATGAACGGACGTATGGATTTAAAACCAGACACCATTTTTAGATTTGCAGACTTTCTTTCCTCTCATCAGTTAAGGAAAGTTGGACGAGCCGCAGAGCCGAGAATTGGTTTTCATTTGACTTTTTTTCACTTTTCGATGCACACAAATTAAATCTGACTACAACACGAGTTAAAGAGACTGTTGTCACATAATAAAAATGAACAGGAACAGGAGGAAGCGCTAAAACAGCGTCCCGTGTGTACACTGTGAAATGTCTTGTTCATTCAGGCTTTTATTCAGCTCAAAAAATGTAATTTTCCTAAAAGAAGTAAAAAAAAAAAAACTATCCAGAGGGTGTTGACATATTGTAATTCATTTTATTCTGTTGCAAGAATTTCCTAGAAAAGACAAAAATAAGAATCAACTAAATGGCACCTGATTGTGAAAATAAAATACCCCTGATTAGCTGATCAACCGGTGCGAAGCTGCAGGCCCAGACAACATACCTGGACGATCGCTCAGGACCTGTGTTACCCAGCTGGCGGACGTCTCCCTGAGCCAGGCTGCCGTCCTCCCAGTGACGAAGAAGTAGACTGTGACACATCTCAGTGACACCCGCCCTGTGGCACTGACTCCCATCATGATCAAGTGACCAGTCATGAGACGCATCAAATCCGCCCTCCTTACCTCAATGGACTGTCTCCAGTTTGCATATCTCCCCAACCGCTCCACCGACAACGTCATTTCCTACACCCTACGCTCAGCCCTGTCTCACCTGGACATTAAAGACAGTTATGTTGCTCATTGACTTCAGTTCAGCATTCAACACCGTCATCGCCTAAGAAGCTGGTGGCGAAACTTTACCTGCTGGGCCTCGACACCTTCCTCTGTAATTGGATTCTGGACTTCCCACAACTGCCAAGTCTGAATCCAATCACAACATCAAGTTTGCTGATGACACAGCAGTGGTGGATGGATGTGGAGCAACTGGTGAGCTGGCGCCATGACAACAACTGATCTCTCAATGTAGAAAAAACAAATTAAATGGTTGTTGACTTCAGGAGGACGCCAGTCGACCACTCTCTGCTGTTCATCAGTGGCTCCGTAGTGGAGAGGGTCGGGAGGACCAAGTTTCTTTGTGTGAACATCTCAGACGACCTCACTTGGTCTCTGCAGGCAAGAAGGCAGAGCAACGCCTCCACTTCCTTCTGAGACTGAGGAGAGCCGGTCTACCGCTGCCCGTCCTCACCACCCTCTACAGAGGCAGTGTGGAGGGCGTTCTGACCGGCTGCATGAACAAAATCAAAGCATCAAGACCCTGCAACACATAGTGAGGACAGCTGAGAAGATCATAGGGGTCTCTCTCCCCTCCATCCAGGACATCTGTCAGAAGTGCTGTGCACGCAGAGCCTCTTTCATCATAGAGGACCCCTCCCACTCCTCACAAAGTCTGTTTGCCCCTCTGTGGGTTGTGGATCATCTTCTTACCCCAAGCTGTCAGACATCTAAACACCCTGCTGCCACCCACCACATAAGCACCTCACCCCTACTTCACACACTGCCCCCTCCCCTCCCCTTCCCTTCCCCACATCTAATGCTGGATCCCCCCCTCTGATGCTGCTGGATCACCCCCCCTCCCCTCCTCTCCCTATACACACAGGAACATCCCCACATCCCCTTATAACAGACCTTCATCACTGCTGTTCCTCCTATTTATATTATGTATAACTACAACTGAGGTCGCTAGATAGGCATTATTTATATTATTGGTATTCTTATAGTTTTTATAATTTAGTTGAACAGCATTATTTATGTCTGTATTTATATTTTCATAATACTCACTACTTAAAATTCCCCTGCTGAGATAATCTCACTGTTTTTGTTCTACTGCACTATCTACAGTATTTATCCTGCTACACTACATTTACAACGCCAGCAGTCGCACAATAACGCAGAACGGCCTTCGTAGTTCTCATTTGTTGTTATTATACTTTTTCCTGTGTGTATGATGGTTGTATCTCTGTTGTATTTTTGTGTTAGCACCTTGGGCCGTGAAAAGATTTGAAAAGTTGCACTCCAGCCTTTCATGGCTCACCATTGAGCAAAGGTTTTCCTCAAGCATGGCCACTTTTTTTCAGCTGCACCGTTAACTCAAAGATGCCACTGCTAGTTTACTGCAATAACACACATAACCAGAACACCAGATTTGCCAGTAACAGTCATATTGTGGTACCCAGTCTAAAGATTAACTTGTTAAAAAACTTTTTATTCATTTACAGAGCCATAATAAACTGTAATAATTGAATATCCACCTAATTAAAAATAAATCATCCTTTAAAAAGAATATGCAGAGGCATCTATTGGCATGCAGATGAGACTGAACAGTAGGAGTTATTCATAGTAACTCTGTGCTAGTTTTCCATATTCATGTTCTGCTTCATATGAGTTGTATAATTCTCATTCTTTTTAAATATCATCTACATATTGATTTTAATCAGTATTCTACCTAAATCTTCACTGTAACTGGTTTTGAATTGTATATGAATGTAATTTTTCTCTTTTCATATCAATGTAGGCTTTGTATTTTTTTTTCCTATAATGTATATTGATGTAATTCAATGTTTATTAATGCAGTTTAATGTTTACAATGTCATGCATTATGTACAGTATGTCTGTTGTGGTCCTCTGGAAGATTAACTGACTGCCAAAGCATCAGCTAATCCTTTAAATAAACAAATAAACTTTTAAAAATAATCAGGAGCGGCCAAATTATAAATGATCATGTACCGCTGCTGTTACTGACATGTTGCCTGATTGATTCTTACATCTGTTTATATGTTGTCAATACAAGATGTGCTGCTGTTAGATAGGGAGGTAGGTAGGAAGATAGGTAGGTAAGTATGGTAGGTAAGTAGGTAAGGTAGGTAGGTAGGTAGGTAAGGTAGGTAGGTAAGGTAGGTAAGTAGGTAGGTAGGTAGGTAGGTAAGTAGGTAAGGTAGGTAGGTAGATAGGTAAGGTAGGTAAGTAGGTAGGTATGTAGGTAAGGTAGGTAGGTAAGTAGGTAGGTAGGTAGGTAAGTAGGTAAGGTAGGTAGGTATGTAGGTAAGGTAGGTAAGTAGGTAGGTATGTAGGTAAGGTAGGTAGGTAAGTAGGTAGGTATGTAGGTAAGGTAGGTAGGTAAGTAGGTAAGGTAGGTAGGTAGGTAAGTAGGTAGGTAGGTAGGTAGGTAGGTAAGTAGGTAGGTATGTAGGTAAGGTAGGTAAGTAGGTAGGTATGTAGGTAAGGTAGGTAGGTAAGTAGGTAGGTAAGTAGGTAAGGTAGGTAGGTAGGTAAGTAGGTAGGTAGGTAGGTAGGTAGGTAGGTAGGTAAGTAGGTAAGGTAGGTAGGTAAGTAGGTAAGGTAGGTAGGTAGGTAGGTAGGTAGGTAAGTAGGTAGGTAGGTAGGTAAGTAGGTAGGTAAGTAGGTAAGGTAGGTAGGTAGGTTAGTAGGTAGGTAAGTAGGTAGGTAGGTAGGTAGGTAGGTAAGTAGGTAAGGTAGGTAGGTAGGTTAGTAGGTAGGTAAGTAGGTAGGTAGGTAGGTAGGTAGGTAGGTAGGTAAGTAGGTAAGGTAGGTAGGTAAGTAGGTAAGGTAGGTAGGTAGGTAAGTAGGTAAGTAGGTAGGTAAGGTAGGTAGGTAAATAGGTAGGTAGGTAGGTAAGTAGGTAGGTAAGGTAGGTAGGTAGGTAGGTAGGTAGGTAAGTAGGTAGGTAGGTAGGTAGGTAAGTAGGTAGGTAGGTAGGTAGGTAGGTAGGTAGGTAGGTAGGTAGGTAGGTAGGTAGGTAGGTAGGTAGGTAGGTAGGTAGGTAGGTAGGTAGGTAGGTAGGTAGGTAGGTAGGTAGGTAGTAGGTAGGTAGGTAGGTAGGTAGTAGGTAGGTATGTAGGTAAGTAGGTAGGTAAGGTAGGTAGTAGGTAGGTTAGGTAGGTAGTAGGTAGGTAGGTAGGTAGGTAGTAGGTAGGTAGTAGGTAGGTAGTTAGGTAAGTAGGTAGGTAAGGTAGGTAGGTAAATAGGTAAGTAGGTAGGTAAGGTAGGTAAGTAGGTAGGTAAGTAGGTAAATAGGTAGGTAGGTAGGTAGGTAGGTAAGTAGGTAAGTAGGTAGGTAAGGTAGGTAAGGTAGGTAGGTAAATAGGTAGGTAGGTAAATAGGTAGGTGGGTAAGTAGTTTAGGTAGGTAGAAAGGAAGGTTGGTAGGTAAGGTAAGTATCATTATTTATTTATTTTATTAAATTTTTATTTCTTGTGTGTTTATCAGCTTGTTAGTCGTCCTCTCCCCAGTCCCCTCTTCCTTGTCATTTTCCCTTTCTTCCTCTTCCTCATCGCTTCTTCACTCCGTTTTCCTCCTCATTTTTTTTTATTCTTCCTCCTCCTCATCCTCCTCTCCTTCTTTTTCTTCAACCTCCTGATTCCACCTCTCGGTCACTGCTTCTTCATCCTTTCGCCTTCTTTTCTTCCTCCTTTCTTATCCTCTTTTCCTTCATACTCCTCCACACTTATCCTCCCCTCCTAATTTTCTTCTCTCCTTCTCCTCTTCTTCCTCCTTTTTTAACCTCCATTCATCCTCCACCTCCTGTTTCCTTCCCCTTCTTTCCTTTTTCTCCTTCATCCCCCTTCTACTACTCTCCTCTTCTTCCTCGCCCTTCTCCCCAGCCCCCTCTTCACCTTTTTCTTTCCTCTTCTCCTTCTTTCCCTCCGTCTTCTTCTCCTCTTTTTATCATCCTTCCCTTTTCTCCTCCACCCCATCATCCTCTCCTCCTCCTTTCAGTTTTCTTCCTCCTTCTCTTCCCTATCCTCCTTTTACGTACTTTCTTCCTCTTTCCTTTCCTCTCCTCCTCTTTCTTTCTTTCTTTCCTTCATCCCCTTCTCCCTCTCCTCTACCTCCTCATCCTTTTTTCATCTCCTCTCTCCCTCTCCTCCTCATTTTTCTTCCTTCTTCTCTTCCCTGTCCTCCACTTCTTTTCTTTTCCCCCCGTCCTTCTCTTTCTTTCTTCCTCATCCTCTTTCTTTTTTTTCACTACCTGTTCATCATCCTCTTCCTCCTCCCATCCACTTGTTCTCCTCCTCTTTTTTCATCCCTCCCTCTCCTCCTCCACCTTCTCATCACCCTCTGATCCTCCATTTCTACATTCCCTGCTCCTTCTTCTTCCCTCATCCTTCTCTTTTCACCTTCTCTTCCCCATCCTCTACTTCTGTTTTTCCTTCTTTTCATCACCCTTTCCCCCTCTTCTGCTCCTCATCCTCCTCTTCCTCCCTCTTATCCTCCCCTCCTCCTTTTCTTCCCTCCCTCTTTCACAATCCTCTTCTACTTCTTTCTTAATCTCAATTCCTCCTCTACTTTTGCTCTTCTTTTTCTCTACCTCCTCCTCCTTTTACTTTCTTGCACTTCCTTCTCCTCCTCTCTCTTTCTAATCCACCTTCATCCACTCATCCTCCTCCTCATTTTTCACTACTAATCCTCCTCTTATCATCATCATCCTCTTACTTCTCCATTGCTCTTTTTCTTCATCCCTCCCTTTCCTCCTCCACCTCCTTGTAGTCCTCTGATCTTCCATTTCTTCTTTTCCTTTCTCCTCCTTTCTTTCTCTTTTCTTCTACTCATATTTCTCTCTCCTTCCTCTGATTCCCCATCCTCCACTTCTTCTCCTTCTCCTCCTCTTTCTTCCTCCCCTCTGCTCTTCAATGATTTTCTGGTCCTCAACGTTCATTAATAATCTGCTCAGAGGAGCCGGAGGCTGTTTGGACCCTGAAGCTTCAACACAACAACAAAAAAACACAATCAGCTCTTATTATCATGTCACACGAAGCTCTGTGTGTGTGTGTGTGTGTGTGTGTTAACACAGCAGGGTGGAATTATGGTTCTTTCAATCAATAAAAAGCCAGAAATGCTTGAAAATTGTCCGTCTTTTATTTTCAGATCCCAAAGTGAAAGTAAACAGATGTTTCAGTCGCACCAACAGTCAGAAAAACACAAAGAAATTCAGTTTACAATGAGGTGAAACAGCTGGAAGCAGCTGTTTCTGTTTGTTTCATTTGTTAATTTGAGGAACTTTACAGTCTCCTCATCACTCCACACGGATCTGATGTTTTTGTCTCTTCAGTGATGTTTCAGTACGTCATTTATTCACTAAGTCTATGTATGTTTGGTTTTTATCCACATAACTACTTTTACACCTCAGACAAGCGTAAAATGTTTTTTTTGCAAAGTTTTTTTTATGTCCAAAATGAAAATGCAGGTGGATGGAAATGCACCTAATGACAGAAATCATGGAGACGGATGAAACCAGACACTAGCGAGTAATTCCTGCTGGGTTCAGCCGCCGTCTGTCTATAACCTGATTCCAGACTTCTAAATCGCTGCTCATATCTGCTGATTTGAGTCGTCATGTTGAAATAATAAAAGCTCGTCCCTAAACTGTTGTCACCGTTGACTTAAATTGGAAGCACACAGGTGTCTCAAACTCAAATTACCTTTAAATTTGTGGAAATGGCACTTATATTGTCTATTTCTGGATCATGTGGCGGCACTACAGAGGTGCCGTTGATCGAGTAGTGTTTCTTATAAGAGGTGACTGCAGTACATCTGTAATGTAACCATGCAGAAGTCGAGAAGTTATCACAAGGAAAAGGTTAAACTCAGACTAAACAGATGATTAATATATAATGTTTCCATCTATCATCATAAACCTGACTACAGCCGGCTCTATCTGCCGCTGACACTCTTCAGTTTGTGTTTCTAAAGTTTCAAATTTTCAACCAGAGATGTGAAAGTGAGAGAACGAACACTTTGTTCAAGGTCTTCTTCCTCAGCGTCTGAAAAACACCTGAACCTTCAACGTCTTTGTTTCCTCTGATCTTGACGCACAATGTCGGTAATGACGCTGCCATTCATGTTTCATTTCATAAGTGGAAAAAACATCAACAGACACAAAGAAGGAGAGAGAAAGGGAGGGGGCTGTGTTTGTGCTGAGTTCACAGAAATCTCTATTTCTTTATCTTCTTATCTTCTTTTTTAGTTTTGAGGGAAAAACTGAAGACTCTTCTGTTCACATTGAAATTGAAACATGTTCCTGTGTCTTTTTTTGAACATCTCACACAAATTGATATATTTTCCACTTCTGTGTTTAGTATTTTTTTTTCCTTTTAAAAGTCAAACTGTCACTGACACACAAGATGACAGACTGTCACATTCCTCATGTTCTTTTTTAAACACATTAAAACAAAAGATTCCTGCGGCTTCAGTAAGACTGCAAGGTCATCACAACAGTGTTTTTGCACATCGTAACTCTTTACATCCAGAGCCGGAAGGATTTACCTAAACAGAATAAACAAAAAGTCTTCATTTTTCTGCTCCATCTACGTCTTCACTATCTACTTCTTACAAAGAACTACTCTCCAGAGACTGAAAACTTGACGCTGTTATTAGTCTTTGGAGTCGTTTCCAAACAAATTAACGGGACCAAACTCTTTATAATAAAAGGAACATGTCACCCAGTGCAGCAGTGTGACTCATTGATGGATTTTTTAATAGTTTTTGAACAATAACGAAGGTCTACGGCACACAGGAATAAGATATATCAGGCTTTAGATACACACACAATACTTGTTAGTAGATCAGTTCATTGTTGGTTTGGCTCCAAACATGAGATTTGTTGACAATACATCATCTAAAGTAGGCTCTCATTACCACACCCTTCTTTCATCCAAACTTCTACTTTAAACATCTGATTTAAATTAATAACGTTATGCGGAAGAATTGCTGTGCAGTCGGTTGCCTAAAAAAGATCCTGATAGATTTATGGCTCCAAGCTATACGAAGGGAAGTTTAATGAAATCAGAAAGAGAAAGCGGGCGTTGATGTAAATAAAAGGGACGTTCTAATGACTTTGGACACAGTTGGGATGGAGTTATTGACAAGAAGGCAGAGAAACATGCACTAACAAGAGGCCCTCTGGCCACCAAGGGGGGACATGTGATCCTGTTCTATTTGCTCGTACGTTGGCCGCTGCGCTGCTCATTTGCCAGTGTGTGAAGAGACTCACCTGTCTTATTTGACCCTGTAAGCTTAGCTTAGCTGATCTTAGACAAACATCCATGAATTTAATATTAACAGCTGTAGCTTAATGTTAGCACCACAGCACACAGTGCACTACTCCGCTTTGCAGAATCAAGGTAGCTAATAATTGTATAAAATTCATAGCCTCCTGTAACCTACATTATATAAAGAATAGGTTGTAGTGGAGCCTGGGTTCATTGTAGGCTTCTAACAGTTACAGGTTGTGGCTGTGACACATAGGCTATAATGTAGCTAGGTCAGTTGTCAGAGCACAGTGGTATCGCTAGCTAGCATACTATTTGTAGAGCAGGACTGAAGAGTAAAATATTTCACTGGTAATTTTCTTACTTGGTGACTCAATAAGGTAAAACTAGATGTCCAGGTCAACACCTCTGACCATTGAATGGGCTTGTTGCACCAGCTTGATACTGGGAACTATGCGTTCTATGGCAGGCAGAGTGGACATATATTTACTTGACATCGTTTCTTTGGGTCATCATAAACTAATTTAATCTTGGTGGTTTTTCTATTGGTTTTGTTTTGTACTGCTATTTTACATTAAAGTCTATGGATGGTGTCGTTTGTTTTTCCCCAAAAAGGAGCGGGGACATATTGCCAAAGTAAAAGTAAAGCCAAAGTTCCTGGATGTGCCCGTCTGATATATAAGAAAAATATAGAAAATCACCATAATTATCCTTTAAGATGAGATTTAAAGGCAGTAACAGTGTCAGCTGACCTGGTGCTCGGTGGAAAACCAGGTTTAAACTGTAAAAAGTAAGAGAGGCAGAGAAAGAAAAACAGAAAGTGTAGCAGGATAAGGAGACAAAGGGAAACAGGACAGAAAGTTTATTTGTACAACACCCAATCTAGTCTAGTCTATTTTAAACATATCTCTGACATTTTATTCACCAGAAGTTGTTTAGATTTCTCTAAATCCATCTCTCTTTACAGCCCAGATTCCCCTCTGTCCTCCAGCAGGCTGTTTCTGAAGCTATTTACATAAAATCTGCATTATTAATGACCCTCTACTTCGATTGGCTGGAGGTGTGGCCCCAACCTTCACCCCTAACCAATCAGAATACAACCAAAAGAATGCAGTAACATGTTTACCTGCAGTAATGTCTGCAGCTGGAGACATAAGACAGTTTATAACGTCTATGAAGCAGAGTCTGATCCTGAGTGAAGGGAAGAAGCTGCTGCTGCACAGCTGAGACTCAACAGGATGTTTCACGACGGTGAGTTTCCTCACAAAGTAAAAGTCTTTTTTCAAACGTAGCCGGAGGTTGCTAGTTTAGCTTTAGCATACTTTGCTGGTCATCTGGCTGCAATGCACTCAGTGTAGCGCTGGGCGGCGGTGACCTTGTGCTGAAGCTTCCTGCATATTTGATTCGACTGTCGGGTGTGATGTAAACGGTAAATGGACTGTACTTGTATAGCGCCTTTCTAGTCTTCCGACCACTCAAAGCGCTTTTACACTATGAATCACATTCACCCAACCATTCACACACATTCATACACTGATGGCACAGCCATCAGGAGCAATTTGGGATTAAGTGTCTTGCCCAAGGACACATCGGCATGTGGACTGGAGGAGCCGGGAATCAAACCGCCAATCTTCCGATTAGTGGACGACCTGCTCTACCTCCTGAGCCACAGCCGCCCCAGCTTGTAGCAACAAGTACCATCAACACTGCTCACTGTTTAGGTGTGAATTTCAAAATTTCCAATAACTTAAAAAGACAAAGGAGATAGAAATGAGTAGTTTTACAGCACAGGAGGGTCCACCATCACCCTGATACATCCCATCTTCCAGTCAGCTTTTTAAAACATTTTAAAAAGTGTAGAAGCTGTTTTCCAGGCTTTATATGTTAAACTAGGGCTGCAACTACTGAATATTTTCATTATCAATTAATCTGACTGTTTGTTTTGTCTATGAAATGTAAAACACTGCCTTTCACAATTTCTCTGAGTCCATGGTGATGTCCTTAGTCTGATCAACAGTCCAAAACCCACAGATATAAAATGTACATATATGACAAAGAAAAGCAGAAAATCCTTTCAGTTGAGAGGCTGAAACCAGAGATTATTTGGCATTTTTACTTGAAAAATAACTGATTTATGAATACATTTTCTATCTATCGATTATTTGACTAATGGTTACAGCTCTATGTTGAAAACATGAATGCACACAAGTAGTGAAAAGCTGAAGGTGAAACACTTCCACTCCTGCTTCCATTTAGATGATTCAGGCTGAATTCAGAGGAACTTGAGACATTTCATACTTAAATATTTCACGTTTTAAAAAATTTCATGGTGTCTAAATGTGCCCATCAGTCTGACAATAATCGCTGCATTTTCCCCAAGTCTGTCTCAAGGGGACCGAGGACAATGACAACAACCAGATGGTATAAAAGAGACAAAGCAGTGATTAAACTGTGTGTGGTGTTTATTTACAGACTGGATGTGCTATAGAGTTTGAAATATGTGCAAAGGACAAAGAACTAGTAATGGAAAACTCTGAATCTTTAGAGAGTTGTGCTGTAAAGGTTAGAGACTGGAAAAGTGCTTGTTTGGTCTATATTTTTATGACCCCACTGTATTCACTGACAGTGTGTAATGTGTTGGTCGTGACTCGTAGTGATGAACCTATAGAGAATTATCAGCGACTCTGCAGCTCCTCTCGACTTTACGGAGCTTTATAGTGAGTTTCAGCTCATTGTTTATCTGTCTGGCTGCAACTTTACTCTTCTGGTTCACTCTCAGGGCTCTCATAGTGTCGTTTTGGCTGTTGGCAGCTGTTTTCAGAGAAAACGCTCTAAAAATCCAACTGTACACTACCTGCTCAGCACCAAACGGCAAACAGACACAGTTAGCTGTAGACTAGCTGGTGAACATAGTGGAGCATTTAGCAGCTAAAGAGCCAGATATTTCCCTCAGGAGTTGGTGGAGAACAAAAACAGAGCTAAAAGAGAGTGAATATTGGACTTACATTCACCAGGTGGACAGAAACACGACTCCAAATGAATGATAATGTTGCTCCATAACTGCTGGATGTGGAAATATATGTCAGTGTTGTGTTCGCTGCTTGTTTCTGATGAAAACTAGTGGACAAAAAAGTCAGTTAATACCTTTTTGTGCACATTGTAATAACTCAGTTACATCATGCAGCTCTAATTGAACCACTTACAAGTAACCACCACTTACACACAACATTTAGTGTAAATGTGCCTGTCCACTGAGACAAGGCGAAAATGCAAAGATTGTTCTCTGGATTTAAAGATATCCAATCATTCAAATAAAAACCACGATAAATCGGAAAACTGTATTTTGTATCATATCATATAAAGTATTTTTTGAGACTTTCTAGTGTTCTGGGCCTTTAGTCTACAACTTTTTTCTTTTAATAAATTAAGAAAATTAGCTAATGTGTGGTGAGATGACTTCACCTGTTTCTAGCACAAAGCTTCATCGTATTTGTACGTATATTTGTCGTCTATTTGTAGCTAAAGTCTTTCAGTATGCACCATATGGAGCTACAGACTGACAGAAGGTGAGTCTGATATTCTGCAGCAGATGAGAAAGCTGACGCCTTGCTGCGAGATGTGTGTTTTATCCAATCCTGCCATCACCTCCAACAACAAATAATACCTGAGCCTCGGCCACAGCAGCAGCAGCAGCCACCAAATCTCATTAAGTCAGAGATGGGAGAGGCAGCAATTGTTTTTTATGTTGTCCCCTCTATCCACACACACACACACACACACACACACACACACACACACACACACACACACACACACTTCTTCTCATTTTTCCCTTCTCTGCAATGTCGGAGCATAAAAATAAAGGCCGGTCGAACCTCCTCCTCCTCCTCCTCCTCCTCCTCCTGCGCCGCCTCTGGCTCTGCGATGGGACGTTCTCATCAAATCATTACTTTTATTAACGGTCAGATGGCTTTTTAATAGAATCGCTTTATTATGTCGTTTCTCATTTTCACCCTCACGGTGAAATTTCATCCCCATTTTGTTGATGTTGTTCTTTTCTGTTTTCATATTTTCCTGTCGTTTATGGCTGCAGGGTGTCGATGCCGCGGAGAGAGATTTTTACATTTCCTCGGAGGAGGAGGGAGTGAACAGGTTATTGGTTTCTGTTTGTTTCTGATAATTTGTTTTTAGGGAACATCCAGTCCTCTCTTCTCTCTCTGTCTATATTCGCAGCTGATAAGTTTCATACTATATTTCCAAATTCGGGAGTGCACGTATAATATAAAGATATAATAAAGAACAAGATCTCCAAATTCGAGGAACATGTCAGTGTCTGTACATTCAAAGAAAAACTGATTTAAAAGTGTAAAGCCAAAATCCTCACCAGAGAAAAAACAGCAATGGTTGTTTCTTTATACCTCAAACTGCTACAAGTCACCTGTGCAGGTGATTTCACTTGATTCACTTGACTGACATCTTTCTCACTCTCCATATTTGATTGTCCCTCTTTGCAGTCAAAAACAATGTCAACATGTTTTTTAAATGTATTATTAATATGTTTGTATTACTAGAATGAAGAAAAAAAGTCAGAAATGTTTCTCTTTTCAGCAGCTAGGGTGGTGTGTCGGTGTCTGTGTTTGATTGACAGCATCTGGGGGGGCATGTCTGTGTTTGATTGACAGCATCTTGAGGGAAGTGTCAGTGTCTGTGTTTGATTGACAGCAGCTGAGGGGCGTGTCAGTGTCTGTGTTTGATTGACAGCAGCTGGAGTAGCGTGTCTGTGTCTGTGTTTGATTGACAGCAGCTGAGGGGCGTGTCAGTGTCTGTGTTTGATTGACAGCAGCTGAGGGGCGTGTCAGTGTCTGTGTTTGATTGACAGCAGCTGGAGTAGCATGTTGGTGTCTGTTTGATTGACAGCAGCCGAGGGGCATGTCAGTGTCTGTTTGACAGCAGCTGAGGGGCGTGTCGGTGTCTGTGTTTGATTGACAGCAGCTAAGGGGTGTGTCGGTGTCTGTTTGACAGCAGCTGAGGGGTGTGTCAGTGTCTGAGGCTTCCGGTGTTGCATTATACTGTATGAACGGAGACAAAGTAAACAAACTGCTGTAGCTACAAGTGATTGACAGACAGCGTGTCACTAACAGGGATTTTGAAGAGCAACGACCAAACGAGCATCTAACGGGTCCGAAATGACATTTGCAGGTATGTTTACTGTAAGATTAGCAAATTTATCTGCAATTTGCAAGTGACAATCATTTGTGAAATGGGACACTGGTACCATTTGCAATCTAAATGTAAGCAGTACTTGCAAATCACTTGAGACATGCATAATGCACTTCAAAACAAGCTGGAGCCAGTCCTTATGGCCGGGACACACAGCCTGTGCAAGCAGCACGTCGCAGCAGTGCATCACAGAACCTCTTGCTTTTCATTTTCCAAGTGTTAACAGATCAGAGCAGCCGCACAGCCTGCATGTGATGCATGTAAGACTCCTGCTCACTTTCTGTGATACTAGTTCAACCCAAGACTCCAGCCTGTTGTTTTAGCTGCTTACAGACGGTGATTTGGTGTTAGTTTCCTTATTTGCTGTCAGTTTCCCTCCTGATAGTTAGTTTGGAGGTGTGTTTGTTGGAGTGATTTTGGCTTGTTTGGGAAAATCGGTGTCATCTGGAGGGATTTTCTTCACTTGGAAAGGTGACAGCGGGGGTTTAACTGGCGAAATAATCCATATAATCAATAAAAGTCCCAACCAGACCCCATCATGCCCATCAGGAAGAAAGCTGCTTTCACCTCCCATATTATTTATTTGTCACAGCTGAGCACACGCTTCTTAACCTTATTCTGTCTAAACTAAACATAAATGAAACATATAGTGAAATAATATGAAACATTCTATTATTGATGGCCATTATCAAAGTCAAACTCTATGTAGAAAGATAGAGCTGCAGCAGGTAGGCTGTGTGTCGCAGACGTTACTGAGCCGCCGCTCGTTGACCTCTGTAGTGTCAGTAAATAACACATTAAATTAAAAAATTATGTTGACACAAGAATTTGCACCCCTGTCAGTAACTGGTGACAGTCTTAATAAATATCTGTGTGTGTGTGTGTGTGTGTGTGTGTGTGTTGACAAATGAACGCTGCCTTTTCCACAAACTGGCACCTGTAACCATGGTAACTGTACACAACAAAGTACAACAAAATACCACAAAAAATTAGACCAAAAATGTCACTGCCGAAAACTAGGATGATTCAAATTTGACTGAATCTAATATTTTCATCAAAAGACTGAAACAGAATCAAAATGAACAATGTTTGCAACGACTTGTGCAAAGACACTTCATCTCCCAGCATGCTTTGAGAGGCCTGAGACACATCGTTCTGACAAATGCATCCGTAATAAGGTGACTTCTAACCGACTAATAATCCTCGAGGGCAGGACAGACAGTGAAAAAGAAGATATTTAATATTACTTTCAGTGCTCTTCATTTGGTTTTCGGTTAATAAACGGCCGTCGTCTCTAATTGGAGCGGGCTGATTATCTCGGGCCGGAGTGCCGTGAGAGGGGAGGACAGAGACGGAGTGACTGTTAGCTGAACTGGCAGGTGGTAAAACAGCAATTATAAAACTAAACTGTGTTGCCTCTCAGAAAGTGTGTCTTATTTGTAACGAGTGAAGTGATAAAAGAGGAAAATAATTGGATTTTTTCCTCTCCGCCGTTCTCGCCCTCCAAGTCTTAAATGTTTGGGGAAAAGGATCTTTGAACAAAGTTTATTTCATTCTAACCTTTGATTAACGGTTTCCCCACTCGAGGCCATGCCGCAAAGGAAGCAAATTATTCTCAAGATCAAGCTTTTAGCCGTCTCATTATCTATTTGCCATCACTCCTCAGTTTTTTTTTTCTTCTTCACTCTTGCAGACTCTAAATGATGTGTCTGTCCTCTGAAAGTGGATGTGGTTGTGTCTCTTTTATGCTCATTTACAGTCTGTTGTGTGTTTTTGTCTTTTCTCTGTCTGAACAACAAGCTGTCTGTTCTTTTGGGCCAATTAGAGGAAGTGACCGACCCCGCTGACATTTCACCTCGGACTGGGTTCACCGGGACTTGAACCCAGAAAGCCAGTCTTTAAAAAAGTTTCAGTAATGTTGATAAAAAGTGTTAAGTGTGACTGAATCACCCTCATCTGGTGACAGAAACAACTGTGTCGTGTGTCAATAAGCAGGAGACTTTGACTCAGAGGCAGAATCAGGATGATTAATAAAGACTTGAGGTCAGAGGTCAGATCTCACTCAAAGTTTGCTAAACAATTTTGTAAAAACACACATTAAAATCTGTGTCTACAGATGTTCAACACAAATACGGCCCAGCTTACACCTGGTATTAACATGTGATCTGTATCTGGATAGTGGCATCCAAATGTAAAGACTTCTCATTTGCTCAGCTGTGTCTGTCTGCTTGATGATCTGACCTCAATATGCAAATTAGTTGGGTGGAGCTGCTGTGTCATAAAGGTGAGTGGAGCAGGTAGACCCAATCGCGAGAGATGGCAGGCAGGCAGGATACGGTGCAGAATATTTAATGAAATGATTAAAAAAAAAAAGTCACAGGAGACACTGAGACACGGGAACATCGACCACGACCACAAGAACAAACACAACTCACATGACTCGACCGAGACCGAACTGAAAACTGGACTATAAATACACACAGGGTGTAATTGTAAACTTGACACAGGTGAGACACATGTGATAATCAAAACACAGGAAGTAAAGGTGAACCAGACTCAAGGAGAAAATATTTCAAAATAAAACAGGAGCTAAAGTAAACAGGCAACAGGTGACACGACACACAGGCAGACTGGGAGCAGACAAACTGGGGAAGACACTATAGGAGCAGGACTGGGCAGGTGAGAGGAGGTGCATATAAACACAAGAGGAAACACACAAGGGAAACAGAGAAAAAACCAAAACCAGGCAACATAAATGCAACACTGAAATACACACAGAGTCCAAAAACCACAGAAAAAGTCCCAGTAGGACGTGACACGCTGGACTTCTCAACAAACATGGTGCATCACAGGTCAAGGTGAACTGCTGCAGAGAACGGCCGTCATTAATTTCTAAATCACAAGGCAAGACTTCTAGCTGCTGCTACTTGTAGTTTTTACGGGGATGAATGTGTTCACGCTGTACACCCACAGAGATCTGATCACTTACGTGAGTCTGACCACCATCATCTAATGTGATCTGACCAGTACGATCGCATTCTGATCACACTGTGTTCTGAGTGCATTTAAACCTGCAGCAGCCTGTGTTTTTACTCATCCAGTTACAGATCACATTCTAACACCAGGTGTAAATGGAGTATCTGTGTATATGAATAGATAGAGGAGACAGTCAATACTCCAGGAATATAAGAATCTGTGATGTCATAAAAATAGAGAAAAAAATTTATAGTAAATGGATTTTGTCACTCCTGTTGTTATCCTGTCTTACTTGTCTTACTTTGACACCATACATACATATATATATATAGTGTGTAACGTGGGCTGATGTAGGTGGACAGGGTTAGCAGCATGTACCTAGTTAGCAGGAGCTCTGGGATGGCTGATTATCTCAGAGTCGACAGACAACCAGATGAGGATTCCCACACTGTCACTTTATTCTACAGAACTTTAACATCTCTCATACAATGCCAGGTCTCCACGGCACTATATTCACTAATCATACATCAGCAGTGGAACACAGACAGCGTAACCTGCAGCATCTTGTCACTGATGAGAAGTCTCTCTCGCAGACGTTGGTCAGAGTTGTACAAAACAAAGGGAGGCGAAGAGTTGTGTCGCTGTTTGGCGACGCAGTAATACCACATTTACTAGACTCTGACTGTTACAAGTGCCATGGATTCAGTGAGTTAACTGTGGGCTACTATTTCCTTTTTATGTCTGAGCACTACATTGAGCATACAATGTCTTGTTACTGTTGCTGGAATGATAAAACATTTTGTAAATAAAGTTTAAAAAAGAGGGTTTTTTAGCCTATACTGGTTTACATTTAAGCAAATAGTCTCCATTGAAAGTCTGCTGAATTAGCCAGTGTATCCATGGATGTACAGACACTATCACTGGATCACTTTGATACTGAAGAAAACTTAATAATGTGATGATTGTCAGGCGAGTTCTGCAGTTTTAGGGAGCGTCTTTTTTTTTTCTATGATTCTTTGCAGATTTATGGACGTTTATTTGTGATGCACATCAGATATGATGATTTCCTCATAAAGTGTAAAGCAGGCTCAGTCTAAACAATGTGTGTATCATGTCTGTGTGTTCAGATTTCACTGAGTTATGACTCAAAGAAGGAGCTTTGATGCAAGTAAGCCTGGATTGAACCTCATTCATTCCAGTGTAAGTTTGTCACCGGGTGCAATGTGCAAAAAAAAGTTTTTGAGGCTTCTTTTGTTTTGGCCGTAGAGACTTCCTCTGACTGAGCCAGCTGACTTCCTGTTGGCTTCTTGAACACATTAATGACATGAGTGACATCTCTAAAGGAGCCCATTGTACCTGCTGACTGCTGCACACTTCTCAGACATTCAACCGACGTGATGAAGCAGAATAACACTTTGTCAGATTTCCTCATCAGAAAGTCTTCTCCTGTGATGTTGCTCTCTCTCTCTGTGTCTCAGCTTCAGCTCTCCAAACACTCTTTTCTTTCCATCTTTCTTTTTTTTTTTTCCTCTGGCGGCTTCAACTCACACAAGCCAGCGTATTCATCTCAGTCTACTCTTTAATATTTCATCTGCAGTGATTTGATGAGCGAGGCCCGGCTGTCTCACCTGCAGCTGCGTGAAGAAAACTCTGGAATAAAGACATTTTATTATTCTTATTTGAGGACTCTCACTCTGCCGGTTTCATCTCTGAATTATTTACGTCAGTGCTACCTGCAGCAAGGTCTGAAACAATAAATATTCAGCTCACTCTCAGCTGCTCTCATTAATTAATCACAATGCTGGACCCAGAATTATGGATTTCAATACTGTAAATAATTTATAATGAAGCTTTATTTTAACCATCTACAAAAAAACTTATCAATATGATGAACTATGAATCTGTCAATAAGATTCTTCACCGTAAGGAAGGTTAGCTTTTCGACGCTCTCACCCATCTGAACGGTTGGCTAATGTAGCCCTCACCCGAGTTGAAGTTTTGGATATTGTACACACCAGAAGTTGCCAAACTTTTTAAAGTCCTGCACCCCCTCAAACATCCAACATCCTGCTGCGTCCCCCCCCCCTCTACCTCCACAGATGGTCAACTCAAATATGATGTTACATGTTGCCATGTTTGTAAGCCTGCTACAAAAAGGAAGTAAAATACATAAAGTAGTCCTACATGAAGACATGACTGTGCTCTCATATTTCTAACAAGTGACATGCATCATTTTCCACACACAGTTTGTGCCTGTACTTAGTCGTCATGCTCGTAAGGGCCGAGAAGCCACTCTCACATGTCTCATATGATGTTTCAAAGGTCATTAAAGTCAGTCAATGGATACAAAGAAACAGTTAAGGTTGTAGGCGAAGAAACCTCTTGGTGACAAATGCATCTAAGTCTTAACTGGTGATGATTCTTACATCACACATTGGATGCAGAAGATGAAGAACAGTTTAAAGAGTTAAAGGTAGGCAGCTAGATGTTTTCTCTAACATAAACTAAGAAAGGGTTCCATATTTTACAAAATTTATTCATGGAACCTCTCAAAGAATATTTTATTTTCTCTGATTTAATGAAAAACAGTAGGTCATGAAGCCGTTGTGTAAAACTGAGTGGAAAGGTATCTTTCCATTATAAAAGAATCAACCTTCAGGTGAGAAACGTGGCAAAGGCGATAAAATCTGCCTCTGCTTTTGAAAGAGAGAGCACAGGCAACGAAGCACCAAAAATGGCCAGCAGGGGGCATGGCTGAGCTGATTTGAGATTAATGAAAAGATTTTAAGCTGCATGACCAGAACATGTGAGCATGAGTAGCTGGGGTTGATTTATCAGCGATTACATGTAGGGTTCACCACAAGGAAACAGTTTTGACAATTTTTGATTTGTCCAATAACTGCGGTGAAGTATTCTACATTGCATAAAACAGTGATGAACAGTTACGAACCTGTTTGTTGCTGTTTCAATGAGGCTGTGTTGCTCAGATGTTGGCAACTGGCATGAAGAGGATCCAAAGAAGGGATTCCAGTTGTTTGTGTCATCTGTTTTGCGGAAGTACCTGTGTAACTGTGTTTTTATGTTGCATTTGACACTGTCAGTAAATTCTTTTGCTCACAAAAAGTTATGCAGTGATTGGAAGACTTGTTTGTTGTGCTTGTTAACACAGTCAGACCAGCGCTCCAACATTTTAATCATAGCCTCACTTTTGTCCTGCACATTCAATATGGTTGCTGAGAGGCCCGGTAATTCAAGATTCAGTTCATTCAGGCGAGAAAAAAACCATCACTCAAATAGGCCAATTATGTTAGCCACTCATTGTCAAGCACTTCAACAAGTGAAAAGGTTGGACAGTAAAGAAAAAGTTCATCTTCCAGCTTGAAAAATCTGGTCCAAACTTTACCCGTTGACAGCCACCGCACTTCGGTTACAGCGTTAAGTGGTCGCTGCCTGTTTCAGAGGTCAGGGGCCATTTTCACTGTATTGTCCAAACGTCCTTCAGTCAATCAGGCGTTCCCTTGGCAACAAACGCTTCTCTGTGGATGCTGCGGTGTACCCACTTCACATCGGGGGGCAACTGCCATCTGTGCAGATGTCAATACATTTTGCCCATGATAGTCCATGTGATGTTAAAAAGCTGTCTGACAGTTCAAAGATGTCCTGCCTGGTTGCCATGGTTACCAGTGGTTTGCAGAATGGGATGTCTTCCTTAATTGACCCCTTGTGGATGTACCTGACATATAGCAGGAGTTGAGCCAGCCCAGCTACGTCCAACCAAACCACATAGAGTTCACTGGTGTTTCAAAACGTCTGCTGTCATGTCACTGACGTGTCGTGACGCTGTCTTGTTTGATGTAGGCATCGTCTGTACAGTTCGTTCAGCGTTGTCTTATATTATGTCATATCTGTGGCAGCAGGGAGAAGCAGGTTCTCCACGATAGTGTGAAGCTTTTAGCTCCTTCTTGTTAATGTTATTCATGTCTCACTGCTTGAAAGTTGTCTCGGTTGACGGTCAAGAAACTTTTTTCAAATCAGCATGGTTAGTTTCTACATGTCTTATGTAAGAGCGAAGGTTTCATAGAGTTGTGTAACAGTACTTTTGCACATCTAGCGCACTAGTGTTGATGAAAGTCCTCACCTCCAATATAAGTGAAGTGGGATTTAAGTGGGACTCGGCCTTATACTGCTTCTACTGACAGTTTCTGCTGCTCCGCAGGGCACGAGACGACGGCTTTTCAAACATTTATCCATTTTCAAGGCGAGCTAGACTACATATCTGTTGCTAAAGATCATGTGACTGCTGACTGTGATTGATGAATGATTTTTTTTTATTCATGTATATTTGCTACACGTCTTGACCAATTAGAACAGAACATCTAAGCATATTTGTTAATACACAAGAGAAAAACATACAAAATAGA
The DNA here is from genome assembly GCF_914725855.1 of Thunnus albacares. Lineage (NCBI taxonomy): Eukaryota > Metazoa > Chordata > Actinopteri > Scombriformes > Scombridae > Thunnus > Thunnus albacares. Next base: position 33,189,593 of record NC_058115.1, on the reverse strand, counting down.
AGATCTCTGTCTCCCTAATATCAAATATTAACTGCACATCAGTAGATGTGTTGTGGTAGAAAAGTTTAGAAGCTTCCATTTAATATCGATAAACAGTGTGATATGCTACTGTAACGTCATAGGAATGAACTGGATCCCATTTACACATAACGTTAGCAAAGTAACATGCATATGATTAACATCACAGGTTTCAGTAGAACTGACATCAGCAGCAAGCTAGTAACAACATGGTTATTACTAATAACAGCAAATATGAAATAACATTACGCACAAATGAAAAGAATTGAACACTCGCAGTTTTTACAGTTTTTATGCACGCACAACACTGAACGAATAACGACTCCGTCATCGCTAAGTTTCTGTTTCTCCTGTTTCTCTACGATCAGGAGGGGAAGTTATGGTAGTTGGTGGGAACAAACCATAGTAGTTGACTGGCAGCTGTGATAACCAATAGGAAACTGACATAATCAAAGATAAAATGATAAAGGTTTGTCTTTTCAACTACCTAACTTAGTTTTTTTTTTTTTTGGCTAATATTTAATTTGCTGCAGCAGTTTTTATTCATCAGAGCGACTTCCAGTTTCCTGTTTTTTCTGTTTTCAGTCACGAGCCCAGTGCCGCGACCTTGTGCCTCGGAAAACATTTACTTTAAAACAGTCAACAAAGCCACGGCATTTAGCTGCTGTGTGACCTGAGTCACGACCGCTATAATTATTTTCTTCTTTCTAAGCGGAGCGGAGAGAGCAGAGGCCTTGGAAAGAGAAAGAAAACAACATCATATCTCACAGATATGGAGACAAACACCGAGAGAAAGAATTTCCAGACAAAAGGTCAGAGCCTCTTCATCTCTGAGTTCACAGATGGTGAGTTTATCTCGTCAGTATCAGCAGACTGCAGTTTATTGATCTGGAAGACATTAATCAATCAACGTTTCATACCGGCTGGTGCTTTTCAGATGACTGACAAGCTGATAATAAGACAGAACAAATGAAAACAGTAAAACAATTTGAGACTAATAGAAATAAAATGATGAAAAGGTAAAAAAAAAAAAAACTCCAATAAAATAGATTTAAAATAAAATGAGATGAGATAAACCAGATAAAAGACAAATAAAATAAAATAGATAAGATATCTCACCAAGTCTGGTTCCAGTCCTCTAGTCAGACCTTTAGTGTTATTAGTACTATTATTATGAGTAAGTAAAATCTTTCTAAAAAAACTGAAACAAATGATGTACAAGTACTTCAAAACTGTTTTACAACACAGTATCTGAGTACATGTGGATAATTACTCTCCACATTTGCTTGTTTCTCATGTTCTGTTACCTTTAAGTCACATTGAAGGTGACCTGTGGCATTTTCTTGTAAACAAACAAAAGTTCTGTTTATTCTTAAAATGTTTTCTTAAGATCTAACAAACATGTCGAACACATTCCCTTCTTCATAAAATTAGGGTTAGGGGTTAGAGTTCTTACAGTGTTTGAGCTTCACCATGTGAATGATGTGTGTGCAGAGTTTGAAACTAGAAACATTCATCTGCTTTTCTCTGAACTCATTAAAAATCTGAGTTTAAGAGGCGGGCCCAATAAGTACGATTTGTGACATCACAACTAATTTGGAGGCTAATCGTAGTCCGGTATGCGACTTACACAGGTGTGATGTGGAAACTTGAAGCCTCCAGTGCACAAAAAGGAGGAATATTATTTGAATATGGAAAAAGGTATTTGCATATCGAGAGATTCTGGAGAAGGAATAGGTAGAACTTCAAGGTTGTTAATGTTTTTAGGGAAAACGCATATAGAAACATACTATTACTCCAAGCAGGGTATTTTTATATATCTTACAACATGTCTGGAGGGGATCGTAAAGTATTTTAAGTCCTGCGTTGTTTAGCATCGTCAGTAATGAGCTGCAGCAAGTATCACTGAGTCTGCTGCTCTGTTTGGACACTGAAAGCTTCAAAGTGGACGTCAGACGGACAGCTGTCCTTCCTGTTACAAAGCCGCTTTGAACTCTGGGTAATTGCTCCAGCACTGTGTCCCCTGTGAAAAGCCTGAACAATTGGAAGCCAAGAAGCCGGCGGCTCCAAGGCTGCAGCCCACACATAATGACGCATGCGAGCACTCGTCTTCTCACGGACACGAGTCGTGACCCGGCTCAGCGTCTGTGACAGCGATGACAAAATGCAGAGTTTCCCCACCTGGCTCTGTAATGAGACGTCTCATTATCCCGGCATTATCCTTCCGTTCTGTCTGTTCAACCTTCTGAAGGGAATCTGAACACAATCTGAACCCTCGGTGGCCCTCGTTCCCCCGGCCCCGGGCCCCGCCACTTCATACATCCCCAGCATGATTAAAACGCCTCTCAGCGTGGCGGGCGACTACAGCGAGCCTGACGTGCCTCAGAGCGAGATTAAAAGGCCGTTTGACTTGCAGGAGCACCGGCTGCCACCTCAGGTGTGTTTTTAAGGTGAGAGGCTGTCTGCGAGGCTCTCAGCTCGGTGTTTATCCTCCTCCGGCTTGCTGGGAAGCCTGTCGAAGTGTCGCCTCGCTCGCAGCGGAGCGGGACAGCTCTGAACTGGAGGGTTTCTCTCAAAGTGAGAGCCAAAAAGCCCCACGTCATCTTCCACAGTTGACAGCAGCTGCACAGCCTCCGAGCAGAGAAATAAATCAGATTATTTTTTTGAGTGTGTGTGTGTGTTTCACTATGACAAGGCGTGCACACCTGAACATGACTGCTTCTCTTTAAAACAGCCAGTGTGTGTGTTTGTGTTTTTAACTGACTGTATTTTGGAGTTTCTGGGGCACTGACACTGAAAAAATAACTAAATTAAGTAGACTGTACTATAAAGTGGTGGCATGCAGACTAAAATAACTGGATTTTTAAGTGTGAGAAATGCAACACTCAACAGAATTGAAGGATGCTGAAAGTTGAAAATATATTGTTTTATTGTCATTGTTTTAACCTACGTTTGTTTACATTTTTGGCAAACTGGCACCATTAAATGTAGCTATTAGCAGTTCCTGTTTGCAATGTAGGCATGGATGTACAGTGTTTGTATCACTGGATTATTTTGAAACTGAAGAAAACTTAAAATGTGATGATTCTCACGCTAATTAGAGAGTTATGAGGAGTGTCTTTTTTCTGATTCCTAAGCAGATTTATGGGTGTTTACACATGATGGATATTCGAGTTTGTGTAATCAGATTTGACAGTTATGACCCTGAATTTTGATGCAAATTGCAGCAATCGGGCATTAAGGGGTTTAAAGCACCTTAATTGCCTCCGTGAGCTGTGCGTCACTGCTAAACGTGTTGATAAGCGGCCGCATCAGCCAATAACTAACTTCCTATTAAAACTATTATTACACAATTTCTAAATTTGCAGTTTTCCAAAGTCTAAATTTGATGGTCATCCATTAGGGTTGGGTTGACATAGGTTCCGGTTCCAGTTGACAGCTGGCAGGTTGTGTGTATGCTCTCTCTTATGGACAATTAACGGATTACTCAGGTTTCAACAACATTTGATCAGCCTGATCTACTCACAGATATGTGATTTTACTTAGTTCTTCCCAGTCGTATCACATTAAAATGATAAAGCAAAACTGAGGAACTTGTTTTGTTTTGCTGATCTCCTGCACCCAACAACCAGCAGTCATGAAAGAAACTACAGGGTGTCAAGAGGCTACCAACTACCATCTGAAGCCTAATTTCCGCAGTAGGTCCACTTGTTGAGCCCCGTCTCACTACCGCTTCAACCTGAGCAGACATTCCTCGTCTTACCTTCATCATCTGGCTGTGATAGCTGCGTCCACCTCAACTAGAAGATTGCTGAGCTGGAGCAGAGGGTGACCAAACTGTATCAGATATGGGAACATAGGAAGCTTCTCGATACCCTGGTGTCCTTTGGTCCTGGGACAGACTCTGCCTGGACACTTGGCTCTTCCCGATGTGTTTAATGGTACCAAGCAAAGCACCACTCAAGTACATCCAGGCTACGGAGGCCTCCCTTGGTCTGCTACATCAACCCAGAGTCAACCCACTTTGCTTCCTTGTCCCATCTCATAGGGCCAGTCCCCACCCCCCCCCTCCTCGTCTACATTAGTTATCAGCGACATTTTCAGAAACGTGAGGAGAAATTCAACAGTGACCCACGGCTTTCCCAGTAAATTTTGGATATTGCAGAGCAGATCCCAAGTGTTCTTGATAATCACCCTCTTACTTCAAATGTAAACGTCCATCTTTTTGATACACTTAAAGCCAGCGGCAAACGTGTCTTCATCTCTGGCCCAGTTGCTCCTCTTAGAAGAGATGTTGAATGATTTAGCAGAATTTAAGTCTCCACATTTAGCTGCAGTCCACCTGCCTGTTACATAACTTACATTTTATTGATAATTTTAATCTCTTCTGGAACCGAATCATTCTTTAGGAGGGATGGTTTTCACCCCAATGGCCTGGGCACTCACAATTTAACATATTATATTTTACTCTGTATAATACCACCAGCAAATGACTGTGGACTCACCCACATGTCTGACTACAACACCAGTAACAGTTTACAGCCTCTTCTGTCTGCCACAACCTACATTCAACCAACTTTCAGTGGGAATCCCCTCAGGTCAACCACCAAGACCTTAAGTATCCAAAGTTAAACCTACCCAAGACTGATCGATTATGATCCCTTAATGTTAAGTTGCCTTGTTTAATGTAAGGTCACTGACCAACAAGACTTATATCTTAAATGATTTTATTACTTGTTTTCATTTGGAATTTTTATTTTTGACAGAAACTTGGTTGAAGGTTGGTGACTATAGTCAGCTGAGTGAACTATGAGTGTTTCAGCTCTCCCTGGGTTACCGATTGTGGTGGAGGCCTTGCTGTTGTTTTTAAAAATCAGTACAAATGCAGCTCCATTATTGTCAACAACTTCTCAAGTTTTGAAGTTTTGATGCTGAAAATTACTGACGCCACTCCAGTGTTGTGTGTTGGCATCTATTGACCCCCAAAGACCCCCAAAATTAACATTGGTTATTTTAGAATATGATAAGATGTTCCTGGTGGATGATTTTAACCTACACACAGATGAAACCTCAAATTCTACTGCAGTTGAGTTTTTAAATATTACCTTTAGTCCTTTAATCTGGTTCAACATGCCTCTGGCCCAACTCATAGCCACGGCTATACTTTAGACCTGGTGTTTACGCTCAGTTTGGACTTTAATAATGTGTCTACGATAGACATCTCTGACCACAAGTGTATTTTATTTGAGACTCTGTTACAGGCTGCACAAAAGACATGTAAATGCACCACTCAGTTTCAGGTAGTTGCTGAACATACAGCTGATGAACTCTGGTTCCTTTTTAACAAGGTAAAACACAGCTAGTCTTTTAATTTAGATATAAACAAGCTGATAGGTAATTCAGTCAAATTTGTGTGACTACACTTACAACTGAAATAAAAAATGTTGTCAGTTCTTTCCCTTGGATCAATGAGGACATTTGAAACCTTAAAAAAAGCATACAGGAGAAGAGAATATAAATGGAGGACAAGAAAACTCCTACAAACATCTACAATCAAAAAGTAAAAGAGGCAAGAGACCAATATTTCTCTGAGTTAATAACCACCAATCAGCACAATTCCAGATGTTTATTTACAACCATTAATTGGCTTGTAAAACTTCCCACTACTAGTCGCTCTGCTTCATCTGCTGCTGACTGTGAGAAATTTCTCTCCTTTTTTCTCAACAAAATTCACCAAATTCGAGCAAACATTGCCCTTCCAACTTCTCCCATGATTCTTCCTTGTCCATGTCCTCATTTGCTAGATAGCTTCCAGCCAATTGATATGGAAACTCACCGACACTGTGTCCCACATGAAGCCCTCATCCAGTCACCTGGGTATTATTTCAGCTAAATTGTTCAGATAAGTGATGGGGGAAATAGGCCCCAGTCTGCTCCAAATTTTAAACAGTTCCCTTTGCTCTGGATGTGTCCCAGATTACTTTAAAATAGCCTGTATTCAGCCACTGCTAAAAGAACCTGGCCTTGATCCATCAGTTTTAAAAAAACTTAAAATTGCCCTACATTTCCAAAATTCTCGAGAAAATGGCTTTAGAACAACTTCTGGAAGCGCTTCTTGATAACAACAGCATGTTTGAAAAAATTCAATCTGGATTTCACAAACTACATATCACATAAACACTTACAAATGACTTATTAATGGCTGCAGACTCTGGACATTGCTCTGTACTGGTGCTGCTTGACCTTAGCGTAGCGTTTGGCACCATCGATTATGCATTTCTGGAGTGGTTCTCCTCCCATCTGTCAAATAGAAAATTTTATGTCTCAGTTTATTCATTCATTTCTTCAACTGCACAGACAACATGTGGCATACCTCAAGGATCAATTTTTGGACCAATTCTGTTCTCTCTCTGTGTGTGTATGCTACCATCAGGTCACATCATTTGTCACAATAACGTCTCATTTCACTGTTATGCAGACGATGCACAGTTATATCTCTCCATTAAAGACTTAGTTGATGTGAGAGACTGGATGTCAACTTTTTGCAGTTAGACTCTAAACAGAGGTGCTTTTCACTGGCCCAGCCACTGCTGTCTCCTTATCCCAAATATTAAGGACACTGCTAAGAACCAGGCTGTTATCTTCGACAGTGAGCTAAATTTTGGACGAAACACCAAAGAAATTGGTACAATCTTGTCATCATCATCATCATTATCATCATCATTAATCAATGTACCAACTCAGGAATATTTCCAAGATCAGAGCGATGTTATCTTTTAGCAAACAGAGAAGACTATTCATGCATTTATTTCCTCATGCCTGGACTGTTGTAACACCTTGTTTACCTGCCTCAGTGCCTGAGCTGTAGTTCATCTTCAGACTGTGCAGACTTCTGACGAAGACCAAACGCTCTGCTCACATCACCCCAGTTTTAGCCTCTTTGCACTGGTTACCAGTTTCTTTTATAATCAATTTTAAACTCTTACTCATGACTTACAGGCTTTACATAGCCAGACCAGCCATCAGTGAACTCTTTACTCCTTACTGTCCAAAAAGGCCTCTTAGATCTGCTGGGTTAGACCTGCTAGCTGCTCCAGAGTCCAGGTTAAGGTCAAAGGGTGATCAAACTTTTGCCGTACCGGCAGCTCAGCTTTGGATCAGTCTTCCAGTCTTCATTTGATCTACTGACACTGTTTCTGCTTTTAAATCCTGCCTTAAGACACATTTTTACAGACTCGCCTTTTCGCCTGACAACTTGTCTTATTTGTTTACATCATACAGCTCTATTGCACTGATTTTAAGTTTATTTCAATACTTTCATTTGTTTTACTTTCTGGATGATTTATTTGTAAGTAAATTTCTTTCATACGGTCTTTTAATTGTGTGCTTATATTTTGCTGTTCTTGTGTTTTTCTTTTTATATTTGTGATTGTTTTTGTTGCTCTATGGAAAGCACTTTGCTATACAAATAAAATTATTATTATTATTATGACTAGCATTGGCACTGTATCATTTCTTGTTAGTACAAATATGTGAAAGGTGCACTGCCATAGACACACACACACATAGTTGGTGTTGATTCTCAGTGGGATGAACACTATGAGTGACACAGAGTTATTAGATTCACTGTCTAGTCAGCAGTGATTGACTACTAGTCAGTAAATCTTACCTAAAACCAAAACAAAGAGCTAAAAGAGGCTAAAACACTCTGATCATGATCGTGAGCCATTATTTATTTGTAAATACTGATTAATGCAGCTTTAAATATTTGTTTTAATAACTTCTATTTAGACTTTCTGGGGTATTTGGAAAACCCAACTGTACACTACCTGCTCAGCACCAAACAGCAAACAGACACAGTTAGCTGTAGACTAGCTGGTGAACATAGTGGAGCATTTAGCAGCTAAAGAGCCAGATATTTCCCTCAAGAGTTGGTAGAGAGTTAAAAATAGAGCTAAAAGAGAGTGAATATTGGACTCACATTCACCAGGTGGACAGAAACACGACTCCACATGAATGATAATGTTGCTCCGTAACTGCTGGATTCAACATATCAACTTAAAAGGTGATGATATGTCAGTGTTGTGTTCTGTTGTGGAAATTTTCTCTCGAGAAAGAAGGCACATGGAGACATAAAGAAAGCATTAAACATTGTTACTTGTTGAAGCAGTTGTAAACACTGTACAATCCATCACATCATCAGTAACAATTATACGAATGTCCACACACAAACACAAATACAATCATCTTGTATTTTTGGAGAGAAAGCATGTTGTTCAGCTGGCCCTTTCTCTAAAGATTGTGAACTCAAACTTGACAGCTTTATACCTCTCCAGAAGCAAAGCTAAAAAACAGTCTGGTCCCTAAATGGACACTTCCACAAACCATTACACCTTCTTACAAACAAGCATGGTCTCTAAAACAGTAGGCTTAAGACAAAGATATCTCTAGCTAACCCCAGAGGTCAGCAAGCAACCCTCAGATAGAAACAGGTTCAAGAGTTCAACTAGCCTAGGAGCAGGATTTCTTCACCAACATGTGTCCCCAAAATGACAATGACATTACATCACATTCAGTTGATAGCAAACATTGACTCTTTAGTTTGAAAACATTTGTAACATTTATACAAAAGATTTATAAAATGATAACCTACTATTCAATTTTCTTTCACAGTTCACTGCTTGTTTCTGATGAAAACCAGTGGACAAAACATCTGTTAATGCAGGTTTAAAACTATATAATATAATATATATATATAATATAAGTAAAGTTTTTATCATGAAGTTTATCTTATTTTTGTTTCATTGTTGAGAAAGTTACAGAACATTCTGGACATGAACATTCTGAACATCTCTGGATTCAGAGAAACCAGCAGATAGAAGTGAAAAGTGTTAGTTCCACTGCAGCTCACACTGCGCCACAGAGCTGATTCACGGCCCTGTGGGCTGATTAGCTGGTGACCCCCCCCCCACCCACCCATCCCCTCCTCCTCCTCCTCCTCCTCCTCCTCCTCAGCTGATTATTGAAACTGTCCTCTGGGTGAGAACATAAAGCAATAACACACAAAAGCTAATTCGGTTAACCAACAAGCACATTGGCCTCCATACAAGACAAAGGGCAAAATCTAATAGTCAGGTGGCAATATCTGAGCAGAATTACAGCATTAGTTTTCATCAGTGTCCCCCCAGCAGCTAGGTGGGGCTGAGAAACACGTCTGCTGAAATCTAATTGTGAAGAAATGCATTAACTGTGGGATTGTTTGCAGTTTTTCCTCTTTTTTTTTTTTTTTTTGTCGCTACACAACTTTTGGATTGTGTTTTGAGAAAATGAGCAAGCGAGTCTCAGCATGAAAGATGATAATGTGAGAGACCCGATGATGATGTGACAGAGTCGCATCTGTAATAACATAAATCAAACAGCAGTTTGATTTATGTTATTACAGACACAGTGATGGCGCGGGAGGCAGACACAGAACAAAAGCTTCAAAGAACTCCATTTATAAAAAAACTGTTTTGAAAGGGATTTTTCTTCAACTTTGCCGCTGTGTTTTGATCACTTTTCATAAATGTTTGCTGAGAGGCAGCGATATCGACAGCGTTGTTAGATCTTCCAGTGAAGACTGATTTGCTTCTGTGAAAAAAAAGAGACATTCAGCAGTCAGAAGGGGGAGAGAAAAAAAAAAAAAAGGACGGGACCAATTTCTCCTGCCCACCATAATTGGCAGTAATGCCGAGCTTGGCAACCGGGCCCCAGTTGCTAGGCAACCGCCTCTAAAGCTTTCAATTTACAAGCCATCCAGCAAATAGATTTTTATACGGGATGTTTAGTGCTCACAGGGTGAAAGGCGGCCAAAATGTTTGTTAACTCTTGTTTCATTTTTCATTTAGTTTTTTCGGGGCGTGAGCAGGAAGCATCGACTGTGGCAGCAGGCGGACGTTTGTGTTTCCGCGGAGATGCTCTGATCGTCTGAGGCGGGCGGGGTCTCTGTTGAGCTGCAAACAAACCAACAAATAACAAACATCTTCTGTGACTTGAGGCTTTTGAAACTGTGAAGAGGTTCAACCTCTGCAGAACAGATTATCTACTGCTGATAGAGAGAAGTAACAGACACATGCACACGCCTACACACACCGTGCACATTAAACCTGATTTTAAACCTGAATTAATCATCCCGGTTGTTGTTTGATGCGCAGTGTACCTGATTAATCACCTGATCGATCAATTATCTGGCTGTCGGACCATCAGTTTGATTTCTGGCAGGTCAGAAATGTTGGTCGTCCGTCTGCAGTTTGAACACTTGTGAGATTTGATTTTACAACATGATAACGATTGTTTTCATTAATGATTAACCCGCAGATCAATTTCTTGATGAATTGATTATTCGTTTTGTCTATAACATGCAACAATCCCAAGGTGACGTCATCAAATCTCCTGTTATGTTCAACCAAATGTCCAAAATCCAAACATAATGACTTTACTATCACACAAGACCAAGAATACAGCAAATCCTCACATGTGACATGAAATGATTGATATAAAAATAACTTTATCGATTAATCGATTTAGTTGCTGATTATTTCTCTGAGACGCTGTGATAGAAAACGTCACATCAGATCGTCTGCATCCAGATATCTGTGGTTTTGTTCCTAGTAGAACTTCACAAAGTAACGCCGCCTTTCTTTTTTTTTCCAGCATTGTTGTGGATGCACTTGTCTTGTTTGAATAAACTTTATTGTAACTGTTGTTGTGGACAAAACGGACTCAGATGAGGTGAGAACCGTACAAAATGTGCTAACTTTCCAAAAACATCCTCAGAAAAGTTAGTTGAAGGACACCGGCACACAGAACAGCTTCAACAGAACTTATGTTACATGATATGATGGATTAAAACCCAGATAAATGTGGATAAAATCATGAAGTATGAATGGTGAAAGAGATATCTGCTGGTAATTTGCTCTTTACAGTGAAACCTGTGGTTAGATCAGAAGGACGAGGGAGAAAGGAAGGAATTAGACCTCAGTGACATCAGTTTAGAAATGAAAACAAAGTATTAGCCCACACATCTCTTCCTGTCTCTCTCTGCATATTGCTGCTCTGTCTGCAGTTTTATATGATGAGCTTGTTGCTGAAAGTAACATTTGAAAGGATTACGTTTTCTAATGCTCCCGAGTTCAAGATGAGTCATCAAACATTTGAAAATGTTTTACACAGGAAGAGAAAAGACAGAGATTCAGATGTAAAAATACTCCAAATGTTTTGACATACACTCAGCGGCCACTTCACCGTGTACACCTGTACAGTCTAATGCAATATAATACAACAGCTCTGCCATAAAGTCTACATTTATGAAGCTTTTACATTTTCAGTTTTTGTTGAACTCGTCAGAAAGGTGATAATTCTACTTTATTGTTGAGGTGATAGTGGGTGCTGCTGATGTACTGGAGTGAATTATATTGAAAAGTGTTCCTAATATTTTGACCCCTTCAAGTGTGTTAATGGAGCGAACAAAATATTAGGAACACTTTTCAACATAATTCACCCCAGAACACCATCATCACCAGCAGCAGCAGCACCTCCCACCACCACGACCTCCATAATAAACATAAAGTAGATTTATCACCTTTCTGACAATGTCAACAAACACTGAAAATGTATAAGCTTCATAAATGTAGATTGCGTTAGATTGCACAGGTGTGTCTAACGAAGTGGTGGCTGAGTGTATATTTGGCATATAACAAGACATAAATTAACAATTAACACAAGGAAACATGGTTGGAAACAGGAAAATGTATTTTTCACTTCACTGTGTCGTAAATCCATTTTATACATCAGTTTGTATATCTGTATATTATTTATTTATTTATTGTCTTTTTTAGAAAAAAAACATTATGATACATTATTTCCCTTTATTGTATTTATTTAATTTTTCTTTGTTTTTTATTTACTTATTTCCAAGCTGTGAGGTTTTGTGTATTAATTTGTATGTAATTCGGGCTACAATTATTTGTATTTTCATTATCGATTAATCCATGATTATTTTCTTGATTAATTGATTAGTTATTTGGTCTATATTTTCAGTCACTTTTTCCCAAACACAAACTAAAGCCTAAAATATCTTATTTTATCAAAAAGGACAAAAGAAACCAGAAAATATTCACACTGAAGAAGCTTGAATTAGAGAATTTTAGCATTTTTTCTTTAAAAATGACTCAAAATGTTTAATTGATTATTACGCTCAGGTCAGTATATTGATTGTTGAACTTTGCTAATGATAAACTCTCAGTAATGTTAATTCAACAGTTCAGCAGGTGAGTATCAGTAAACAGTCAGTAGAAGCGTCTGTGAAATATTCAGTTGATCAGAGTTATGAGGTCAGAAATAAAAAATCAATACAAATATGGTGAGAAAACTGAAATTATGAACCCAAATATGAATAAATGCCAGAATTATGGGAATAATTGACTAAATTGGAGCAGACAGGCAACAAAAAAAAACAACTTCTAGGTTTTAAATCCTCCTCTGCTGCTGCCCCGATATTACAGTGGCCTTTAGTCAATAAAGAGCACACACACACACACACACACACACACACACACACACACACACACACACACGCCCTGTTCAAAGTCATGCTTTGGGCCCAGAGGCAGGTCACCGGAAAGTTATTAATACTTGATGCTGGTGGCCGCTGTGCATTATTTAACAATAATGATAACGTCTGTTCCATTATAGATTAAAGGAGTCAGCACCCCCCCCCCCCCCCCCCCCCCCACCTCACCTGCCTGTCACCATCTCCTAAAACCTAAAGTCTTGATTGACCAATTATCCAAAACCTCACAACAGTCAGTTTACAAAAGCAAAAGATCCTGACAATTGAAATACTGGAACTAATTGATTAACCGGCCTCAACACCTCAGCAGCACGAGGTCAGAGGAGCATCAGCGCCGCCGTCTCCTGTCTGAAGGCTGGTTGATCAATAGAACACGCTTGTCTCACAGATTAAGACACGGAAGTCTAAGTCAATGCAGACGGCTCATTAAAGGATCATTCTGCTGATTTTCTATATTTCTCTTCATTCATGTTTGGATCCAAACCAACAATGAACTGATCTACTAACAGGTATTATGTGTGTATCAAAGCCTGATATATCTTATTCCTCCATTGTTGTCCAAAAGCCATTAAAAACACGTCAACGAGCCACTCCGCTGCACCGGGGTGACATGTTCCTTCATCATGAAGACAACGGTTACTGTTTGTTTTTTTTAGAGACGGCTCAAAAGAGTAAAATAAATAATAAGACAGTGACTCATCCTGCAAATGCCCAGAAAAGTTGTTTACAGCTTCGCTAGCTTGTTGTGCTACATAACAAATTGATTTATAATGTAGTATAATAAAGTCAGGAGGTTGTGTTCTGTAGCACAACAAGCTAGTGAAGCTCTGTAAACAGTTTCCACACATGCACGGTGGTGGGTTACTGTCTTTTCGCTGTTATTAGTCTTTACTTGAATAATTCTGGAGCTAATACTTGCAAAGCTTTGACCTTTGGGGATGTGTGCATTTTGTGAAAGAAAACTGAATAGTAGATTATCATTTGATGTTTTTCTTGTATATATCATACATGTTTCAGATTGTTTAAGTTCAGTTTAATGTTAGTTTGTGTGTGCTGTGTCTATTCTAAACTTAGTTCTTTGCTGTGTAAGATGAGGCAGTTGTGTGTTTAACAGTTCAGTTTATTCTGTTATACCTTTACCTGAGCCAGTGATGAGATAAACTGTAGTTATGTAGATGTTTATGTGTAAAACTGATAAGCTTTTAGAGGATAGTGTGGTTTATCCTTAATTTAATATAGTAGTAATGTTATTTAGTGATGCTACTTGGTGCATGTTTATGTACTGTCATATATGGTCGTGAAGAAAGTCTGTTCCTAGGTTAGTTGAGGGTTGGTTGCTGACCTGTAAGGTTAGTAAACAGAGACATTAAATTCTGTACAGCAGTATTTAAGGGACTGGTTAAGTACCAACTTTTCAGACAAAGAAAAGATAGCTAGGTGGTATCTTTGTCTCCAGAACTATGATGCATTATACTTCTGATTGTATTATTCGATGACATTATTTCATAACCTAACAATGCTCTCTTTGTGTGTTTATTGAGTGATCAGCAATTTCCCCATTACAATTTATCAGACCTTAAACCAAAGCGAGGGGCCTCTCAGGGTGTCTTGGCCACTTTGGTGAGTCAAACCAATCACTGGCCCTCGTGGTGGTGACTCCTCATTCGAATGTTTGCCCGATCAACTTTCATTGGTACCCTCTGTAGCTGCCATGGTGACCATGGGTAACGGGGAATCAGGTTCTGATTTTGGGGGTGGGGTCATGAGCTAAAATGCTTGAACTAATGAAATCTTGGCATTGTTTTGCTAGAAAATGACTTGAACAGTTAATCTGTTATGGAAATATCTGCTGATTGATCTTCTGTTGATTGACTAACTCATCTCTTCACTCAACAAAAGACTGAATAACTGGCTAAAATAAAGTTTTTTGAAGTGAATACTGTAACCATATTTGATTTTTATACATAATTATGATAATTATGTAATATAATACTGCACTGACAGTTGAAGAATGACTTTAATTCTTTAATATTCCTGCTCCAACAGTGACATTCAATGCATATATTGAGTCTCAACAGAAAGCCCACACTGACTTCTGCACACTACCCTGCTGACCGTAACACATGAATATAACTGCTGAGAGCTCAGCAGCCCTGCAGCTCTGCTCAGAAAGATGATGAGCAGGAAATATGAAATGATTCTGATATTTTCTTTAAAGAGAAAATGGCTCTCCTCCTCCTCCTCCTCAGCAGTGAAGTGTCACAGATAGCAGCAGAGAAAGCCGGCCGACTGCTAATGCTCTCTCTTAAGCTCAGATAGGCTCATTATGCAGCAGCTGGTCAAGAGGAAAAAAGAGACAGAAAGAAAGAAAAAACATGTCAGGTCTGGCAGACATGTCTGCTCTGTCTCTTTGTAAAGGTAAAAAACCCAGTCGCTCTTTTAACCCCGCATAAAAACACCAACTGTAAGTCATGGAAACCCTCTGCTGCCTGTGTGGAGGTACAGTAATTGGCCTTCATGGGAAGTGGGCGTCCTGCTAGCGTGAGGCTAATGTCAGCTTGGCCCTGATTTGTTCTGTGTTTCATTCCGCTATGGGCTGAGAATTGGAATTTGCACTCACTCTTACCGGTAAAAACCTTTTCTCTGAGGATTAACCGCTGCCGGTTTCATTATTAAAGACTCGCTCTGAAGCTGGGAACTGTTCGACTTATTAAAGTTATTAAAACTCGGCGCATTTGTTTATAACAGCGATGCGGAAATCTAAACAAACGGACACACAGGACTGCTGCACACAGAGGAGAATACTGTAAGAGTTCATCTTGAAACCTTGTGCAGTTATCAGCTTTATTCTGTCGGTTGGCAGGTGAGAGAATAACTGAAGGGTTGTGAACGGACACACTGACACGTCTGTTTTAAAAGAACACATGTCATATGTACACAGAGGTAGAATGTAAGTACATTTACTCAAGTACTGTACTTGAGTATTTCCATTTTATGCTACTTTGTAATTTTACTCCACTACATTTATTTGACACTTAAAGTTAATATTCTAACTGTTGTTCAGATTGTCTGCTCTTTTTGTGTTTTAAAATGTTATGCACTTTGTGTGAAAGCTTCTATATGAATAAAGTTATTATAATTATTATTAAAAAAAACACATGATACACTTAGGTAATATGATGCAGCACCATTACCATTACTATTAATCCACCCAAAGTTAATAAAATTGGCTCAGCAATCGTAAACTACCACATTAAAATGCTCTGACATGTATTTGTTATTGATAAAACCAAACATTATAATATATTAACCTGCTGACGTGCACGCCACCAAACATCTAAACAACAGATTTATAACGCTCCTGTTGGGATGCAGGATCAGGATATTAATGAAACAAGTCACATGAACGTCTCTGTAAGACCGAGCTAAGCTAACACACACATCCTGGTCCTGTAATGTTTTACATTTCATATGATTCTGTTGATTTCCCAAATGAAAACTGCTCCTTTTAAACATAATCACATTTACACTTTGATCTCTTCTTAATGTTTGTGAAAGCAAGACATTCTGAAATACATGTCCAATAACACATATTGACAGTATCTGTGTCCTTCCTCCACCTCTTTTTATTGGTCCAAAAGCATCTAAAAAACTTAAATACATTACAAACAGGAGGTGAACTCTTCACTGGAGGTTTATTAGTCCAGTTGTGAGAGAAGAAACAACTCGTTCCTGCTGATGCTGCATTATTGATGCGATGGTCATTTCAGAAACGCTGCGGCGCTGAGCTCACTGTATGGATTTTTTTTTTAAAGCCACTTTAACACACTGAACATTAGCAGTGACCGCTCCGAGCTGCCGTAGTAATTACAGAGCAAACAGCACACGGGCCTTTAATGGAAGAACCGGCTGCACTCAAGTTGAACAGAGAATTACTGTGGGCTGCCTAATGTGTTCCTGCAGAGTCGAGGGATTCATACACTTTTATTCGCCACGCGTTTCATAAATGAACTCCTGGATTATTCTGCTATTAGTCCGATATCAGCTGACAGCAGACTGAAGCTGTGAAGGTGCACACGTGGTTCTCTCTCCAAAAGCACCACTGGAGGTCTCCAGTCTGAGCTTTATGGTCTTTTTTTTATGCTCTGAAGTGATTCTGCTGCTCTTTGCATTTCACATCTGTTGTGTTTTCATGTGCACAAGTTCATTTTTATCCCCAGTGATAAACCTGCACATCTGTTTCGATGGGTCTTCCTGCGTTCTGCAGCATAATGTGTAACTGCGTCTGTTTGCAAACGGACATACTCAGGTCCAGTGTTTGGTAGCAAGCTTGCAAAAAATGTGACACACCCATGCAGCGAGCTGACGACACATCCGGTAAGTATTGCAGACAGGAGCTGGCCTTGTGAACTGTTAAATGAGAGTGATTAAAAATCAATCAGTAAAATGTACTGTGAAATAGTAGTGTAACAATAAAACTGTATTCAAACAAGTATGGAATAACTGTCAAATTAGTTAAAATGTCATTCCAGGAAGAAACAAAGAACAAAAAGTCCCCATAAAATAAAACAATAATTAATGTAGTTAACATAGACCATTCCAGTCCATAAGAGTAAAAGTAACTAAAAGTAACTTTGTGGAAAGGAGAAGGGGAACAACAGGTTATAGAGAGTCCTTTGGGAGCACTTTGCATGTGTCAGTAGCTCAGCTTTATCTCTGGGGAACACCCGCAACTCCAGGAGTGATGATGTCCAAATTAGGAAATGTGCGTCATGTGGCAGGTGGATGTGACTCCCCTCACTGAGACCTGCTGATAGATGTAACAGCAGGTTTTTTTCTTGAAAACAAAAGATTTTTAAAATATTTGTATGAAACAAATATTCGTAAAAAAGACCCACTATAAACCCAAATAATGTATTTGTATTCGGGCACACCCCAGAATGCTTTGTGTTCACAGTGAATCTTCCCTCTTTATACAGACTTCCAACCCTTCATAACCTCGCTGTCTCACACTTAGAGACAGTCCTGGAATTACACACCAATACAGGAAGATTCCTTGCAAGGACACATCTTATCTTTCAACTGGGTCAGTTAAAGTATAACAGCTCGCTCAACACTTTCCTTTCATGTCACGCACCTGGAGAATTCTGTTATGTCACAGACACTGTTAGTAACACTAACGTCGCCATGGAGATTGCAATTTTCACTGAACTTCCTCATATTTTGCTCTGTAACTTTGCATAACTTCTAACGTTCTTGTTTAATTAGTCCTGGTTTTGGATGATATAATGTAACTAAACAAGCCAGCTGGAGAATAGCGTCTGGTTACCATGGAGACAACTGACACCTTTCACCAAAGCATAAATTGGAAACGTTTGCATGACTCATTAATTTCTGTTGAGCAACACTTATCAAAAGTGTCGAGTGACCTGCCATAAATCACCGAGCTCCTCAGAGCACAACTTAACCATCTTTAGTCAGTAAATAAACAAAATACATAACATCATCAGTTAACCCTGCGGTAAATCAACAGTTACTGTGTATAAATTGTTGTATTAACAACACCTTAGCCTCAGACGGTTAATATAGCAGCAATAAACTTGTTTAGCAATAAACTGATGTGTCTTTCCATTGAATCTATATGCCATCATGGCGCCTCTACTGTTTGTTTTGCGTTCTGAAGGAACAAACCATAACAATTAAGCAAACGCCATGTTGCCTCTTCTGTGTTTAATGCATAGAAATATATAACAAGACATCTAGACATGGTTTAGCAGTCAGCCATTCATTCTGATGATAAACATTAGCATATTAGCATGCCATTCATAATTAAGCACATCAAGCATGTTTGAGCAAGACTCACACAGCCTGAACTGACCAAAACCCTGAAGATTCTCAGCTGCACCAGCGAGCTTCTTCACTCCCTAACCGGCTACGAAGACGTAACATGCAGGTCATTACCGAGCGGCAAACCTCCAGGGCTGTAAAATGAAGCCGATGCTGAAGTGCCAAAAACTGCAGTTCCTTGAATGACCACTTGAGGCTCCAAAAGTGAGTCATGTTAAAATGCCCAACTTTACAGCAGAAATAAACATGTTTACAGCCTGGTACACAAAATGGTTTTGGTCTCTGTAGCGTTTAAATTTTATTAAGCCATAAAGTTCTGCATAATGAAGGACATGGCTGCTTTGAGTGACAGGTCCGCCAGCTGCTAGGTGGCTTGTTTCAGCCATTCGGCCCGCCTCTTTGCTCGTTTTTGATTGGCTGGGAGTTAGGCAGCGTCACGTACTGCCAAGATGGCGACGGCCGGAGCGGCTCACTTTGAGCTTCAAAACCGCTCTTCAGAAACCAACGGGTGACGTCACGGTAACTATGTTCATGTTTTTGTACAGTCTATGGTCGTTACCAGCCATGTTGCACCTCTGATGGTGTTAGTTTCCTCTTCAACCAAGCTAAAAAATGTGAGTGATACTGGGATTAGTGTATGAATGTATGAATTTGAAATTCTAATATGTTTTTCTATTAAAAATGTGATATTACTGGTTGGTAGCTGCAGTTTAAACTGAATGAAGCATTAATTGTCCAGTTTTGGGTGGATTCTGTGGTTTCATCTGAAGTGAAGGTCAGTTTAAAGTTCAGAGATTCAGTTGCAGCTGTGGGTCAACATGAATGAAAACCCCCATTAACTAAACTCCCCCCCCCCGGTGTCCTCTCTATTTAAACAACCTTTTCCTCCTGAAATCCTCCTCTTTAATGAAGTGTGCCTGTAATTTTCCGTTCACCTCCATCACCTCGCCGTTGTCATCAGCAATTAAACCTGAATGAATCCAAAATAAAAACCTCACAATAAAAAACCCTGCAGGCAGCAGAGTCGCTATTTAATCTGTGACAAAAGATTATTTCATCCCGTTTGTTTATCTGACCGCAGCTTTCTCTCTGTCGGTCCGTCCCCTGCAGCCGTTCACACCGCAGAGGAAAAATATAATCATAGAACAAAAGACAAAAGGCAGAGCGGAGTTTGATTAAATCAGGACTGAATGGGATTCAGTGAGCGACCGATGTTGGAGGCTGTTCAGAAAGTGTTTGTGTGTTTGTGTGTGTGTGTAATGAGTCTGCTGTTTAATTCATTAGCACACACACACACACAGGTGAATACCATGCAGGCCTTATAGTATGCAGGAGAGATGAATGCCGTGTGAATGCATGAGTCGGTTTACAAAGGAAATTATTTATACAAAGATCTTTTTTTGGTCACTCTACTTACAAAAAAATATCGTGACTGTGTTGATTCGACCGAGACCAGACACAAATGAGCTGCTGATTATGTGAGAGAGTCCCATTAAACTAGTAAAAACACAATGATTAAACTGCAAGTGGTGTTTTAAAAATCAAATCTAATGTATTAATTTTAAAGTGGTCTCATCAGGGTATGGGATGTGGTATAAATAATCCAATTAAAAATAAAATAATAATAAGTTAAAAAATAAAAAAAAGGCTTGAATAAATCTAGTACATTATAAAAAAATATGTAAATAAAAGTGTTAGATGATTTATTTCCCCTCCATTAGCACTAGTGGTTGTAAAACATTCCTGTTTGTTTTCTTCTGATTTTCATATTATTGACTCTTACTGGTCAAGATCAGTGGTGGACGAAGTACTCAGACCCTTTACTGCAGTAAAAGTACCAATACAGCAATGTAAAAATACTCCATTACAAGTAAAAGTCCTGCATGAAAAATCCTCCTATAGTAAAAGTACATAAGTATTATGAGCTTGATGTAGTTAAAGTATTGCAGTAAAAGTACATAAGTATTATGAGCTTGATGTAGTTAAAGTATTGCAGTAAAAGTACATAAGTATTATGAGCTTGATGTAGTTAAAGTACTGCAGTAAAAATACATAAGTATTATGAGCTTGATGTAGTTAAAGTATTGCAGTAAAAGTACATAAGTATTATGAGCTTGATGTAGTTAAAGTATTGCAGTAAAAGTACATAAGTATTATGAGCTTGATGTAGTTAAAGTATTGCAGTAAAAGTACATAAGTATTATGAGCTTGATGTAGTTAAAGTATTACAGTAAAAGTACATAAGTATTATGAGCTTGATGTAGTTAAAGTATTGCAGTAAAAGTACATAAGTATTATGAGCTTGATGTAGTTAAAGTATTGCAGTAAAAGTAGTGGTTTGGTCCCTCTGACTGATATATTATTATATATGACATCATTAGATTATTAATAGTGAAGCATCAGTGTTAGAGCAGCATGTTACTGTTGTAGCTGCTGGAGGTGGAGCTAGTTTACACTACTTTATATACAGTTAGCTAGTTTAGTCCAGTGGTTCCCAACCTAGGGGTCGGGCCCTCCAAAGGGTCAGCAGATAAATCTGAGGGGTGGTGAGATGATTAATGGGAGAGGAAAGAAGAAAAATCAAAGTTCTGATACACAAATCTGTTTTCAGTTTTTGGACTTTTTCTCTAATCTTTGATTTTTGCTGAAATATTGGATCATTTGAACATTTATTGAAATGAAAGCATGTGAGAAGTTTAGAGGGAAAAATCACTATTTGGTGGAGCTGTTAACAACTCATAGACATGTGAAATGTGACCCCGACTACACACTGCTTTTTGTAAGACGTCAAAAGACAAAAAGGTTGGAAACCACTGGTTTCATCTTTAACAATGTGTTGTATTTTAAAAGCTTGTTATATTATCCATTGTGTCAAATCTTCATCTGAAAAGTAACTAAAGCTGTCAAATAAATGTAGTGGAGTAGAAAGTACAATATTTCCCTCTGAAATGTAGAAAGTAGCATCACATGGAAATACTCAAGTAAAGTACAAGTACCTCAAAATTGTACTTAAGTACCACTGGTTAAGATACATGTATTATATGTGTTGTAAATATGGGTCAGTTGGGAAAGATTGATATTGTATCAGTAAGAGATGGATGATTATCCATGATTATAGATGTTATTTCTTATTATTGCATTTGTATTGTAAACACTGATGTTTGGTAAACAGTCTAATGGTCCAATTTTCACTCATCTTTTCCATATGGAAAATAAACAAACGGTTAATTCTATGAACAATGAGGGTTGTGCTGTATTATAATATTCAGAGCTGTTCGGTACATGAACACACACGTTTCTGGTGCTCAATCATCAAGTTGAACAGAGTGTATTTAATCATTAGTGTCACTGAACTAAATATCAGCTTCTAGCAGTGCAGCTCCGCTTACTGGAGACTAAAGAGTCATGAGAATCAAGAGTTCATCCATCGACTATCATGATGTGATGAATCTGTTGCAGATCTGTTGGTTGCTGAACTATTACACCATACTTATAAGCAAGTTTCATGCCAAACTGAAAAAGACTGAGAATCTGAAAGTGTTATGAAGAGTAAAACATTTGCAGACTGATGCGTTCACTGATGTGGATTTTAAAGAAAAAAAAAACAAACTACACAGTCAGTGACTACAGATCTCTGAACTGAACAAAATGATATGAATCAACAAAGGGAGTCATAAGCTTCATCTTCATTTTTTTTTAAATGATTATTAATATATAAAATGTTCATTTATGCAATGGATGCATCTTTGAACAAAGAAGAAGACACCACACTCTGAAACAGCCACACAAAGGTGAGATTTATGTTTTATTGGAAGTGTTTTCAGACAACGTTTTTTTACAGTTGCAATAAAAAAGACTTTAAGGATGAGGTCTTAATGGTTGGTTTGGCAAATGTATGTGTGGTAAAACCACCCCACCTCCATTAAAGAGCAGCACAAACACACTTCCTTAAAGCTTTTCTATGGGAATCATCTGACACTGTCTCCTGCTCAGTGGGTGATGGGACTATAATTCAACCCAATAACTCCTGAAGAATCAAAAAAGCTCCGCTCACCCTCTCATAATCAAAGCTGCGTATCCCAGTTCCAATCAAACTGATTCTAAGCAGGTTTTGAGTATGTGGTGTGTTCACACAGGAAAATGACACGATTATGTATACTCAAAAGATCCATGCCTGCTAGAAAACACTTGATATCTGAGTGTGCTGTTAATGGACTCATTGATCTACAATGCAAAGCAGCTTCTCACAGCTGCAAAAAACAAAATAAATTGCAGATGGTGGCTTAACATTCAACACTTTTCTTTCTCTTTGTTGAATTTCAATGACAGTAGCATTTGAATTACGTCATATTGTATGTTTTCCTGTCAGTACAAAACAGCAGTGTGTTGAGTCATTATACTAACTGTGAAAACAGTGGGCTAGAAAGGTTAGTACATACTGTAAACAGTGAGTATGTAGTGCAGATCTGGGACACAGACCGAGTTTGTGTTTACAGTGAGGCCCCGCCCCCTCCTGACCTCACCTGACCCTCTTGTTGGATTATATAATCAGCAGTGTGAGCTGGCAGTGAGGGTGAGGAGACGCCATGCTTGTGCCAAGCTCAGTTTGCATAGCATTAGTGAAATGGTCCAACATAACCCCCCAATAATTAAACATTTTGGTGGGAATGGGTTGCAAAAAATGGCATGTTACATTCTAATTATAATTAAAGGGGTCATATTCTGCACATTTTTGGGTCTGTATTTATAATATTTATATTCTTGGGGCTCTACTGAAATATCTTTGCATGATTTCCAGTTAAAAACTCCTTATTTATCTTCTACTGGTCCTTTATGCAGCCCCTCAGTTCAGTCTCTGTCTGAAACAGGCCGTTTTAGCTCCTGTCTCTTTAAGCCCCGCCCTCCTGATGAACCCACTCTGTTCTGATTGGCCAGCTTCAAGAAGCTTCCTCTCCGGCTCCAGAAGCTACGTAAACAAACTATAGTAGCAGGATTTCACTTCTTTTTCTCCTTCTTTACTCCAAATGTCGACTTCTCAAATACATCTGCACATGTTGGAACTGAATCACATCTGAAATATGAGAGTGAACAACGTCAACAACACATGGATACACCTTAACAACCACCTTAGCAACCAATAAAACGCACGGTGCATAGAAGAAAACATTGCATTGAAGCATTCAGAGCAGGTTGAAGCCCTGGCTTTTGACTTGCAGGCTGCAATTATACGTTCACCTCAAGTTTTGTAACTTTGACTGTGTTGAACATCCAACATCACAATGGTATAAAAATCCCCAAAAGCAGAATATGTCCGCTTTAATCTAAATATAAACCACATTTTAATAATGTTTTAATGTTAATGTTTTAATGGGGCAGGAGAGTCACGTAGCATTTATTATGTCAGTACATGTACTTTATATTTGGCATGTTAACATATTAAATTGGAAAGATCCAACGTACGTGTTTTCTGATGGTTTCATGAGGACGTGATACTTTCCCCACTGGGAAACAGGGGGAACAATCTGAAAAGCTCTGTGGTGATTAACTGAGAAAATAATCGGCTGATTAATCGGCAGTGAAAATAACTGTTAGTTGTAGCTCTAGATAATTATCAAGCTTCTTATCTAACTCTCGGCAATAAGCGTATTCCCCCAAAATGTCAAACTTTTCCTTTTTCCTCCAGCCTCTAAGAAAAGGGACACCTGTAGCATACTGCTAACTCTCACTGATGCCCCTTCTGTAAAAGGAACGACTGGAAGTCGTGCCCATAATTCATGCAAGGTATCATGGGGCAGGAATAAGGTGGCTACTACTGTTAAATAATCCAGGACACTTTTGTGTTTCTATGTTGAGAAACATGAAGGAGATCATTAAAGGGGACCTATTATGCTGTTTCCTTTTCCTGTTCTGATTGGCCAGCTTCAGAAAACCATGTAAGAGTTTTGTTAAGTTACCGCTGATGAAAACCCAACATTTCCTGCTTTACTGCTTCAAATTACAAACTTTTAAAACACTAAATAACCATACACTTTTATTGTGAAAATTTTGTAGGTTCCTCACCGAATTAGCAGAGCTGCATTAGCGGCATTAAAAACCGGTCAACACAACAAGATCTAGAAATATTTGGAGCTCTTTGTAGAGTGGATCAGTTAGAAATAACGCAGGGAGGAATAGCACAAGCAGAAACAGGCACAGTGATGATGATGTTTGATGAAGAGCCGCACACCTCCAAATGGTAAACCACTTATCTTACTTCACCCTGCTGTGTAATGGAGTCATGGCTCGGCGTCACCCTATATGTGGGTTACTCTACAGGTGCATCTAATCAATGATCTAGGGCTTGATTGAACACCCATGAAGCCAATTGCCTGCAGATCAAGTCATTACAAACACATTAGGATGATATAATTCTATAGCATCAACACATTCTCATACTCATACTGATATAAATACAAATATTAGCTTTTACACTGGGAATGACATGATCTGCAGGCTTCATGGGTGTTCAATCAAGCCCACATATAGGCTGACTCATCACGCCTCGTTTTGCACTGAGGAAAGTCCAACATGTACTGAAATGTTTGCACTCTATGCACGTTTGCACATTTTTTTTCACTGTCTGTACAGCCCTGTAATGCAAATAATAAAAAATATTTTAAATCCAGACCCCAGTATGTTTTGTTGTTGTTCTCCGTATACGAGTCCTTCTTTGCGACACATAAATCAAGGGTGGACAAAGCAGCAAAAAGAAAAAAAAAGAGAAACAGGAAAAAAAACAGTGATTCATTATAGTTCATACAGACAAATAATAGAAAGTTATAAAAAAATAAATGACAACTTATCAATTTATACTTTACAGGTGCAGAGGTGCAAAACACAAGATTTTAGAAAACACATTAAATATCTGGTATTACGGCCTTTTTTGAGTCATTTTTAGAAATACTGAGTGTATTTTAAACATATCTGTGACATTTTATCCACCAAAAGTTGTTTAGATTTTTCTAAATCCATATTTCCTTACAGCCCAGATTCTCCTCTGTCCTCCAGCAGACTGTTTCTGAAGCTATTTACATAAAACCAGCTTTAATAGTGACCATCTACCTTGATTGGCTGGAGGTGTGGCCTCAACCTTTGCCCCCAGCCAATTGGAATACAACCTAATGAATAATGCAGTACATTACCTGCAGTAATGTCTGCAGCTGGAGACATAAGACAGTATATAGCGTCTATGAAGTGAAGTCTGATCCTTAATGAAGGGAAGAAGCTGTTGTTGCACAGTTGAGACTCAACAGGATGTTTCAGAACGGTGAGATCGTGTCTAAGGTCGTGAGATCCGATCACTCAGACCACCGACTACAGAGGAGTAATTTTACAGCACTGGCGGAGCGACCGTCATCCATCCCAAAGACCAGCTTTATTGTTTTCCACCACACCAAAGAAAACTTTGAAATGTGATTAAAACTTTCAGCAACTGAAAGGAATTTATCTCCTTGAAGAACGTAAATGCTTTAAGAAAACACAACTAACTTTGTTAGTACTTTTCTTTGAACACACACACACCAACATTAACACATACACGCACACACTCCTCCCTCAGCAATAATCCACATCCATAATTGTGTTTGGCTGCATTCAGTATCTTTATTTATCCTCATCTGCTGCTTTCTGCCTTCAGCATCGCCCTTCATTAACTCTCCTCCTTAGTCGTCAACAAGGCACAAAAAGCAAAACGCCCGTCTCCAAGAGAGGCTGAATAGACCTTAACTGGAGAAAAAAAGCACTTTAAACTCGAAAGACAAACAGGAAGTCAACGTGAACGCAGCACAAACAGCTGCTCGTTTGTGTCTTCCCGCCTCTCGATCAGCGCCGTCGGGAGAAATTGTCGTATTTGTGATGAGTCTTTTGCATTGAATTTATTCTGTGTAACCTCGCAGCTCTGATTGGGCTTTCACTGCCTGATGGTAAAAAAAATGGGAAACAGGAGAGATCTTTCTGCTTCCGCTGAAAACCCTCTTCAGGGTTTCTTTACATTCAGAGTGTCTTCTTCTTCTCGCCATTTTCTGTAGTGAGACAAAGCCTCCTCTGATTTCAGACAGACACCATCTTCTCGCTTCACAGCTATCAAAGACACTTGAAGTTTTTTTTTTTTTTTTAACTGTCTGTCAGCGTCTTGTTGTCAAACTAAACTCCAGTCCTGCGAGCTCCACCTGCACACGGTTCAGTTTTATGAAGCCCACTAGCTGCAGGGCTCTGCAGATGTTGATTAGTGGGTTGGTCTCTCCATCCAACACTTTGGTAAATAATTAAATATTTCTGCAACTTGGATGGATGAATGTGAACTTTTGTACAGACAGACATGTTCTCCAGCAGAGGAAACATGATGAATGTGGAATGTTTACTTGTCAAACAATCAAATTAATGACAGAAAAACCTCCCAAACTATAAGACCGAGCACTTTAAAAAACATGCTACAGATACTTATGTTTTTATGAAACTTTATAGATTATTATAAATGGAAAGAATAAATAAATGTGAGTGTTATGATGCTAGCAAAGTTCATAATAGCTAGGTGAGAAAGATACAGAAAACAAAACAAGATGTAAGATCAACAGAATATCTTTCCCTCCAGTTCACTGAGAGCTTTGTGTCATTTGTGTAAAACTGTGGCAGTTTAGGCCAAAATTATCCCATATTTTATTATTATAAACTCGAGAAGTATAGGAAAAAAGAAACAGATCATGTTCCAGACAGACATTTATTTTATTAAAATTCAACCTGGCTTCTTAAGTTAATGATAGATAGTAATGAAATCCACTTTAGGGGTATCTCAGTAGGAATATCACTGCATGTTGCACTAGCAGGCTAAATGCTAAGTATACATGTCTTAACATGTTAACGAGGTAAATACGACAACAAGACAACGTCATTAAAAGAGCGGCAGTCAAAGCTCAAACGATGGAAAACCATGTGGAAAATGTGATGGAAATATGACATCTCTGTTTGTTTCATGCTTTAATTTGAAGAATGTTACAGTTTCGTTTAAGTCACATGATTCATGTACGTCATCGTTTATTCACTCAGTATGTTTATATTTGCTTTTATCAGTTCGCCAACTTTTCCCTCAAGTGTGAAAACTTTTTTGTGATATTTTGAGAATTTCTCAAAATTTTGCTTTTTTTTTAAGCACAAATTCGAAATATGTACAAACACAGGTGGATTGAAACACACCCAGTAGTAAATGTAAGTATCCTGACATGTTGAATTTTGTTTATTGGGCGAACTCATAAACTTTTATTTGCCAAGAAATAATACCAGAACTTAGCCTCTTCCTAAAACCACATGTAGTCTTTTTTTACATTTCTGTTCATGTGCACATTAAACAAACAAGATACAACATGTTCATCTGTGAGTTTTAGAGTTTAGTGTTAGTAGGTGTATATTTGACATTTGGACAGAGCTAGGCTAGCTGTATGCTAAGCTAAGCTAAGCTAACCACATCATGACTCCAGTACCTCACACAGGTTCATTTCATATACAATGTTAGTATAGGATCTACAATAATAACAGTAGTATTGGTGTGCCTCATTTATTTACTGTAGGTGTTTCACATGAAGAGCTGGCATGTTGTATCGCACTAACATATGGAGTTCATGTTACAGTAATTATTACAGTACGGTCATGGTCGACTCGTCCTTTGTGTGTTTCCTCCCAGCTGCCTATGAAGTGGCCTCTCTGTGTTTCATTGTGACTGGCTGTGTATCCGCAGCAGCAGCTTTTTTTTTTCTCATCTGGCTGAATTTTAATTAGCGCTACATTCTTGAAGATCCACATTTTAATGAACAAAACCTCGTGCGTGTCAACGCCGCTCCTATTGCTCGCTCCGATTGCACATTAGAAAAGGAAACTTAATTAAAAAGATATCACAAAAGGCTGTCGGGCTAAACCCGCCTTTTCAATTACACTTTCTTTGTAGGTTTAAAGCTCTCAATCAGCAAATATCCCAACGGCCGCCTCATCCTGAGCGCTCGCTATCTGTGTTTTCCTGCTGATGGTTCAATGACCAGAGATGTGCAGGTCTGAGCCGCAGTCTCTGTGTAATAGAGAATAATAACATATTATCACCTTGACTGTTCACCACCATCAATCAACTTTTATCTGCTTTCATTTTTATCTGCTTTTATATGTTAAATATGTGTGTAAAATTGTAAACAACCAATTTATTTTCAGGTTTTACAGCAAAGTCTTTCTGTTTATCTTAAAGGTGTATAAAACATTGAAAGCTTTTCCTTCCTCCTTGAAAACGTGATGCCTTTCAGATGTTTAGAAACCGCTTTTC
Source organism: Thunnus albacares (assembly GCF_914725855.1). NCBI lineage: Eukaryota > Metazoa > Chordata > Actinopteri > Scombriformes > Scombridae > Thunnus > Thunnus albacares. The sequence continues at coordinate 33,160,782 of NC_058115.1, read as the reverse complement.
TTTGTATCAACTTGCTGTTTATTTCTTTTTTATTCCTTCTAATTGCTGCTCTACACTTCAATGATGTCAAAAACACTGAGAAAGGATAAAATTCTCACAGAAGGCTACGAGGAAAACAGGCCCAGATCTCATTAAGTGGTCAGAATTTCTTTCTCTTTTCATTAATCGTAAGTATGGATGCGACTTTAAAGCAGTTTTCTTAATCTGTTAATACGTTAACAATCAATAATTGGTTAATTGTTAACAATTTATGAAATACAGTGGACATTTTTTCATAATAAAAGATTTTTTTTAACCATTGAAGTGACCAAAATGTGCTGCAAGATCAGAATACATTAAGAATTTAAAGAACAGATTCAGTAAACATTATATATTAAAAACTGGAGTGCAGGAACTTTGTCTCCCTCTTCTGGCAGTGAGTGTAATTACAGAAACACTGTTGACACGTGCTAACGTCAGACGCTCCACCGCTACTGTTGTGGCTGTAAAACGGAGGATAAACTGTTGATTTCCTATCAGAATTTGATCCATCTGGTCCGATAACATTTGGAAAGTCTAGAAGAGCTGCACGATTAAATTATTTTATCCCCCTTCAAGTTAGCAGAGAGCTAACCAGAAATTAGCTCTCTGCTAACTGTAGCACAGAGCTAACCGGAAATTAGCTCTCTGCTAACTGTAGCACAGAGCTAACCGGAAGTTCGCTCTCTGCTAACTGTGGCACAGAGCTAACCAGAAATTAGCTCTTTGCTAACTGTAGCACAGAGCTAACCATAAATTAGCTCTCTGCTAACTGTAGCACAGAGCTAACCGGAAGTTCGCTCTCTGCTAACTGAAGTCTGCATTTATGTGTTCACGTGGCCAGCGTGGGAATGTGAAACCCGACACCAGATTAAAAACTCTGTAAACTGTGAAATACAGAGAGATTTATCTGGCAGTGATAGACTTTATCAGCATTGTTTGAACTTGTTTAGCGAGGACTTGAATGTAACAGACGTTCATTTATATGAAAAAGCTCCGTACTGCGGATTTAAATAACACAAAATAATGACTTCATTTAAATTTGTGGAGCTCTGATTCCCGTCTGTCACTATTCAACAACTGGCCTGACAAAAAACTAGTACTATTGTAGTATTAGTAGCAGTATCAGTTATAGTAGTATTAAACACAACAACACAACTTCCAGCTTCAACATCAATTAGATCAGACTAGATGTGTTGGACATATCTAACAATTCAAACAAATTTCACCCATTTTTCCTCAATCAAAAGTGCTGCAGTCTTCGACAGGAAATAACCTGTAACATTATCAAATAACGTTAAACAGGTTAATCTCCCAGCAACAGGTCAGTCTGACTGGTTTCTTGTTCCTCGTTTCCTGTCGTCTCTCAACTGTTGAGATGAAATGTCCCCAAAAATAAAAAAAAAACACCAACACTTCATCCTTGTCCTCTGCATTACTGGTTAATATATCTTTAATTGATTAAATTATTAACGACAATTAATTGATACTTGATTAATCATTGACAGGTAGAGTATCAGTAAGAATTAAACTCCAGTCTGCTAATACTCTGGAACAGGAGGTGTTATTTTCTATATCACCTATAGGTTTTCTGTTATGTTTGCTATATATTCACATATATGTTTATAGGCTGTAGTTCAGCAGGTAGAGCAGGTCATCGACTAAACACACAGTTAACTGTTTGATCATCTATCTTGTCCATATGTGAAAGTGTGAAGTGTCTTTGGGTAAGATACTGAAGATACTTTGCTGTGTGAGTGTATGTGTGAATAAGTGACAAAAGCACTTTATTTATTAATTTCATTACTATTATTTGTTCCCAGCAAGTCATCACAGTGGAGCAGAGACACACATCTTAATAAAATATATAATGTAAGTAATACAATTAATACATTGTTTTTAATGAACTGTTAAATAGTTTTGTCTTTTATGAATAAATAATAAATATATCGACGGCTGAAGAGTAAAACCTCTGATCTGAAAAATGCACTTTTATGAGAAAACTAAAAAAAACTTGTTTTCTTGCAGAATGTTATTTGTTAAAGATACCCAAGACATAATACACTGTTTTTGGACTATATTATTATATTATGTGTTATAGATATTAATGCCTCTCAAAGCGCAGATAGGAGCTTTTGCACTTGGTGCAAGTTGGAAGAGGTTCTACAAAACGATGCTCTAAATTAAGTTAATAATTAAAATTAAATTAAAAATAAAATTAAGTTTGTTTTCAGGTAAAAAGATGTAGTAAATGTAATAGTTACTATATTGTAGTATTAGAGGGTCAGAACTCCTTAAATTCAGTGTATTTGCTTCCTCGTCCGCTGGAGATGAAGGTTCAGTGATTCATGCTGCAGCCTCTCAGCACATCCAGGGACTCTGAGTTGTGTTTTTGTTTTGTTGTGTTACTTTTCTGTCACCATGAAGGGCAGATTATCTCACAGACAGACTGAATATGAGCAAAACCTTCCTTGTTCTCGTCATCCAAAGTGAAATCCACCAATCAGAAAATTCTGCAGAGAGGAGGATTTGCGCTTTGGCCATCGATATACAAGTCATATACAAGTAATCATTATACACATTTTTTATTTTAGTGACCATTGTTCTGACTCTGTACATATTTTATATGTATTTACATATTTTATTCACTGTGTCGTTTTAGTTTTGTGTATCTTATTTTGTCGTTTACACTAAAGTGAAATGAAACTGGAAATTTCCCTTTAAACATTATAAGTGATTTGAAGAATTGTGAGTCTCAATTTTATGCCAGTTCACTAATAATTGATCAAGTTTTGTTAATTTATAATCAATCATTTATATTCACAAATGAAACCAGGTGATAGGCAGGTTTATTGACGCAGGTTTACAGTAAATGTCTCTTTTTATAAAAAGTATTGACTCTACTGAGTTGATACTGAGCTGTTGTTACTTCAGTGATGGAAGTATTAACAACAGTATTTTACACTGAAAGAGACACAAACTGAATCCAAATAACTGTGATTTAGAGATTAGAAGAGCGAATCATGACTAAAAAAGCAAAAAATATGTCGTGATTTGTCACACTCTAGTCAATTAAAGCATCGATGAAAAGATTCAGATAACTTATCACTGTGATATCTTACTTAAAAAGTCTTTTTGCCTTCATAAATTGGATTTTTTAACTTTATATTTTTGCCACATAGACACGTGTAGAGTCCTTGTGGTTTTATGTTGTTGGCTTGAACTGGTTAATGAGTTCAACATGTTAAAAAACCCTTCTTAAAGCTACAGTCACATCTCAGAGTCAACATGTTTGATGTGGACGTTTCCAGGGACAAATTACTAATTCAAGACAGGGCAGCCGCCGTTTCTTATTATTTTATTTTATGTTTTTTTTTTTTTGAAGTAATAAAACACCTGCAGTGCGACATTAAAGTGATATTCTAATAAGGAGCAGAAGCAGCAGAGGGAAGAGGTAGACAGGAAGCTGCAGAGTGAAAGCTGATTTGTGGAGGATGCCTCACAGCAGTGATCTCTCCTCCTCCTCCTCCTCCTCTGCATCTCGTCAGGGTTTGATGTGGCAGAGCGAGCCGAGCGGTGGCGGCGGCGGCAGCGGCGGCGATCAGCCTCTGAGAGCAAAGAGAGAGAGAGAGAGAGAGAGAGAGAGAAGCTCATTTCAGGGCCGACTAATTTCTCCATTATAGGTGCACAATTATCCCAGTGTGACTGCGAACACAGATAGGAGGATATCAGAGAGATAAGAAGGAATGAGCAAGGCCTCGTTACTGAGAGAGAGAGAGAGAGAGAGAGAGACGAGGGGAGACGGAGGGAGGGAGAATGCGAGTGAAGGAAGAGCGCTTTAGAAGTTTCTCATCTCTTAATTGCGATCAGCAAGGAGAGTTTAGCAGATTAATCTGCTCAAGGACGCAAACTGAGGCTGCTGTTTGTGAGACTCAAACACCTTCTGACATCTCTGTGCAGCACTGAAAAGAGCACAGAGTGACTTTAAAGGAGGAAATCTTTCATTTCTAAACAGTCCTCAGCAGAGATACAACAGCACTGGTCATTTAATCAAATGCTTAAAGGGGACATATCAGGCTTTTTGTGATTTTCTGTTGTTTATATACTGTTATGATGTCAAAAATGGTCAAAGTTCCATAAACTTGAGGTGAACATGTGTCGAAATGCTGCCTGCAAGTCAAAAGCCAGGTGCCATGACCTCCTCAAATACAGTATGTAGATGTGTGTTCTAGGGATGTACAGAGAGCCCAGTATTTGTATTTGTATCTGTATTTGTCGAGGCAGCAAAAATATTTGTATTTGTATTTGAATAAAAGTGGAAAGAGGCTTAAAAATCCTGTTTTTGTTTTTATTACTTTTAATTTTAGAAAATTAAAGTGTTACAATAAGTGTTCATGAATCTTATGAAGGAGGTCCCCACACCGGGTCTCAAACTGGAGTCTCCCAGATCATAGACAACTGCGCTGACTACTGAGCTAAAACTTTACTCATCGACTCATTGCAGACAGACCTCTACCTATTTATACACCCATAACACAGAGACAGCACAGCATGTAACATGAAGAAGAACTTCAAAGGTGATTCTTGCTTTGCACTTTTCATTTATTGCCTATTTTTTACAACCTAACTTTGCAAACTGGTATTTAACATGTTTTTTATTTCTTCCCAAAAACAAATAATTTTGTATGAAACAAATATTCGTATAAAACCCACTATTTGTGCTTTGCAGACTAATGTATTTGTATTCGGGCACAACCCCTAAGTGTGTTCCCAACTTTGAGAAATGTAGAGCAGGATTCCGACTTTTAGGAAGTTAAGAGACAAAACAGGAAATGGAACAAGTGAAAAAGGGTCGATACGGAGCCGAAGTTAAATTGGAGACTCCAGCTGTGAGTCATGTAACTTTATCTATTGGAACAAAATGACTGGCCCCCATACAGCTTGTCCCACTTAGCAAACTCTATTGAGGCTTGTCAGCATGGAAGCAGGTCTGTGACATTTGACGGATGTTTACGACAGTTTTTATAGTAATTTTACCGTTTTAACCCGTCACACTTGTTTTTTTTTAGTGAGCGTGTTCTCAAACCTCAGACATAAAGACTGAAGGTCTCTCAGCCAGCAGCAAAATGTGTTTTCCATCATCTAAGGCATTAAAAAAAGTGTAATAATAATAATTGCTGAAGAGTGCAGCAGTTTCCTTCCATTCCAGTTTGATATGCGTTGTTATTTAATGCCTCAGTTGGTTAAATGGATCGAGTCAGAGCTCTTTGTCTCTCTCTCTCTCTCTCTCTCTCTGTATAATGTTGTACAGTGGGACTCTGGATGTGGTCCATTTATAAAAAATCTGTTCAGTTGTGGTTTGATGAAGCTGCTGCCTGACAGTTTGCTGCAGGGCTCTTTTCAGACTGAAAGCAGATTTGTAAAACTTTATGGAGGTGAGAACAGTTTGATGTGCTGTTGTGCTGAGTTCAACACTTTTTTTTTAGAGAAAGAAGTGTAGCTGAGCATGTTTGGAGTATTAAATCCTATAAAATCAGAGCTTTTTTAAAAAACTTTTCTCTCAACATCCAAACCTCCTGTTGTCACATCTTTTCCACAGAGCTGAATCCCTCATCTGCTGCACAGGCCTCCGAACGAGGACCAGGAGCCTCACAAAACATGAAAAAAAAAACCCAAAAAACCCCCAAAAACCCCCACAGTAAACACATTATAGCTACCTGTGATGGGCATGCTTCGACATTCTTTGTAAAAGCGTGATTTACGTCGTTACATTGTGTTTGAATGGTACCCAGCAGCATCAAAATCTTTCATCCAGCTTGATGGCTGTGTTTGTAAAGACCAAGCGGCAACCTCTGGGGCTGATAAATGAAGCCAAAAACTGCAGTTCCTTGAACAACCACTTGAGGCTCCAGAAGCGAGTCAATCCCCATAGACCCCCATGTTAAAATGTCCAACTTTACAGCAGAAATAAACATGTTTACAGTCTGGTACAAACAACAGTTTTGGTCTCTGTAGCTAATTTCCTCTTTCATGACAACTGTACGGGGGGTGAATTTTTTTATAACTCACCCGTTTAAATGTTATTAAGCCATAAAGTTCTGCATAATGAAGGACATGGCTGCTTTGAGTGACAGGTCCACCAGCCGCTAGGTGGCTTGTTTCAGCCGGTCGGCCCCGCCTCTTTGCCCATTTTTGATTGGCTGGGAGTTAGGCAGAGTCACGCACTGCCAAGATGGCGACGGCCGGAGCTTCAAAACCGCTCTTCAGAAACCAACGGGTGACGTCACGGTAACTACGTCCATATTTTTATACAGTCTATGGTAAAGTAAAAATATCACATGGACTTGGAGGAGGACTTTGTAGCAGTGAGATGAATTGAACTGCTCAAATGTGTTCCCTTATGCGGACGTAGCTCCTCTTCCTCACCGCTGCAGTCACCAACACAAGTGGAGGGCGATCTTTCTCTAAACTTTCCTTTGTTAAAGTAAACTGCGGTCAACTTGTGCAGTGAGAAAGAGCGTGACACTCTTGATCGCTCCAGGGTCGACGGTATTGTTAAGGCGCCCTTGTCTGCTGCTTCAGTGTGTTACACGTTCATCTAATGGAAATATTTTAGATGTTCAGTATTTTATATACACACACACACACACACACACTCTCAGCTCCAGTTCATGACTCTCATGAAATGCATTTTTCAAATCACAAAGCTAATCTGTTTTTTTTTGAAAGGTACATATTTGAAAAATCCAGGAGGCCATTAAACAACACTCACTTACAACCCTTTTAATCCACAAACAGAGATTTAGATCTACTTGAGTAATTTAATAACTTTTAATCAGTAAGTTATCAAAGGACTTTAAATCAAACTCCAGAATATAATGTGTCACTTTATTGTCTCAATTAAGTCAACATCAAGCCTCCTCGTTGTCTTGATATCTCAAAATAATATTATAACTCATAAAATGTTACTTTGAAACTTTGATTTAATGAAGAAAGCAAAAAAATACAGAGACACTGTGGACATACTGATTTATTTCCCTTGAGAAACATCCTTGAACTTATCAAATATGATGCTAAAGTGACTACAGCTGACAGATAAATGCAGTAAATAGTACAATCTTCTCCTCTAAAATGTTGTGAAAAGTCCCAAAAAGTAGATAAAAACAAGTTAAAACTTCTTCTCCAGTTCTGGCCACACCCCAGTTAGTGATGTCACAACAGGTATTTTCTCCTATAGGTGTGACGGAAACGAACCTCTGTAACATCCAGATGTGGTTTTAATGCTCAGAGAGCAGCGCAGCAGCAGTTTACTGTTGTTTCTGTATCTGCAGACATTTAAAGAAGCAAAAGTCCTTCAACAACATTTTAAAAAGTACTTTTGGAGACTCTTCTTCTCCTTCTGGTCTTTATTATAGATCATAAACTCTCCTGGGACCGATGTGCTGATGCTATTTTTAAGGTGGACCAACAGCACATTTACTGTCTTAGAAAACCCAACTTTTTTAACATTGATAATAAAATCTTTTATTGAAAGTATCCTTTGTTATGAAGCTTAAGTTCAAGCAGGAAGACGGTCTTATGTTACTCATTCATTCTCCTTCCTCTCTGTCTCTTCTCCTGCTTCCTGTATCAGCTGATATGAACTCTTTTATTTAAACCAATCAGATTTCGCCATGATCTCTATCAGCCAATCATGTCTTTGCTGTCAAACTTTAAATCTCTCTGTTGCCGTCAGCTGTCATTTCAGTGTGAATCATCATGACCTTCCTCCTCCACCAGTCACCTCTAGTTTCATCACTTCATTGTCCAGGTCTGAGCTCACCTGAAGTCTGCTCCTCTTCTCATCATCCACATCTCAGATTTTCTCTTTATCCATCAACACCACCAGTGTCTCCATCGGGGGGGGGATATCCTACTCTACTCACAGCTTCACTACCCCCTTAATAAAAAAATATAATGACATCACCGCGGAGTCTAATCGCCAAAGACTTTTTTTCACATTCCTCATCGTTATTGTGCACGTGTCAATAAAATAATTGTTCACTCTAATGAAGTCTCTTCTGACTGAAACTGTATACTTTTGTGGACATTCAAAAATCACAAGAACAAATTAAAGTTACAAGCACAGCGTTGGTTCGGGACCTTGCACTCTGGCCCGTCGGGATCAGATCATTTTGCTTTTTAAAAATGAGAATATTTCTTATAAGTGTGGTGTGCTTTTATTTTGATAGTTTGATTGACAGGATGAGAATTTTCTGCAGGGTGAGATATGTCAAAATCATGCAAGTTTTGGGCTCATTCACTTGAATTTCAATTAGTAAATTGAGTGTGAAAAACAAATTATTTTCCTAATTTTCATCAAGTCTATTTTCAGACTTTTAACCCACATGACCTGGTGAAAGTTTGATTGACATGTGTACTGTCAGGTGTGTAGAGACAAAAAGTAACTGCAGCTCATATATTTGAATGGAGAGTGTGAGCGAACCCACACCTTTTTGAACATTTACTGCGTCCACATAGCTTTAGATACAAACTTCATTTGAACTTTAAACGAGTCACGAGACTTTGACCTACAAATCTTGAATTTACATGTTTTTTCTATCTTTTATTGTTTTTGAAATATGTGTATGATTTGTAGGTCTTGATGAGACGAATAATTGAGTTTTGGTTTGATCTCTTTACAACATTCCTACAGGCTGTGGCGGCCATTTTAGTTACATAGGTGGTGCTAGAGAGCACATTTTGGCACTTTGGGGGTTAATTTTTACAATTTATCAAATTGTTAACCAGACCTGATGTGCGTGCCAAATTTGGTGAATTTTTGAGCATGTTTAGGGGGTCAAATTTAGGGTTTAAGTGGCGTAATAATAAAGAAACAAACAAACAAACACGGGAAAAACCTATTGTTTTACAGTAGTCCTCTGCCTTTTGAGCTTGGTCCCTAATTAGGAAAATTGTGAAGAACTGTGAAAAGAAAGAAAAAGAAAATCATACAGGAGCAGCAGGCTGACCTGGACCAAATGTTCCTGACCAGGTGACTGAAAGGTCTGATGGGATACGTCCCATCAACTCCCCTCTGGTTGGAGGTATAGATACCCTCAGATCAGAACCAACTGAGCAAAAAAAGCAAAAAACTAATTTATTCCCACAGCAATAACTCAGTTAAACAATATGTGGTAGCTATGGGGAGTCTGGGGAAATACATGAATGCAGAGGGGATGTGCAGTATTATCACTATTTATTTTCATTACAGTTGTTGGTAAAGTTATTGACATGTGCTTTATATATCTGCCTGGACTGTGATGATATTTATGATGGCTGATATTGATGATCTCTGTTTATTTAATGTGTTGTTAATGTGTCTGTATGTTCTGAGCTTTACCACAAATTGCCTCTCAGAGGACATTAAAGTTTTCTAAGTCTTTAATTCTTTTAACTTGTGGATTTTTCAGGATTCTCGCAGCCGAGGCTTCCTACGAAGAATGCTTTCTTTCTTTCTTTCTTTCTTATGTTTCCTCCAATTAGGGAACCCTCCCAGGATGCAATGCAACATTTGTCTCCATTAGTAATGTAGGTTATGAGGAGAGAGCCGTGGATTCGGGGGGTAAAGCCCCGATGAAAACTTCTTGGAAGCCTCACGCAGAGATCCAATTACAATGCTGAGCTGTACAGTATGAGCGAGGGAAGCTGGAGAGAGAGAGAATCCCCTCGCTGCCCTGCAAAATAGCTCGTACTGCTGATTTCAGCAAACACTATAAATCAAACAAGTCTGAGCATCGATTAGCTCGAGCCGGCCATTATTCTGACTGATACTCGGCTAGCAGGGTGGGGTCATATAATCAGCTGTGAGACACATGAAGTCTGAGGAGGAACAGGAAGCAGGAAACAGCTCACCGAGTCACCGTGGATACTGACAAACAGCTGTCTTTATCTTTTAATTGTTTAAAAAAAACACATCTTTTCCTCATTCCTCTCACTAAGTGAATTATTAAAGGAGGAGTTTGCAATTTTTCATGTGTTTTAAAAGACTTAAAGCCTCAATTTTTGACACTTCTAGTGAATCATTCCTGACCTTGTATGAATAATAATAATTATGATGTGAACATGTTGTTTAAACTGACAACAGGACGTCTTGTATAGCTGATGAGGACAATCTCACTTCTCCAACACTGTTTGTGTCAAGTAAGCATAAATGTTCTGCCTGCTGATGACTTTAAATGTGAACATAAAGGTGTGTGTGTGTGTGTGTGTGTGTTTGGACCCCCTCCCTGTCCTGACAGACCGGTGTGTCGCGGTTCAGCCTCCTCCTCCTCCTCCTTCTCAAAGACAAATCCCGAACAAGGACGAAGCGACGTCCTGTTTTTAATCCTCCTCTGTGTTATCTGTCAGCGCAGATGAACAGATCTGCAGCGACGGCGTCACGGCGAGCTGCAGCCATGCGTGGACAATCCGTGCTGAAACATAGAGTATGTTAGCATGCCAGTCGGTGGGATTATCGGGTCAGCATCGCTGTTTGTCAAATATTTGTTCCGGCTGTGTTGGACACAGAAAAACCATCCATCAAAAAAAAAAAAAAAAAACAGAGAAAAAAGAAGAAATTAAAGCTCATGAGAAGAACATTAAAGTTGCAGTTGAGAACTTTGTCGTTGTAGGAAAATATCAATGTGACAATAACTTTTAAAGATCATTTTTACAGTAAAATTTGTTAAAAACAGGCTGTTCTGAGAGAAAATTATACTAAAGAAGTAAACATAGTAAATCCTTCTAAATATTTTGTCTTGTATTATGAAGTAAAATAATATCATTTTAAAAAACTTTTTAGTTATATTTAGCCTTTAAAGGCAGAATCTGGCAGGAAATTCTACTTACGTTCTTACTTTTTTCTGTTTTTGGAGTTTTTAATTAATCTTTTTATTCATTACTTTATATTTTAGTTTTTCATTTGTTTCATTATTGTTCCTGAAACTGAATCCTATGCATGTATTTGTTTGTATGTGTGTGTGGGTCACTGACTGTCCCTCAGGTTGTGTCATATTTAATATATATATTGTTCAGCCAGATATGTCCCGTCTCCTCCTCCTGGGAGTGGTTTTAATGTTGTGAGCTCATTAAACTCTTTGAAATCTGAGATCACAGAGTTGAACTTAGTCACATATTCTGTTTTCTTTTGGTTGATTGTTTGTGTCGCCCTTTTTCGATGTCTGGTTTGTGGTCACTGAGCCTGACTCGGAGAGGATCTGTCTCTGCTTTCTATCTGACAGTAGAGATATTCTGTCATTCTATAATCTGTTTTGAGGGCCTGATAACATCCTGATCTACTTTGACTTTTAGTTTTTTCTTTCCAATGTTCCACATAAGTTTCTTTACATTGTGTTGTAATTTGGTTTACTCTGATTGGTGTTTGGCTCTATTTCTTCCTTCCTGTGTGTGTGTGTGTGTGTGTGTGTGTGTGTGTGTGTGTGTGTGATGTTATTAGACCTCTGAGGGGGAAACAGGATGTATCAATCTGCAGAAACAGAGCCGAGCCGAGGCTGGCCGCTCCCCCTTTTTCCCGCCGCCGCCGTGTGATGTGACTGGTGGCGTGAACCCGTTGACAGGTCAATTATTCCCCCGGCTGAATTACAGCATATAATATCTAACCCGGCAGTGGGAGCAGAGATGGAAACACCCCGCGGGTAAAACATGCCACTTACTATATATTGAATCCCCCCTTCCTGCCGCCATGTCCCCCCGCCCCCCCTCCAACCCCCCCGAAACGACAAAATCAAAGTTCACTCCTGGATACAGCGTCCGACAGCGAGTCCCTCCCCCCCGAAGAACAGCCATCACACACTCATAAGTCAGCATTGTTGTTGTTTTCCTTCTTTTATTTGGGGGAGAAGTGCTGGCTCGAGCGTGTAATACTGCTGGATGGCTGCAGGCAGAGGGGTCAAAGGTCAGAGGGAAGTATGTGAGGGGAACTGGGCTGTTCGAGATCCGACTGGCTCTCAGATATTAATAAATACAGACATTCAAGGAAACAAACAAACAAGAAAACACAAAAAATCATCAGAGCAGAGTGGACAAAAAAAGACAACAAAATACCTTTTATAGTACTGCCCCCAACTCAAATATAAATATTATTTAAAGATTAAAAATAATATTCTTGAAAACCTGATTAAATGCACCAAAAAAACAGAACCACAGAGAAAAAACACTAATTTGTGCTCTTGATTTAATAATTTAGCAAAATCTTAGGTTAAAAAAAAATCCCAAATAAAAAAAGGCCACAATATGAAAGAATATATATATATATATATATATATATATATATATGTATATATATGTGTGTGTGTGTGTGTGTGTGTGTGTGTGTGTGTGTGTGTGTGTGTGTGTCTTCCTGTGACAGCTGCTCCGCTTGAACTCGGAAACTCCGAAGTCGCTGTCGTCCTCTAATGTGACGGCTCGTCCTCTAATGTAGCGACAGTTTGAGGGGTTCAGCCTGGATTCCCAGGTAGGGCGAGGTGAAGCCGGGGCGGAGGCGGCCATGTTGGGGTCGGCCGGCCAGCTGGGAGGCAGAGCTGCTGCCTCAGATGGCTGTTTTTTTTTTTTTTTTTTTTTTTTTTTAAAGCAAAGTGAGAGACAAAGTCCTGTCACACTTCCAAACTAAAGGTTCATATAGGAGATATAAGTAGAATACTCAGCGTTCTGTGTACATGTATGTATGTGTAATGTAATGTATTTGTAATTGTTCTGAATCAGTGTTTAGTTTAGTTGTGATGTCACGTTTGGTTTGTTCACATGATGGTGAATCTGCTCCACAGAGTTACTCGCTGCGTTTGCATCTCAACACTTCTGGTTCACACACAGGCCTTGATGTAGCTGAACCTGATATCTGTGCTAAAACATGATCAAAGTTCCAAAACTTGTAGAAATGCTCCCTGAGAGTCAAAAGTCAGGGTTTCAACCTGCTCCGAACACTTTTTTCTAAGCGTACACCCATAAATGGCTGTCCATTCTGTAGCCTTGGTTGCTAAGGTTGTTGCTAGGTTTTTTTTTTTTCATGTGTCATTGTCGTCCACTCTCCTTATTTGGATTAAACAAGTACCGATGTATTTGAGAAGTTGACATTTGGAGTAAAGAAGGAGAAAAAGAAGTGAAATCCTGCTACTACAGTTTGTTTACGGAGCCTCCGGAGCTGGAGGAAGCTTCCTGAAGCTGACCAATCAGAACAGAGTGGACTCATCAGGAGGGCGGGGCCTTAAAGAGACAGGAGCTAAAACGGCCTGTTTCAGGCAGAGGCTGAACTGAGGGGCTGCATAAAGGACCAGTAGAAGATAAATAAGGAGTTTTTAACTGGAAATCATGCAAAGATATTCCAGTAGAGCCCCAGAATATAAATATAGAGCTGGAGATGTGCAGCATATGTGTCCTTGAATCCTCCAAATTGAACAACAGAATCTTTGGCTGGTCCATGAACTCCAGAATGACCCTTGAGACACCAGAGAGCCTTGATGTGTCCACTTCATATCTGTTTTCTCGCAGGATTGCTGCTGTAGGACAATACATGTTCAGGCCCTCAGACAATAAAGAGTCTCATTTATTAATTCCTGGCTCCTATCTCACAAACATGGATGAAGGACAACCCCACCCAAATATTTTGTCCCTTTCTGCAACACGTCTCTAACTGCTGTTTCACTGTGACTTTAAATCCTCTCGATGTAAATGTTAATGCAGTGAGCCTTGTTTCCTGTGGAGCTGGAAGAGTGATAGAGAGAAGAAATGAAAAGAGAAAAGGAGGAGAGGATCCTCCTCTTCGTGCCTTCATTATAAGCCACCAGCGGCAGCAGCGACAAAGTTCACAGTTCAGTCCCATCTGAGCTTTAATTACAGTATTTATCAGTCGCTGGAGTCCTGCGCTCTCTGAATTGTTCCTTAGCGTCTCTCCATGTGAACTTCCGCGACTTGCGACAATGGAAATGTGCCGTTTTGTCATCGCGGGGTCGTCACCTCCGACAGGCAAACAAAGTGATTTCCCCATTAACAGGAAACACACACACACACACACACACACACTCCTCCAGGCAAGCGAACAGAATGAGCTGATTGACTTTCCTCTGTGTTAAAGCGAGAAGGAAGTGAGGTTTGGTTTGTTTGTGGCCTCGACTGCCAGCTGATTTTTTTTTTCCGCCGTGTTGGAAACCGTCACAGTTAAATCATCAGTGAGAAACATGTTGAAGAAGCGTCTCATCAATAGGATTTACTGTACACGTCGCTGAGGCTGACATGGAGAATCTGAACGTCACGTTCTGGGGTCACGGCTGCACAGTTTCGCTCCATTTCGGCTCAATATCGGACCGTTCACACACACGGTTGTGTCTTTATCCTCCATTTTACAGGAGTCAGATGTCGTCACATCACTTGTACCTGAATCCATTAAGTCTCATGTTTTGCATCTGATGGATGTACTGTATGCATGTACTGTATTGATCTTGTAAGAGAATTCTACACTGTATGAATGTGCTGATCATGTAAAAGGATTATTTCCATAGCTTCACCCTTGTATGACCCTCTCAGAATATGCGCCTCTCATCATGAACATTAGAAACATAAGGAGAGTAAATCTGGAATAGTGAAACATGTCTGTACAGGGATGTAGGGAGGAGTTTAAGAATCCTATAATAATGAACCGTGTACTTCAGAATATTCAGAGACTGTCAAACGTACATCTGAATAAATGTTTATTCATATAAAAATAATATTATAGTACAAAAATATAATAAAAGAATACAGAATAATATAAGTACTAGCAAACTATAATTGAACACAAAGCTGTGTGATGAGTGCATTAGAGAATAAGTAAAGTTTCATTTTAATTTTTGAATATATTAAAGTTCAGAACAATTTTAATGCAACTGCATGAAGTCATACATTTACCCAAATATATTTAAGCCTGTCTTTAATCATATCAATGAATTTATATGAATTATTTGCTGGAATAACCACTGTCAGAATGTCCAAAGTCAAGATCAGATTCAGATCTTGACCCACTCTTTACGAAATCTTCAAGTTCTTCAAAGTTGCATTCATGTAAAACCACATTTCATCAACAATTAAATAAGAAACAAGCATCCGAATGCTCTCAGTCTTGGATCCTGATCGTTGCAGCTACTGCTGCTATATTTCTTTTCTTTTTTCCTCTAGTCACCAAGGCCGGTCGAGGCGGGCGATGTGATGTCTCCCTGCCGGTTAGTGGGTTATAGCTCTGGTCATGTTTTTTTAATCCTGCTTTAGAAAAGCTGTGTGAATGTGCCGTGAACAGGCAGCGGTGAAAGGCTCAGAGACTGCCAGTCATTTCAGTGCACCCACATATTAAGGCGTGTGTGAATAACGTGCAGTGGCAGATGAAGTGGCTCCTCTTGTGCTCCTCTTTTCACTGCAAACACAAACTGACTGAATTCACTTCAATGACTCATTATCAAAGTTCAGTATAAGGTTACCGAGGCTTTAAACTCCCATGAAGGACCTGCTGCTGCTGCTGCTGGTGTTCAAACTGACTCATATAAGAAAGTATTTCAAGTTCACATTTGGATGCAAATGGTTGAAAGCACTTTTCTGCCAATAACATCAGTCTTTCTCCCCATAAAAAGATACTTAATACATAAAAACCCCTGTAAGCTTTAAAGGTTTCAACCTTCACAGAGAACAGCAGCTGCAGTGAACCTTGATACACAACTATGGATCCAAACTTTGATCCAGTTTTATTTTATAGTTGTATTTATTTATCATCAGATACAACACACATTAGCTAACATCAATATGATATAAAGTGCTGTGCAAAAGTTTCAGGCAGATGTTTAGGTTCTTCTCCTTAATGCAACGTCATCATGGAGGCGTCTGATCGTCCCAAATTTGTTCTGCGGCCATGACAACGAGCCCAAACATCCAGCCAGAGTCATAGAGAACTATCTTCAGTCCTGCAACAGATGGTCCCTGATCTCAACATCATGGAGTCAGTCTGGGATTAACATGAAGAGACAGAAAGCAGCTGAAGAAGAACTGTGGCAACTTCTCCAAGATGCAGGAACGACCGACCTGCCGAGTACCTGAAACACTGAGGAGAACTGCTGCTGTTTTAAAGACAAAGCCGCTCACAGCAAATAATGATTTACTTTAGGTTTCTGCTGTTTACTCAGAAACTATTAATAACATTATTTTTGCATCCTCACTTTACTTTTAGTTCCTAAAACTTTTACACAGTTCTGTAAATGGGTCAGATTCAGCCAAAAGGCAAATTTTTTCATCTGCAGTGTTCCTGTGCAGGTTGATGTCTTACATTAAAATAAAACAAGACAAACAAAAAGCAGACAAAACAACATCAAAGCACATGTAAGAGGATAGAGAGGATAAATAAATGGAAACCTGATGAATACCATTACAGAGTGGACATATTCAATCATCTAGTGGGAGATTCATTTAAATGAGTCAGCACAAAAAGAATTACTGGTAAACTCATATTTTACACATACATACATTTTATACATAATATTTATAATACAGTTTATTAACATAGGGGCTTTAATAAAGAGGTCACCACAGTCAGTGTGGGTTGACTGCCATATCTGGCTATTTATTAAAAACAAGAAATAAAATCCTAAAAGAAAGAAGAGGAGGAGACAGACAGTGGTACCACAGCCAGGAAACCAACTACCCACTGACATATCCTACCTGTGCAAAAAAGAACAAAACAAACCAAAACCAATAATTCAACTGAAACACCAAACCAATGAAATGTGCCACCATCAACCATAACAACCTTTAAAAAGGTCAGTGGACTCCCAGTACGCTGACCACACTGTGAATGGAGGCCACCACAGGCCATGGTAACAAAGAGAAAGAGTTCAAATGCTACGCTAATGTAGCACACAACCCAAACTGAACTAAAAACTCTAGCTCTAGCTCTACTCAGCCCCGGGACCCGTGCTGAATCAGACTATTATTGCAATATTACACTGAGTTTAATGTTAAATTAGCTAATGTTAGCCCAAGTGTGCTGTGCTTGGTATTCCTAGTAAGCTAGCATTAGCTTCTGTCCGAGGTAGCGGGGCGTGTTTCCAGAGTATGGTAGGCAACACCCTGCACTGCTTACTTGGAAGGTCCTGGCTCGAAACGAAAAAGATGGAGCCGACAAGAAGCTGCCGCCAGTTCACCACCGAAAATACTGGTTCCTAACTGGATTCCATCTTGCGGTCCACCTGCATTGTTGCTGCCATCTCCTGGAAGATTTAGTCCTGTATCCGTAAAGCCGAGCAGAACCAGCCTGACCCAGGTAACGGTCCTATTAACGCTCCGTATGTTCCAGACTGAAACGGACCCTCGCCTTCCTCCGTCAGTGCTTCTTGTGGATCGCTATGGAGAGAGATGTCCGGGAGTTTGTCTCAGCCTGCTCGGTCTGTGTCCGGAACAAAACCCCCACTAAACCCACTTCTGGTCTGCTTCACCATCTGCCTGTACCCAGCTACCAGGTCACACATAGCTCTGGACTTCATCCAGGGAAACTGCAGATCTGCTGGTATCCCACGATGGCATTCCCACTGACGCTGTCTTGGACACAGGACCTCAGTTTATGCCCCAGGTATGGAAGTCCTTCTGTTGAGCTCTTGCTATCAGTGTCGGTCTTTCTTCTGGATATCACCTCCAGTATAACGGCCAGACTGAGCAGACTAACTAGGAGATGAAGAATGCACTACGGTGTGTAACTTCAACTAACCCTTGCTCCTGGAGTGCTCAGCTGCCCCGGGATGAAAAGGCCCACAACAGCCTCACTGACGCCTCATCAGGTATGTCACCTTGCAAATGTGCCCTTGGTTACCAACCCCCACCTTGTTCCCAGCCCAAGAGGTCAAGGTCGTGGTCCCCTCTGTCCATGACCACCTGCACCGTTATCGTCGTACTCGGTTGAGAGCCTGTGCTGCCCTTCTTCGTGCCTCCACCAAGGCCTGGTCCCAAGCCAAAGGCCAAAAGGTATGGCTCTCTATGAGGGACATGCCATTGAAAGCGGCATCTAAAAAACACTTTTCCCCTGATTCCTTGGTCTCTTTGAAACTGACTGTATCATTAACTCATCTGCTATGCGCCTGAAACTCCCAGCCTCCCTCAGGATCCACCCTACCTTCCACGTATCCTTGATTAAACCTGTCTGCTTCAGTCCCCCGTCTCCTCCTGCGGCAGCTCCTCCTCCACCTCGGCTCATCGATGTCATCTATGCTTCAAGCCGTTTTTGCCTGCATTTATCTAGTTGTGCCTGTTTTCCCTAGCATGATGTTTTTTTTCTTCTCTGTCTGTTCTGTCTCTCGTCTCATCAGCCCTACTTCCCTGATCTGGACCCCGCTCTACTAAGCTTCCTCACATCCTGGTCCAGACCCTGCTTACCTTTGCCCCAAACTCCCCTTTGCCTCAACCTGAGCCTCAGCTCTTGGTTCCTAGCTACCAGCCCAAGCTTCCCCTGCCGTTCAATCAAATACCTTATTCATCTTATCCCTGTTTCCTTGTCTGAGTCTACATTTGGGTTCTCTTGCTCCGCCCCAACCCCACCTAACAAGAATAATGCTTAAAACATTTTAATTTAATTAAACATTGTAGGTTTAAACGCAGCAGGCGGAGACGCCTACAGCGATTAAAATGGTGTTCTCTATATTGTTCATGCTTTCTGATTTAATGCTCCAGTGATCAGACACCTGGAGAACAAAACAATAAAGCACAGTTAAGTGTAAAGAAACCACGTTGAAGGACTTCCAACTGTGAGACCAGTGTGCATGTAAACATATTAACTGGAGCTTCATCTGCTGCAAACATGCAACGCGTCACGCAGACTGACTGTAAATGGACACCGTAGTGACACAGTGATGAGCAAAATAATCATATTTCATGCATCTCCATCCTAACACGCTGCATCACGGGTCTATTTAAACGCAACGAGGAGGGAAAAAAAAACTGAATCACACCGCTGCCGCACTGACCCATTAATGTATTTATTTCCCCGCCATCGCAGGCACAAATGAAGATTAATGACACACAAAAAGAAAAAAGAAAAAAAAAAAACAGTTAAAGAGCAAACCACCATCATTACGGCGCAGAGTGTGTGTGTGTAAGAATGAGGGTGGAGATAATAGTGTGAGGTTGCCTCTTTAACCAACAATGTTACATTTTCACCAACACACACACACACACACACAAAGCAAAAATCCAGACACTTTAACTCTTTGCTCTTCATCTTTACACACAAATCTACACTGTAAAAATCTGTTTCAACTTAAATATACTGGTACTAGTGGTGCAATAAATATCTAAAATGTACTTAAAGCTGCACTAATATATAATATTTTCATGTTAACAATGGATCAAATGACCGACAAAGAATTCTCACCTTTTCTGCAGCTCTACAGAGCTTTTTTACCTTATTTGCTGGACAATGACCTGAGTATATAAATGACTGCACAAATTGATAACTTAATTAGATTTATGGATCATAAATACAGAACAGAGTCTAAAGTGACTTACTGATCTTTTTGTTTGTCCCATTTTCTGTTGTAATTAGCAGTTTCTGTTGCTGGCTAAAGTAAAAACAAGTCATAAATCTGGGTTGTTGATCATTTCACAAAGCCAAAGTTGCAAACAGGTGTTTTTGAGGAAGTCATGTGACCTGACAGCGGTACATCCAGCGCAGATATCAGATCAGATCACTAGATCATTATGGACCACCACGACCTGCAAAGTGGTGGTCATGTGACTGACAGAGACATCCGAAGGCGTCAGTAGGGTAGATTTATTTCAGCCTTGCTAGCTTGTCTACTTGTACTGTAAAAGTAAGAACAGTGAACAAGAACAAAACACAACCGTCAATCTCTAAACAGATGAAAGCTGTTAATCAACCTGCTGCGTTTCTTTATTCTTTCATCTCTGTTCAGGTTTGACAAATTGTGATTTGAACTTCTTGAAAGAAACAAACTAAACACTTGTAGCAGCCAACAGCTAAAATATGACATATTCATAATCAATACTTTAGTTAGATTTTGAGGCTCTACTGGAATATCTTTGCATGATTTCCAGTTAAAAACTCCTTATTTATCTTCTACTGGTCCTTTATGCAGCCCCTCAGTTCACCCTCTGTCTTAAACAGGCCGTTTTAGCTCCTGTCTCTTTAAGGCCCCGCCTCCTGATGAGCAAGGCTCTGTTCTGATTGGTCAGCTTCAGGAAGCTTCCTCCGGCTCCGAAGGCTACGTAAACAAACTATAGTAGCAGGATTTCACTTCTTTTTCTCCTTCTTTACTACAAATGTCAACTTCTCAAATCCATCCGTACAAGTTGGAGCTGAACAACACATGGAAACACCTTGGCAACCACCTTAGCAACCACCTTAGCAACCAAGGCTACAGAACAGAGGGTTGTTTATGAGCATGTGCAACAAGCTAACATCAGCAAAACCATTGCAAACAGAGCAT
This sequence comes from Thunnus albacares, assembly GCF_914725855.1. Taxonomy (NCBI): domain Eukaryota; kingdom Metazoa; phylum Chordata; class Actinopteri; order Scombriformes; family Scombridae; genus Thunnus; species Thunnus albacares. The sequence goes on along the minus strand of NC_058115.1, from coordinate 33,140,284 downwards.
TCAGTGCAGGGTTAGGGCCCTGACTTTTGACTTGCAGGCACTATTTTTACATATGTTCACCTCAAGTTCTTCTTCTGTATCATCAATCAATTAGCTCATCGATCATGTGATCCTCTCCTTGCAGGTCGTAGCGGTCAGCGATCATCATCTTCACTAATGATCACTAAACCTGCTGATTTTTACTCTACTTTTACTTAGTAAAAATTTAACCCAAATATGTCACATATAATCTATATTTTAGCAATACTGTAATTTAATAATGAGCTCGTTACACAATAAACATGGGATCCTGTAGTGTGCTAGTGCCATGTGTTAATGAGGTGCATTAAAATATAAAAGGTCATGCAAAAAATAAGTATTTATTTATTTATAAATCAGGCATCTAGTAATAAAACAGCATGTATAGTAGATTTATATGTGCAGGGTTATGAGGTTGTGAAGCAGAACAATCTAATTATTCATATTATTTATAGTTAAGTTTTTTACAGTGTAAAAATAATAGCGTCTTAAAATAGACGACATTTGGCCTCGCACTGGTAAAATGCCTCCTTTAAGCGGACTCATCTGGGAGGCCGTTTTCTGCTGCAGCGTGCATGAAGAACAAAAGAGATCCATGACGAGCAATCAGGGACCTCCAGGAGCTGCCGCCTGCTGGGACTGATCCCAGAATGTACTGGGAGGGAGTGGGAGAGGAGGTGGGGGGCGAGTTATGGGAAGAAATTTTGAGTTTTTTTTTCCAGCCGGCCAGCTGCTGACGGCGAGGGCGAAGGGAAAGTTTCTCAGGGAAAGAAGAACAAGGCTGCTCTGCCTTTTTTGGAGGTCTGAGGCCCAGAGTGAGTGTGTGTGTGTGTGTGTGTGTGTGTGTGTGTGTGTGTTTATGCAGGAGAATATAAATGAGCTTCTTCCCACGGGACGGGGAGCTGTGCCAATTATTTCTTCTTGGGAAAACACTCGCGGAAAGAAAGAGAGACAGAAGACGAGGGAGGGAGAGATGAAAGAAGATCAAATTTTGCCTTTTTGTTCCCAGCGATTCATCACACGGAGCGGCTTTGTGTCGCAGCAGTTTGTTAGGAAACAGCAGCAGCAGCAGCAGCAGCAGCAGCAGCAGCACACTCTTTGGTTTTATTACTGAGATGGAAAAAGATGATTTACTGACACACACACACACGTACACACACACCACCACCACCCCCTGAAGTGTCCTAGAGAAACACAGTAATTCCCAACAGCACCAGCATCCCTGACCTCTGACCTCTCTGACTTCCTTGAGTAGGAGGAAACACAAAACACACAACACTAGAGTAATTTCCTCCAGAGACACAGCTGTGGAACCAGAGATATACAGTAAGCTGTATATTTGTATGATTTCAGAAATTGTAAATTCTATAGTGTTTTTGATTAGCCTGAATAATACAGTATGTAAAGAAAAATCACTGTTCTGCATGTTTTCATTTGTATTTAAAGGACAGGTTCACAGGTTTTCGAGTGTATCAGTCAGGTGTCCATATGAACAGTGAAAGAGGTTCGCTGTAATCATTCCTCCTGTTCATACTGGATATTAAAAGATCCTTCAAATGTGTTTTCAGTGTAAGTGATGGAGGCCAAAATCCACAGTGTGTCCACTAGGATTGTGCCCAAATATAAATATGTTATTCGGCAAAGCACAAATAGAGGGTTTTTACAGATATTTATTTGTACAAATTTTTTAAAAAATTATTTGTTTTCGGGAAGAAAAAAAAAACCATTTCAAATACCAGCATGTGGTCGGTTACACAAAATATAAGATGTAATATATAACCGACTAATACACATCACATGATCAAAAAGGGGCTGGAAGAGGAAAAAAACTTGTATATTCACGAGATTTTATAATATGTTTAACAACCTTTTGCTAGAAGATAAACACACACACAATCACTGACAGCCGAATAAACAGAGCTGTTAATTGTCTGGTTCACATCTGCCAATTATTTAAAGGATATGTTGACAATTTTTCAAGTGTGTCTTAAACCAGCAGTCAGGTGTCCATATGAACAGTGAAACGGGCCAAAGTTTACAGTGTGTCCACTAGTGTTGTGCCCAAATATAAATACATTATTTGACAAAGCACAAATAGTGGGGTTTTTTATGAGTATTTATTTTGTACAAATATTTTAAAAATCATACAATACATCACTATCTCAGTGTCTCTCCTCTGCTCCGCTGTGACGTCTGTCAACAGGTCTCAACGAGGGGAGTCACATCCACCTGCTACATGACGCACATTTCCTAATTTGGACATCACTCCTGGAGTTAGGGGTGTTCCCCAGAGATAAAGTTGAGCTACTGACACATACAAAGTGCTCCCAAGGGACTCCAATAACTTGTTGTTCCTCTTGTTGACCTTCAGTCTTCATGTCTGAGATTTGAGAACACGCTCACTAAAAAAAAACAAGTGTGACGGGTTAAAACGGTAAAATTACTATAAAAACTGTCGTAAACATCCGTCACATGTCACAGACCTGCTTCCATGCTGACAAGCCTCAATAGAGTTTGCTAAGTGGGACAAGCTGTATGGGGGCCAGTCATTTTGTTCCAATAGATAAAGTTACATGACTCACAGCTGGAGTCTCCAATTTAACTTCGGCACCGTATCGACCCTTTTTCACTTGTTCCATTTCCTGTTTTGTCTTTTAACTTCCTAAAAGTCGGGGTCCTGCTCTACATTTCTCAAAGTTGGGAACACACATAGGGGTTGTGCCCGAATATAAATACATTAGTCTGCAAAGCACAAATAGTGGGTTTTATACGAATATTTGTTTCATACAAAAAAAATAAAAATAAAATAACAAAAAATATTTGTTTTTGGGAAGAAATAAAAAACATGTTAAATACCAGTTTGCAAAGTTAGGTTGTAAAAAATAGGCAATAAATGAAAAGTGCAAAGCAAGAATCACCTTTGAAGTTCTTCTACATGTTACACAGTGTGCTGTCTCTGTGTTATGGGTGTATAAATAGGTAGAGGTCTGTCTGCAATGAGTCGATGAGTAAAGTTTTAGCTCAGTAGTCAGAGCAGTCGTCTATGATCTGGGAGACTCCAGTTTGAGACCTGGTGTGGGGACCTCCTTCATAAGGTAGTTTATTCATGAACACTTATTGTAACACTTTAATTTTCTAAAATTAAAAGCATAATTAAAACAAAAACAGGATTTTTAAGCCTCTTTCCACTTTTATTCAAATACAAATACAAATAATTTTACTGCCTCAACAAATACAGATACAAATACAAATACTGGGATCTCTGCACATCCCTAGTGTCCACACAGTTATTTAGTGCAAAAATGCATTTAAAAGTAGATGTGAAGCTTCTATTCAGCTTCAGCAGTCTGAGTTAGTCATATCAAGTGGATATCTGACACATTTACAGTCTCTTTAGCATCAAATTCCCTCTTTGTGTTTCATCAAACCTTTTAATATAAAAACAACTCATTGAAATCGGTTGAGAAATGTAGACGTTACAGTGCTTTTTATCCATAAAAATCGCAGCTCCCCTGTTTACTTGTACTTGTTTACAGGCCAGACTTGTCCGGTCCAATATGGCGGTGATGTTGACATCATAGCAACAGACTGAAGCAATCAATGTGGCATCTATGTATACATATATGTCTATGGCCCAGTCCCAAACCAGTCCCAAACCAGTCCAAACCCACTACCACTTCCCTCCACAGCTATGAGTGTAGCTTGATTTGGAGTGACACTTGGTGGTGAAAGGGAAGAGTATAAATGAATTAGCCAAATTTTGGGACGCCCATGCCACTCTACTGGAACAAGGAAACAGCAGTCACCATGGCAACGGATAGACACCACTGCTTGCACGGCAGTTATGCAGTTTCACTGTTTAGGAGAATGAGATATGAGGTAAATTTAATGTAATTTTAATTTATTTTTATGTAATCTCTGCATACATACAGACATCTGTGGGTTTGCTACAAGTACAAGAACTCTTACATTTGTATGTTGTTTCCTCTGTTCTGCTGTTGCACGTGCACTTCCTGTTAGGACCATCACAAGCCTGCGCTGATGCAGACTCGCCAAAACTTAAAACATGAACTAATGCATTGACAATGGACACTGATGACTTTTATGACAAAACATATTTAGAGTTCAGAGTGTGTTATGTGCTGAGAATAACTCAAGACAATCAGTTAATTTTATTTTTAAAGGATGGAGTTTATCGGTTTTTGCAAATGAATTCTTCATTTCCAGACTGTCACCTGGAAATAATGTAAAGCAGTGAAGAACACAGTTCATCAAACCTTAATCTTAATGTGATTTCCTTGAAGATAGTGTTTTATTGAAGCCAATGTAAATGTGATTTATGTGGTGCAGCGCGGTGAATATGATCCCACATCGTTTATCTTAAAGTGTGACTAATTTCTATCCATTAATTCTGGAGGAATGAGAAAACAGGCCGAGAGCGAGGAGCGTCAGCAGCGGGGGTTTATGGGAAATAACACAGGAGCAGAAATGGTTCAATTAGCCTGTCCGTTTATGTCTTAAATCAGAATGAATTTTTCATCATGCGCATAGATTATTGGGGTTTAATGCCTCTGCAGATGCAGGTTAATGTGGAGGAAGAAGCTGCAGAAGGAAGCTGCAGAAGGAAGCTGCACACAGCGCTGCTGCAGGACCGGAGGCTCCGCACGCACGAGGGAGTCGAATCCACCGAGGATCACAAAACAGTTTCCTGCTCTGTTTTACAGCCGCAAATCCAAATAATTCATCGTTTTGACTTTAACATATCAGAAAATAGTAAAAAAAAAACAATATCTGTTATAATTTCCTGGGTGAAATCTTTAATTTCTTTTTTTTAAACCTGCTAATCAGAGTCCTACATGATCACTGATTATCTCTAAATCAAATCCAGACCTAAGCCGCTCAGTATACATATAAACATACATATACAGTATACATATATATACATATATGTATATACATATACATAAGCACAGATGTCTGATCATGTGACTTAAATTAGAATATACAAAACACACAACAGCAGCACATTTCACCACTAACTGGGTTTTGGCCTCTTTGTCCTCCCATTTTGACGGTTTGAGAGTTTTTGGGAAAGTACCTGTCGACTGACGTAGTACCTGAGCTCCTGCAGCTGTCGATGTGTTTCCGTAGCAACGATGTGCCCAGTATGTGGCTATGAAGAGCTAATAATTGATCACTGACAGTATTATTCTTGGATTTTCTCCGACTTTGCCTTCGATGATGTATTGTCAAAAGTTTTTTTATTCATTTTTTACTCATCCATTTTGACCTTCATCAGTGATTTCATATTACTTGACCAGACGTGAATTGAAGGTTAAAAGGTCAAAATAAATCAACACCTGAGGGAAGCCGACCCGACTCCAAAACCCCAAAGATGTTCAGTTAACGTTCACATATATGACAAAGGAATACTCACATGTAAGAGGCTGGAACCAGTAAGTCTGTCATCTGTGTTTCCAAAATGATAAAAATAATCAATTATCAAAATAGTTTCTTACTGGTTTTCTGTTGACGGACTAATTGATTAATCGATTCAGCTCTAGTTGGATGATCAGTTGAATTTCTGGCAGGCGTGAAGCTTTGTTCGGCTGTCTGGAGCTTTAGCAGTTCCACAGTCTGCTTTCCCAACATGGCGGCTGTCAAAAGATCTGTCATGATGTCACTTCCTGTCTAGTCTCCATATCCATAAAATCCACAAACACATTTCTTTTTTTCCCCCCAACTTTCTAGCTGTAACCTCTGCTGTCTAAAAACATCAACAGCGTTCAGTCCTCTGTGTCCTGCTGTTATTACAGACACGTCTGAACTAGTCACAGTTCAGACTGGTTTTTTTGCCCAGTTGTCATGGAAACTTTGCAGATGTTAAAATGTCCATTTTTCTGACCACTTTCAGGTCTTGTTGTCCATGTTGATTTAAATAATGTATTCATGCAGACATATTCAAAATCTGACACTGTATCTGCTGGTTTGCAACAACATGGATTGACAGAAGAGTGTTTCAGGAATATAGGATTCTGATCATTAGTGATGTCATAAATATTGATAGTGGAACATGGAAAATCCTGTTTACAGGAAGTATAACACTGCCATGGATTCACTGAGTTAGTTGTGGGCTACAAGTTGGGTTTTTTTTCCACCTATAATTGTTTAAATGTTGGCAAATTGACACCATTAAAAGTATGCAGAATTAGCTATCAGCAGTTCCTGTTTGCAGTGTTGCCATGGATACACAGACAACTATCACTGGATTAGGTTCCTCACTAGTTCCTCTGTTTCTTCTGCTGGATTCTTTGTTGCAGAATGAACTGACCTATCAGAGCTGTTATCTGGCGATCTTCTCTCCTTTTTTTTTTTCTCCTTGAATGGAGCATCGAAGTCCATTTTTCTTTCTTTCTTCTTTGACAGACGGAAACTTCAAAATAAGACGATTCTCAGTCAAGTTCTTGAGTTACAGGAAGCGTCTTTTTTTCTTATGATTTCTATGCAGATGTATGGATGTTTATTCGCGACGCACATCAGAGACGATGATATCCTTGTGAGGTGTAAATCACACCGCATCTAAAAATATGTGCGTCACGTCGCTGAGTTAGAAGGAGTTTTGATGCCAGTTGTGTGTCTCCATGACCCCCCCTTTCAGTTCCCTTACACCTCCCCTGGGGAGGCCCCTCACAGTTTGTATCAGTGTAATAATTTTATTTAGATGTAACTGCTAGTGATGGAGGCTTTGTAGTCATTTTTTCTGACGGTTTGTTGACGCTTCTGTTGTTCTTTGTGTGGGAGATATATTGTAGTACAGTGAAGTGCAGAACTTGATAACATTAACAAGAGGGTTTTTTTTTTTACATGAACAGCTTTTTCCTACTCGGCTGCTTGTGTTTACAGTCTATACGATATGATGTGAACATGGAGTTATGTATAAATATGACCTTCCTGTTAAGGCCTAGCCCGATCTCAGCTCCTCTTCTGTCAGTAATCCTCCACTCTACGTGTGTCCTTGCCCACACACTCACACACAGAGAGAGTACAGTGGAAATGATATCACACTGCTAATAACTGTCGGGGCCTTTTAAAAGTTTGAGAAGCTTTTTTTTTACTTACAAGTGTTACACAGTGTTAGCAAACACCCACTGCAGAGATCAGAGTGAACATTACTACATATTATTACTAATTTATCAGTGTTAGAGCTGCTGCTTTTAAAAGCTTGAGAGCTTCTTTTTGTCTGGATCACAAGAGCAGAGTCAGACATATAAATGCAAATGACTGAGTGATGAAGTTACGCCATTGGTCGGCTGAATGCTGCCACTTCCTGTATCAAAGTCCAGTCATATACTAGCTTTTGACCTATGCTGCGTCTCATATTGCTTCACTTCTGTAATTACACTTAACATCAAAAAGTTGAGTGTGGAACTATGGACACTTCTCGCCCTCAGCGGTCACCATCTTGGCTACGTAGCGGGAGGGGAGGGACCGCTTTTCAAACTGGAAATGGCAGCCGAGTACGTTGTAACTACGGTGAACATCGCCACATTATACAAATGTAAGTTATACATGTGTATTTTTTAGCACTAAGCACCACTATCAGTATGTTTTTTGGGTTAATTTAGCAGTCTGTAATGATTCGGTAGCGTGAACGATAACGCGAATGCTAACGCTAGCTAATGCTAATTTGCGATCGTCATTTCCGGTAAGTGCACAACGGCCGTGTGCGTTCTGTGAGCAGCAGCAACCTCAGGCTGCTCCCTCAGCGACCTTAACCAGCAATATTTACCCAGAATGCATTGAGTTTCCCCCTAAAATAAAATAAAAGCAAATCCATGATGTCACAGCAGGCGGCAGGTGGAGAGGAGAGGGGTTTTTTTTTTTAAACGGAGGAAGTGGTTGTCAGAGCCCGAGGTGAGTGTTTGTGGCGCGAGGGGAGCAGGAAGTGATACTCGTGTCACCTTTTAATGAAACGATGCTTTCTCGTTATCTCGCCGTCAAAAAGGGTAACAGGAGCCTCTTTCTCCAGATAACACCACTTCAAACTAACTCTGAGGCTGTTTACACCCCCCAGCTGCAGACACACCTGAACACATCGCAGGTGAAAGTTGTCATATATTCTTCTTCTTTCTGATTTGAGCCTCTTCGTACCGCGACGTGCAACTGGAATGAAAGTATTAGTGGTTTTTACACATACAGAAGGTCTCAAATGTGACAGAAACAACAGCAGCTCTATCAGATATTAACCTGATATTGTTCACGTGATAATTACTGGCATTTAAACCACTAAATGCTCTGCGGAACATCAGGAGTATTTTAATGCCTTTGAAATTAACTGACTAATTAAAAACAAACCACACAGGGTTCAATATTTAAGCTGAATAAATATTTCATAAAGGAAGAGAAAAGCTTTACAACCTCAGCGATGTTTTGACAGGACTGCTGAAGTCTCAGCTGTGTCTTTTTTTAGAGTCTGGTGTCACCTTTTTTTTTTTTAACAGTTTCATCAGGATGCACTAAAAGAAGAGTTTTTAGAAAATCTAAAAACTTTGGAGCAGGAAGGACTGTTAGGACAACATGGTTCTTATATCCCTGCAACCCTGACAGTCTCCTCTATACGCTCAGATAGTTCTGGATTGAACACTTCTGCACATCAGCAAAATTTCCTTTGTTCTGTTTTTTCCTATGAAAAAGTCTCTTAGAGCAAAATAATGGCATTTTTAAATAGCTTAACTTGTCCTGAAAAAAGCCCGACATATGGTACCCTGGGAGACACGAGCAGTGACTCTGCTGTTAGACTGTAAATGAAGGAAATTAAAAACGTGTTAAAACAGTTTACTGGAGTTTTTGTGGAAATGAAAATTGTTGTTCACCTAAATTAAGTCACATTTTACTCCCATTTAAATCAATTCCAATGGACATAACGTTTTTTCTGTGATGGTTACGTCCATGAGTGGCATCGTCTGACTCCATCTGAATGCAAATTGGATTTCTATAAGCCAATCACAGTGGTCCACATCATCTAAAGTGGACTTCAGTAGAGCCACGCCCTCTTTTTCAGCAAGCATGGCCAACCATGAGCCAATGAGGAAGCATAAGGTCTAATCTATTAATCATATAAGTACATCATTTGTGTTTAAACTGGTGTGTAGTTGTGGGTGATTCCTTCTTTGCTGGATCATCCAGTGAACAGCAGTCAATGAATACTGTTTTATATGTGATTACACGACCAATAAAAGTAAAACAATTCTTGTTTCCTGCCTCTTGTTTACCACATGATGATGTTGATCAGAGTATTAGTGTTCAGCCTGCGCTGCTGCACAGAGGAACTGAAGCCTGCTGTCTGCTAACTAGCTGCTTTTAATGCAGGTTAAGATAAAAATCATGGAGAAACAAAGCAGTTTGTCACAAAAAGACGCTGTGAGGAGCAGGAGGAGGAGAATTCAGCTGAAGGTCAGCCGTCGTTCTCAACCCAGACGCCTCCTCCTGCACCGAGTAGTAACGACATGAACACGGCTGCTAATTCAACCCTTCACCCAACACCAAGTCTCCTGCTGTAATCATCAAAAGCTAATTTCCAGTTTCAGACTGTAGTAGCTAGCTGTTGCCTGTTTTAGCATTATTGTCTACTGGGTATAGTTTTTGTTGGGTGGACAATTGGATTTTATGCTGATGTTGCCGCGTCTGCCTTGTGTGTGTGTGTGTGTGTGTGTGTGTGTGTGTGTGTGTGTGTACAGGTGTGCCCGGTTGTGTCTGTTGAGGAAGAAGAAACTCCTCCTCCTCTGACTGAGTCCACCAGACTCATCAGCCCGGCCGCTCGCTACCTGGCGGTACAACGCTTCTCCCGGTCAGCCTGATGCAGGTTCACCCGTAGTCACAGGAAGTAGGGTTCTGGGGTTGCTGCAGCCTCCAACTGGCTGCAGCCTATAGGTTCATTTGTGTTGTTGCAATATTATTTTTTTTCTGTCGTGTGCGAGCAAGTCCGACAAAATGCATATGTGTATATATATATATATATATATATATATATATATATATATATATATATCAAAGGACAGAACTCCTCATGCACAGCCAGTATTTTCAGTCAGATGCTGGTCGGTCGCAGGAACATATAAGGTGAAAATCAAAATTAACCACCGCACACTGTAATGACTTTACTGTGACTTTATTAAGAGCGAACAACGCGTTTCGCCTGTAGCGTCTTCAGCTTCGCTCAGTACGACTGCTGAGTACTCACAGCTGTGATAAATACATGTGAGTCACATGACTCATTATCACAGTCTTCATTTTCTCAAAGTGAACATTTTACAAAGGACACGACAATGAAAATATACATATAACAAAAAACATGACGTGATTAATGTTGCACAAAGTTCCTACAGCCGTCCCTCTACATCACTAAACGGGGACCTAGTGGCTCATCTCTCCCTAAGAGTCCAAATAGCTTGTGGAGAGAAATACAAGTTAATATTTACATATCTCAGACGAAAACTCAAATCCTTTGTTTCCTAAAGTCCATATGGTTCAATAGTATTTCATTCATAAATCCAAAATGCCTCCCTTCTTAAGAGTTAATCAAGTTACCACCTCTTGGATTGAGTCGCATCTTTCAATGCCGATAAATTTGAGGGACGTAGCCGACCCGTGGTTCTTCTCCTTGTAGTGTCTGGCAATGGCATAATCCATATTACCATTTCTAACAGCAGCCTTATGTTCAGCAACTCTTAGTCTGAGATGGCGCTTTGTTTGGCCTACATACATTAAGCCACATGGGCATTTCATGATACATATATAGACCCTGTGTGTAAAGATAGTGTGGTGGGGAAAAAAGAACCAGGTGTGAGACGTGTAGCTCACGGACCTGGTTGACACGTGTCGGTTAGAAACTGTAGTTATGAACTTGACAGGACAGACGAAACTCTCCAGAAGAAACACAGTTAAAACTTTTAGCTTCTGAAATATTTTTTAGACACTTCTGATGGAGCTTTACTCCAAACACTTTGACTGTATGACCCTGGACTGTGTGTGTGTGTGTGTGTAACAGCTGACCTTCTTGGATGTGTAGAAGAACACAGAACATTAATTAACTCCAGCTCCTGACTGATCCTGTGGGTACGTCTGGAGATTTAAATAATCTATGAAGTTACGCCGCTGTGTCTCGTGCGTAAACCAGCACAGCGTCTCTCTCTCGATGAGGCACTCGTCATTCCTGCTGCCGTCAGATCTCTGCGAGTATCTAATTAACTCAAAGAGTTTTTTTTGGGGGGGGGGGGGGGGGGGTGTTTAATTGTCAGAACCTCCAACTGAAATCATTTTCTCACGGTTATGAGTTCACCCGCTGATTTATGTGTCATTTATGAACCACATTCACAGCCAGATTTTCCTGCACAGACAAGAATGGAAAATCAAGGTGCTTCTCATCACATCACGATGTTACAAAGTGACGTCTAAGTGAGTTGTGCTGTGTGTTTTAGTCTGAGTTTTGTACAGTACGCTGTGTGCTGAGTCACGTCTGAGATGATTCTCAGTCACGACAGATAATAAAGTTTTCTGAATCTGAATCTGAAGTACAGTGGTGACTCATTTCTCAGTTTGCCTGTTCATTCTTTTTTCTTTTTTATAACTTTTCATGAGTCTGTTTCTCTGGGGAAAAAAATGGCCGACCCCAAAATACAATCTCTGTCTACGTCACTGCATTTTAAAATATCACATGAAAGATATATAGCTTTTACTCAGGTTGGCTGAATGTTTGTTAAAATAATACAAAAAAAAGCATCACTTTATGATGAAAAATAAATAAATTCATGTTTTTTTTGTTGATTTATGTGTGCATTGGGTTCTGAACAGCTTTTCTTCCAGACTCTCCTCACGTACTGTCAAATTTTTGTTCATCTTCTGGTTATTATTTTAATTCTGATTATTCTGATTATGGGCTTTATTCTGTCTGGACTCTGATGGTCTGTGTCCTCCCAGCTGCAGCAGCCGCCTTCATCCTGCAGATATAAATTACACCCCGGGGTTCAAGGGGTTAAAGGACGAGTTCACAGATTTTCAAGTGTGTCTTAAACCAAAAGTCAGGAGCTCAAATGACCATTAAACATGTTTTTCTTGCTGAATCATTCCTCCTGCTCTCCCTCTGTGCAAAAATGTATTTAACAGTTTATCTGAAGCTAAAATGAAGCTTCAGCGTCCAAATGAGTCAAATCAAGTAGATATCTTTCAACGTTACAGTCTTTTTAGTGCCAAAGTTCCTCTTTTTGTTACTATACTTCCACCTGCAGCTCAACAGGGAAACACTGTCCGAGGAAACACAAAGAGGGAAGTTGATGCTAAAAAGACTGTAAATGTGTCAGATATCCACTTGATATGACTAACTCAGACTGATGAAGCTGAATAGAAGCTTCACATCAACTTTTAAATGACTGTGTGGACACACTGTGGATTTTATCCTCCATCACTTCCATTGAAAGCACATTTGAAGGATCTTTTAATATCCAGTATGAACAGGAGGAATGATTACAGCGAGGAAAACCTCTTTCACTGCTCATATGGACACCTGACTGCTGGTTTAAGACACACTTGAAATATTGTGAAACTGTCCTTTAAGCATTGTTGTGAATGTTAGTTTATTACCATATTTACCTTTATATTTAAATACTTCTTCCATCACTAAATGTGCAGATAGATGAAGCCACAAGAGGACGGGAGAATGAAACTACAGTGATAAAAGAGCAGAATACTTCTTTAAACACACACACACACACACACACACACACACACACACACACACACACACACACACAGTCTCTCTCAGGTAATCCCTGGGCTCAGCTCTGAGCTCTCGGTCTAATCGTGGACGAAGCCTCGCTGTGTGTCCATACCTCCACGGCTGGTTGAATCCTATTGGCTCAGGCAGCCAGAGCAAATAACCGTTTAACACACTCACACTGTGACTGTGTGTGTGTGACTCTGTGTGTGTGTGTGTGTGTGTGTGCGAGCGCTATCGCAATGTGACCAAACAATTGTCTCTTTTTATTTACCAGGAGGATGGAGGATATGTTGATGTTAAAAGGCCAGTCGCCAGCTGCCATGCTGCTTTTTGTTTGACTCGCTCTTTATACAACCTCCCCTGCCGCCGCCGCCGCTGCCGCCCCGCCCCGCCCTCCCACCGCCGCCTGTGACTCTCGGCCTGTTCAGAGTCGGCGGGTGGTTTGATTGAGTTTTACAGGCACTACAGAAAGCATGCGGCTCTGCTTCTCCTCTCAATGTGACAACAGTGCAAACGTCGCGGCGCGCTCGCCGCTGATACAGTGTCTCCCCTCGCAGCGCAGGAAAGAGACCCAGCGCTGTCGCATGCTCGGCTGGCACTGGCAAGATGACATTTCTGAGGGCAGAGAGCAGCGAGCAAGAGAGAAAGAAGAGGCCCCGAGGAGGGAACAAAGGAAGGAAGGCGGGAAAAGGAAAAATGTCAGGCTGAGCGTCGAGAAGAAGAGGAGGAGGAAGAATGTCCTGAGGGACCAGAAATGTTCCTGGGAAATTTCCCTTGGCATTTCTCTGTCTTAATCCTTTTTCCTCATCTTCCCCAGAGTCAGATGAGAAGATGGATACCAGTTTCATATCTGTGTCCAGGATGTGGTTGGCCTGGTTTAGCACAAACACTGGAAGCATCAAAGAGATGAAAAAACCATCTTGTAACAACTGAATGTTGAGTCTTATTTCTCTCTTGTCAACAAATCTCGTTTGGATCCAAACCGACAATGAACTGATCTACTAACAAGTATATTTTTCCTCCATTGTTGTCCAGAAACTATTAAAAAAAGCAGCAACCTCTGAGGCTGAAAAATGAAGCCAATGCAGAAGCCAAAACTGCAGTTCCTCAAACGGCCACTTGAGGCTCCAAAAGCGAGTCAATCCCCATAGACCCCCATGTTAAAATGTCCAACTTTACAGCAGAAATAAACATGTTTACAGCCTGGTACTAAAGTCTCTTTGGTCTCTAAAGCTAATTTTATTAAGCCGTAAAGTTATGATAATTAAGGATGAGGCCGCTTTGAGTGACAGGTCGCTAGCCGCTAGGTGGCTTGTTCAACTCAGCTCCTCTTCTTTGCCCATTTTAGATTAGCCCGGATTTGGGCGGAGTCAGGCACTGCCAAGATGGCGACGGCCAGAGCTGCTCACTGTGAGGTTCAAAACCGCTCTTCGGAAACCAGTGGATGACATCACGGCAGCTACAGGTCTTCTGTAGCTCGTTGTTAAATGGCTCACAACCACAATCACAACCTCTTGACTTTGTACTGAAGTTCTTCGAGAAATGTTTAATTTAGTACAAAGTCAAGAGGTTGTGACTGTGGTTGCTAGACTGTACAAAACAGGGTCAGACTGGGACAAAATAAACAGACCAGGACGACGGATCACTCTCGCTTTTGTTTTTGTATAACAAGCTGCTCAAGCAGCCCACGAGGAATTTCTGCTGGTGCTCCTGATGGTTAGTCCGACTCTGGTGCAGAACAATCCCCAAGACAGTGGAGGGCAGTTGTTTTGTACTTCCTGTAACATCGTGGTAGACCACAAGAGGAAATGTTCACTGGACAGTCTCTTTTCTACCACAGAACATAAGGAAGTGTCTGTAATTAAACAACGTAGACTCAGAAACACAGTGTAGATGTAAGAGATTACACTTTTTCATTTAAGCTGCATTATGTGTGTTTGGTTTGCATTCAGTTAGTCAGAAGAAAACAAGCTGATGTTGTTCAGAATGGGCACTTTGGAAATGAAACTATATTATGTTATGTATTTATTGTAATGGCATTATTGATGCTTTTATTTGGTGCTGATGTTGAGGTGAAAGTTTACTTAATAAAGGCTTGAAAACTGAACTCAAGTCCAATATTTTCTTTTTTATATAACTTTGAGTCCTCATGGTTCTCATGTTTGGAAAATAAATGTAAAAATCAGCACTGAAATATAGTTGTTTCTGTGATATGCAGCGTGTTTTTTATTCAGGAAGTGACTCTTCATTGGTAGTAAAACAAAAAAAAAAATCACATTATTTTCCTTTGCTTCCAATTTTTCCCAACTCTTCCAATTTTACTACAAAAAGAGCAAACAAAACATCACAAATGGTAATTATTGTTAGAGATTAAAATCATCAATAATGTTCAACATGCTAGTTTAGCATGTTAGCATGCTAACATCTGTCAAGTCATCTTTATTTATAGAGCACATTTAAAAACATGCTTCACCGAGAGATACAGACATAATTGTGAGGATAAAAAGACAGAAAATTAATAAACATTTGCCCAATTAGCACTAAACACCAAGTACTGCTGAGGCTGAATGTCATTAGTTCTGCAGGTACTTGGTCATAAACCAAAGTACTGGATAAATGAAAGCTTTGACCAGATGGTGGCATCTGGTCAAAGCTTTAATTTATCCAGTGCAGAAATCCTTCCAATCCACTTAAAACCACAAATGTGAACGTCACGGCGATGAAGAGGAGGAGAGGATTCATCCTCTCAGATTAATGACTCATAGAAATAATCGTTAGCGGTTCAAAAACAGTTCAGATCTGCTGCTCCTCAAATTAACCGTTTCCTGTCATCTCAAAGCAGTTAATAAAAGGTAACACAGGAAGATGACCAATTGTGAAATTATTTCCCATAATGCACTTTGACAGCCAGTAATCGTTGGCCATTCAGGATGTAACTGAAAGGACTTTTCTCCTCTGCCTGTTCTCTCCGCAGCTCCATCTGATCTGAGATTCAAACCTCCGCCGAGACGAGGACGTAGGATGTAAAATGACACGGTCCTCAAAACCCTCAGCGTCGTCTGTCAGGCAGGAGAACACTCCGTACAGCAGTCAGCACTTGTTCGTGTCACGGCGGCGGCGGCTCGCGGTAACACGTCAGCCCAGCGTGGACGGGTTGGAGGCTGACTGCGCCGCAAATACCAGCTGCCAATCGTCCTCCTCGTGACCTTTTCTGTGATTCTTCTGCCTCTGAGCGGAACAGCAGAGCGGCGGCTCTGAGGAGAAAGACTCACCGGGGCCGGTGGGGAAATGACGCAGACGCTCTTATAAAAAAAACACTCCTCACTTATCTTCACAGGGTCTCAGTAAAGTACAGGAGAGCTGAGATGTTCTGTGTGTGTGTGTGTGTGTGTGTGTATGTGCTGATGAAGAAATTAGACTGAACTTCAAATGTTTTCATCTGTCTGCGTCTCCTGTAAAACAAAACTAAAAGTTTTTGAGGAAAGATTCGATAGATTTGACATCAAATGTGATCCTGCAGTCTGTGCTGTCGGCTACTTGGAGATATGAGACTATGATAATATTCAAACAATAAAGGTAATTCAAAGTGCTTTACATAGAACGTAAAAGGCATCAAGATAGAACATAAAAGCAACACGAGTAAAAAGACATTTAAAGTCAATTAAAAAGAGTTAAATTTGGAGATAAAAAGAAGCTAAAAAAGAATAAGACAGATATAACTGGAGAATAAAAGTTACAGTGATACAAAGCAGAATATCTGACAGTTGTGAAAGATTCTTTAAATGCATCTTTAATTTGAATGTAAACACATGAAAACAAAGATATGGTTAAAAACATAATCATACATGTATATTATAAGCTGTTAAAAGACACGACCGCAGGAAAAACAAACGCACAGCAGGAAGTGAACAGTCGGCTTTTAATTGACATTCACGTCGGAGAACATCTGATGTGTTTAGAGAAGCTGTTAAAACCGTGAAGAGCTTCAGCAACGTTAAACTTTTGCTCTCGGATCAAACAGCGAAGATCCGCTGAGAGCAGAAAATCTGTGCGACATTTATGGCTTGTTGCTGCTGCTGCTGCTGCTCAGTCTGTGTGTGTGTGTGTGTGTGTGTGTGTGTGTGTGTGTGTTTGAGCCAATCAGATGTAGAGCAGATTTCCAGCACAGGCCTTAAAACTGAGACCTGAAGCTTTCAGACTGATCCAGAATTTGAGGCCTGAACTGGACCTGAAGCTATATTTTTATTATTGTTGTCAATATTTATTTTTCTTAAAAGAAAAAAAAAAGTTATATGATTGCTCTGGAAGGATTTTCATAAAAAATAACTGACAACACAGAATATGACACAGCGGTTTAGTGGCAACACACTTAAATAAACTCAAAATAATCAATCTGAATATTGACCAGATGAAGGCGGCTGCTAAACTCTGAGTTATAATCCACAACAGACGCCACTGTGATGCTCTTGTCCTTCCCTGAAGCTCCCTTTATACAAGATTTTGCTTTATTTCATCCATTACTGACCACTAGCTCGCCAGGCTAATGCTAATGTCTTGTCTGCTCTCTTTTTATCTTCCTGCTTCCTGCTGCATCAACTCGCAACACATGACACGCGTTGACGCAGACATCTGGCGGTCAGTGAGAGAAAGAGAGAGATAATGTTTTTATTAAATAACATTTGAAAATACTTCAACTCCAGGCTGAAGATAAATGCAAAAAAAACATCCCGACACGACACACGATCCATCGTCGGGACCATCAGCATCGCCAGGTCGTTAGCTCCGGACGTTTTGAGTATCACCCTGAATATAACTTTAAATGTACGTCTATGTGAAGCTCGACAAAAACGCTAACATGTTCGACGCCGTTTAGCCACTTCTCAAATTCAGAAACAGCGTAACTTACATCACTTTACAGCTGTTAGCGGCTCAGACTGGCTCCTGGGAGCGCTCCTTTTGTTTTCCGTTTGAACACTGTATCCTTGTATGAGGATACAGTGTGAGGACCATCACTTCCTGCTACGCTGGTGTATAAAACAAACGAAGCCAGCAGGCAGACTGGAGACATGAGACAGACGAATGACTCAGAGTTCAGAAGATCATATAAGACATTAACAGACATGAGCAGCATCAAATGACAATTTCTGACCAAAGATGACAAAGTAAGTAGCTAGAAAAACTCTTGAGTGAATCTTAAGTTTTTAAAATGAATGTTGTTTAACTGTCCAGTTTATCTGCTGCTGCTTTACTTATAAGTTACTTTATAAGCTGTATCATTCAGCGTGGCTCGTTCTATTCCACACCTGCACCTGCAAACCTCTTTTTGCTTTCGTTTGGCGTTTTGTTTTCACATTTTACAACACTTTTATTCACACATCCTTACTCTTTTTCTTTTATTCTTGCACAAAAAAAAGCTGTCGATTGTAAAAGCAGAACAGTGCGACGGCTGAGACAAACAAATGATCAGCTCCTTTCATGCTGTCACAGGCCCTGAACGCCTCACAGCAGTGAACGCCTCGTTCATGAACTGTGAGCAGCAGCAGCAGTAGGAGGCCCGGGTGGCGGGCGGCTCCAGCCTCTCGTAAGCCATATCAGTCTTCCTTCCTCCCCCCCTCCTCCTCCTCCTCCTCCTCCTCCTCCAATCACTCTTCCTGTTGTTGTGGAAAAAAAATAAAACCAACTGTGACTAACGAAGGAAACTTTTCACCTGAGTTGACGGGGCCTCTGGAGCGCTGAGCGCCATCCATCCAGAGCCGGACGTCACGGGACAAACAAGACGGAGAGCGATGCTTCAGCTGCTGCGTGACAGGCATGACTAAGGACGGACGAGTGGACGCTTCTCATTTTTACCGCTCGCCGGCTCACACTGTTGTTTTTTTTTTTTTCCTTTTTCTCTGCGACGATGAATGGATGTAATTTGTTAGAAAACATTAGAAAAGTTGGCGAAAAGAAGAGAAAAGTTGCCGGAGTGTGAAGCACCGCAGGGATTACTCTTCTACCTCTCTACACTTCCCCCCCTTTTTTTTTTTTTTAGCTGTCAATCAAAGCAGCGCTGAAGGTGAAGAGGGCAGAGGATTCTTCTTCTTCTTCTTCTTCTTCTTTGGGTTTTATCCAACACAAACAACAACAACACTTCTCCAGACATCTAAGCGTCTCTCGTGGGAGTTAAAACAAACAGCTCAGGGTGCTGACGCCCTTCGGCCCCCGTGCGGAGACAAACGCCGAATCAATATTCACACGACACACAAAATCTGATTTCAAGACGCCCGTCTTCCTCTCCTCCAGGTGTTTACATCCTGGATCACACAGACCACATGTTGGATATATGAAAGCTGCATCGAGCTGTTTTCTTACCTGCAGACTGTCTTCCATCACTGTTTATATCTTTATGAGTCACTGATGGAAAAAAAGTTGCTCAGCTTCTTGTTTTTTTTTCACAGCTGAAATAAAACTAAATACACCAGTCGGCATCTTGAGATTTAAGTGTTACAACTGTTGTTAAATCTGACAACAAAAAGTTGGACTCGGTCTGACTCGGTCAGAACTTTCTTAAAAAGTTTTATTGGTGAAACTTAACACACACACAATAACACAACATACAGTATAAACACATATACGTACGACCACACATGTATAAAGTGAGACAATAATTACATTACACAGGCAGACGGAGGGAAGTTAAGCTTTACCTGAATGTGTGGTGCGTTTGTGTGTAAAAGTTGAGATGGGAATCCAGGGTGTTAATGTGAGCGTGTGTGATGTGAGCATAATAATAATATATTCACAAGAAGGATCTCCTCCAGATATGTTTAAAGACATAAAATACTTGACTGATATTTTGTGTCTAACGTGGCTCAAAAATACTTATATCATCTTCTTTATGTAAAAATCTAAAACCTCTGAATATGTAGATATTCTTGATTTCTAAAGTTTGACGTCTCCTCCTTCACTGTAAAGTTCATCCTCAGTGTTTGTGTTCTGGAGGCTTCAGGTTTCCACATCACACTTGTATAAGTTGAATACTGGACCACGATTGGCTCCAAACTAGTTGTGATGTCATAAATCCTGCAGGTACGTTCAGGTGTTAAACTTTAGATTTAAGATGAACTCAGAGAAACTTTTCCTCCTTCAGCAGATGAATGTGAAAACAAACTCTGCACAGAGAAGAAGAAGAAGAAGATCACAGTCAAGAAGAAGAAGAAGAGCATATTTATGAGATGAATGGGAAAGAACATATTGGCCTCCAGAGGACATCGTTATCCTCCATATCCATCGCCAGTAAACTGCCATAAAATGGAAAAAGTTCAAGTAAAGTATCCTGAGTAAATGTACTCAGTTACTTTCCTTTAGTAAAGAAGGTAAAAATGCTAATTTGACTGTTTAGTGATCAATCTCAGCCTTCAAGGAGGCCTTATAGGCTAGTTCCAGCTAGCAGAGCGTTTCCATGACGACAGCAGTAAACAAACATGGTGTATGTAGTAGGAAGGTGGGGTCCCCACTGCACCCCACTGATATATTTTTCAAACTTAGTTTTTTGTCATCCTCAAGGCGTCTAGTAAACAGATTTTCATGTTCCAGACTCAAAATATTGTCCCACGGGTGTGTTTGGCGGCCATCTTGGCGGCCATCTTGGCGGTCATCTAGGAGTTCTGACGAATGCAGAGACAGATGACCCCATTTTTCTATATATAATTTTTGCATGAGGAATTGATCGAGATGGTTATTGTAATGATTTTAATAAGTTTGGTACACTAAAACTAGAAAAATAAGAAAAAAAATCTAGAATTTACACTCAAAATCAACTCAAAATAACTCGTCTACAGATATACACAGTGTTATCACACAACCTGACATAAAAAATATGACTATGAAGAGCTTCTTAATGATGATGACTAAATATACAGCAGCACGATGAAAAAAATAGCATCGCTTAGCACCTCTGTAGCTTGTTCTGTCATGAAAGATTAAACTAGTAGTGGAACATCTTCCTTGTTATTTACTTGACTTATTTGACTCATATTTTGTTATTTTTCCCTACTCGCTGTCAATTTTAGCTGACGCCAGAGTTTGTGTGGACTGTATAGTTTGGTAAACAGTCGTTTTGCAAGATTTTGAGTGTAAATTAGTAGACTAGACTACATCTTTTCCATCTTTACTCTCTTTCCTCAGATAATCTGAGCACACTGCTGCTTTACAGCCAATACATTAAATTCTCTCACCTCAAATACACTTGCATCAATGCATAACTGGACCGGAAGCATCGTCTGATCATCTCCCCTTCACCTTCACTCAGTTAGAAAAGAGAAAACTTTCAGAAGAAACATTTTTTTTATTTTTTTTTGCAAATGAGGCCTAAAAAGAAAAAAAAAAAAAGGAGTCTGGTAAAGTAGAAAAGTAGAAAACTCCTGGCTGCCATTGTTCCACCTTCAGCTTGTCACCGTCTCATCACGGCTCATTGTGTGGAAGACAAAACCATCGAGCCCATTGATCAGTAAATCAGATTTCTGTACCGCACGCCGCAAACACAGATCTATTGTTTGTTGGAACAATATGGCAGTGAATGATGAGCTGTGTTACTGATAGCAGCGGCGCCGATAAACAACAGTCTGCATAACAATGGTCTCGCAGCCGCGGCGGGTTGAATGAGGAAAAAACCTCCTCAGTCACACAAAAAACACACACACACACACACACAAAAAAAAAAAAAAACGCTGGAAAGTTTCAGAGCAGAAATTAGCAGTCAAAGTGCAACATTATAATTAACTAAATACTCTGAGGCCATAAAAATTCCTTTCTCAACCTCTGCAAAAATAATTGCAGTATTATTTTCAGCTTTAATTAAGTGGCTAAGGCTTCTTTACAAGTGTAAAATTTTAATCCCTTTTCTAAATCCTATATAATTTAATGTGAGAGAAATCAAATAAATAAGAGGCTCTGGCTCTTCTGTGAGGAGGTTTGATATGGGTGATTAGGTGAGCACGGCGTGAAGAAGCCCATTAGGATTGTATGGTGTCATCACACAGCAGCTCCAGGCAGCGGCCCTAATCCACTCCTCAACCCGCCGCCGCCACCGCTGCCACCGCTCGCCATTTTCACTCCTACTGCAGCAGCAGCAGCGACGGCGGCGCCACGACGACGAGCGGCCATTGATTGATTTTTATCCCCCGTTAAGGAGACGGGAGGCAGATAAATGCCGAGGTAATGAGAGGCAATTATCAGCCGTGATAAGCTTTATTATGGAGTGAAAGTGTCCTCGTGTCGGGGAAAAGAAGAAAAGCTGAAAGAGTTTTCAGGATGATAAGTGATTTCAGTGTCACTGTAGAGGTCACGCACACACACACACACACACACACACTGAACATGTTTTAAATATAGTAACATAACTTTACATACTGTGTAGAGATAAGCTGAGAAAACCGGATTTCACACAGCATCTTGTTTATGTTTGTAGACCAGAAGACATTTATAAAACTATTTTCAGTGATTTACAAGCGTAGATGTACTTTCAATAAAAAAAGACATAAAAACAAGGGCGATAAAAATCACTTTACCTATAAACAGACTAATAGTTTTATTTCTTACATTTTTCTATTGCATTTGTGTACATTTTTTACAACCTTTAACTGTCTAATAATATTTTTAGAGATTATCATTAAAGATTTGTACATTTTTTACAGGTGCTTGTGTCATTTTTTTTTTATAATCTGGGATCCTGGAAGCTTAAGACTTTCTTAAATTCATAAATTAGATTTATAGCTTATAGTTTGTGCTAAAGTAAAAGGTGCTAAACTACTGCAGAAATTACTTTGTTACTCAGTCCAGCTCCGTCAAACAACAGTACTGTGCAAAAAGTTTAAGGCACTAAAAGTAAAGTGAGGATGCTTTAAAAGTAATGCTATAAATAATTTTTATTTATCACTTAAATTGATACAAAGTTGAGTAAACAGCAGTCCTCCTTCTGTGCAAAAATGTCTTTAAAAGTTTATCTGAAGCTAATATGAAGCTTCAGCGTCCAAATGAGTCAAATCAAGTAGATATCTTTCAACGTTACAGTCTTTTTAGTGCCAAAGTCCCTCTTTTTGTTACTATACTTCCACCTGCAGCTCAACAGGGAAACACAAAGAGGGAATTTGATGCTAAAAAGACCGTAAATGTGTCAGATATCCACTTGATATGACTAACTCAGACTGATGAAGCTGAATAGAAGCTTCACATCTACTTTTAAATGACTGTGTGGACACACTGTGGATAGCCTGTATTAGGGATGTGCAGAGAGCCCAGTATTTGTATTTGTATCTGTATTTGTTGAGGCAGCAAAATCATTTGTTTTTGTATTCAAATAAAAGTGTATTTAGGTTTAAAAAATCCTGTTTTTGTTTTTATTACGCTTTTAATTTGAGAAAATTAAAGTGTTACAATAAGTGTTCCCTTGGGAGCGCTTCATTTGTGTCAGTAGCTCAGCTTTATCTCTGGGTAACACCCTCAACTCCATGTGCGTCATGTAGCAGGTGGATATGACTCCCCTCACTGAGACCTGCTGATAGACGTCACAGCGGAGCAGAGGAGAGACACTGAGATAGCGATGTAACCGACCTGCGTGCTGGTATTTGACATCTTTTGTTTTTCTTCCCGAAAACAAATACTTTTTAAAATATTTGTATGAAACAAATATCCGTAAAAAAAAAAAAAACACTATTTGTGCTTTGCTTTATTTGTATTCAGGCACAACGCTAGCCAGTATGAACAGGAGGAATGATTACAGCGAGGAAAACTTCCTTCACCGTTCATATGAACACCTGACTGCTGGTTTAAGACGCTGTCTCCTGTAAATAAACAAATACACAAATAAAAATAACTGGTTACTGCAAACCTTCAGTAAAGGGATCCAGTCTTTCAGTGGATGAATTCCTTTTAAACTGTTCATCCTGCACCGATTCTGCTTTCATTTCGGGATCATGTTTGATGCCACGAAGGCTGACGAGCTATAAAGGTCTTATTTTATTTTGTTGATGGGTCATGAACTTGTCTTGTTGTGAACTCCTGACGGACGTGTTTGTAACTCTCTCTCTCTTTGAGGTGGGAGTTCACTATCTCAGCCGCCTGCAGCCGAACATACAGACTGTTGCGATACTGGTGTTACTGTTGTTATCTGATTCCCTCAGGAGAGATAAAGCTGCTGAGTGATTTATATATGAAAAAAAAAAAAAAAATCTTGAGAAGAATCCTTAACATGAGCTCATCAAACTCATGCGGGGAAAACCTCAAACGCACTTTTGATCAGACGGTTAAAAGTTTGATCAGACGTCTCTGATCGTCGTCTGATGAGTCGGAGGGGGGGAAGAGAGAATAACAGAACATTTTGATCCTGCAAATGAAATAAAGGTGGATAGTAAATAAAGACGGTGTTTCTTCATACAATATGAAAGAGGAATCAAAATCATGTCTGTGAAGTTTAGGGATGTTTTTTTTTTTGTTTTTTTCTGTTAACTGTGGTTCCAGGTGTTACCCTGAAATATGAATAAATGAATAAATCAGGTTTCTCTTTGAGGTGGAACACATCATTGACTAGACGGGAGGAGAAGTAGAAATGGCAGCTTTAATTGGCACATGTGACTGTTTTTGTTCTGGATTGGCAGTCGAGCCTGATGGAGTAGAAACTGTCTGACATGATGATCGGTTGATGTGAAGCCGGCGGCGGCAGCAGCAGCAGCAGCAGCAGCAGTCAAGCCTCTGGGAGCTCGGTCCATTACTGCTGCAGGTTTTCTCTGCTCAGTTCGGGGGGGGGGGGAGACAAACTGCTGCTGTCAGGTGAACAAAAAAAAAAAAAAAAAAAACTCGACTACATCAATCCTGCTCTCAGAAAGCTTCACTGAGTTTATGGTTCTGACTTCTGGTTTATAAAGCTCTTAATGGTCTGGCTGCTCCTGTGTAGGTCTGACGAGAAGTAGAGAAGCACCTCGGCTCAGCTCTGTTTAATCTGCTGCGACCGCGTTTAGCATCTAGAAGACGTTCGGCTGGTCACGCACGCTCACATTTAACCCTTTTAAATCTTCCCTTTCAATTAGAACAAACTGACAGTATCACATACTGTCACATATCTGCAGGGGTTGGCGTGGGATTCGGCAGGTGAGGGGAACCCTGAGATCCGGTGTAGCGGTGCTACGGTGATGAATGACTCACCTCAGATTGATTTGTACTGTGACCGTTGATGGACTCGTCTTCTTTGTGGACAGGCTGTGATCAGCTGACCTTCTTCTAAACACACATTTCTTGGCGTATTTTTCTGGATCCCACTGGTCCGAAGGAGGCCCAACCAAAGAAATGAACATCAGTGCTGAGACCTTGTTGATTTGTAGTGATGTTATTATATTATATTGTTCATTTCAGAGAATCTTCTTTCACAGTCAGAGCTGCTAACAGACAAAACACAAGTGCATATTTCCTTGTAAAGCAGCATCAGGCTCATTGATCCAGATCTCCTGATGATATCACAGAGTTATAGACGTATCCATTCAGTGACTGTAAAGAAAATACTCACAACCCAGTGAGATTACTGGCACCTATCAGTACAGATCAGCTGTGGATGAATCATGATGCTGAACCGAAACCCTCTACTGACCTGGTGTGTTATCCTCATCCTCATCCTGGAGCCGTCAGACCTGCAGGATTAGAGGCCCTGAGGGAAGGTCACTGCTGAGGGTCAGAGGTGATGATGAGGAGGCTGAGCAGGTATTTGTTGTTCCCTGTAGCTCCAGCTGCAGCTTCATCCTGCTGTCTGTGACTTTTACCAAGAAAACATATAAACACAGATTCACAAACTTATCTATCAGTCCTGCTGCTCCTCATGTTGCCTCGTAGCTCTTCAGCAGCTGAACGGATCTGAACTGCTCAGACTGAGAGAGGCAGAACTAAAGAATCTGGATTTACTGAAACTGCAGCTTGTTATCAGAACACAGTGTAAAAGGTCAATAACTTAAATCTCAGCGTGCACCTGTTTTCCAAAAAAAGGAAATAAAAAAACCTCTGTCTTGTGTCAGTATCAGTTTCTGTCAGCTGAGACAACAAGCTGCAGAATTCCCACACAAGTCATTTATATAACTCACACTTCAAATATTACTGAGTTATATATCGTACATCCGTCTACTGTTTATCAGAGAAAAAGCCTGGCGAATCAGTTTCAGTCTGAGACAATAATGTTACTGTCAGTCACAAATACAGGAGACAGAGCAGTGCGGTCATCTGTTGTTATTACCAATTACCTTTACCAATGTTATCATGTGGGAAATATATTTATAATGTTATATTATGAATATTACAAAACTTCAGAGATAAAACAATATTGTTCATCTGGTTCCAGCTGAATAAATGTCAGGAACAAACTGACTGAAGGTCAGCAGATGAATATCAGCTCCAACAAAGAAAAGTTTTGCAAGTTTCATTCACCACAAACGTAACCAGACACGAATATCTCATATTCTGGCTGAAGTTTTCAGCGAAGTTAAGTCATAAGAGCGGAAACACAGACAGCACCAGTCTGCCATCACAACCCACATAGTGGTCGGAGGGGGGGATTACCATTACCCAAAAATGAACTTGCTTGAAATTATCACGTATCAAACTGCCAATCAGATTTATTTACTTATTAATTAAAAGGTGCCTGAACGCCTTTCTGGATGGTTCTGGCCCACTTTAACTCCCGTATATCTGCTTGTTTCAGATCTTCATTGAAGCAGTATGCTAACACTGATTTCATCATTTAATACAAATTTTCCCCAAATCAAAACATTTCTTACAACTTTTGTACCTGTTTGTTCACAGTTGACCATTTAGTAACTCGCTCTGTCAAACTGCAACTGTCCAATCATAGCTCAGGTCAATAACTTAGTACAAGTACCTCGAGATTGTACCTAAGTATAGTACTTGAGTAAATGTATAGGGATGTTCCACCTCTGGGATTAAATAGTGTTTGTCAAATGTTAATATGCCTGACTAACCAGCTTACTACCCATAATAGAAACCCAACAAAGGAACAGTTAGCATAACATTAGCATCACATCCTCCAGATTAAACAACAAGATATGTCGTGTGTGTTTCTGATTTAACAGCAGGACAGCAACATTTGTGTCTGTGCCTTCAATAACCGTCACTAATCATAGTTTTCTGATCTTACATGGCTGAGGTTAAAGGTGCAGTGTGTAGAATTTAGCGGCATCTAGCAGAACAGATTTAGCAGAAATGGAATATAATATTCATAAGTATGTTTTAGTTAGTGTGTAATCACCTGAAAGTAAGAATCATTGTGTTTTTGTTACCTTAGAATGAGCCTTTATATCTACAGAGCGAGCAGGTTCTCTTCCACCACGTTGCACCGCCAGCTCATCGTTTATCTGTCCGGCTGCAACTTTACTTTTTTGGTT